>NW_017306645.1:375205-382238 GCF_000935625.1 Nanorana parkeri | reverse complement strand
ATATATGTTTTAAAAACTATATTATATTATAAAATGTTTTTTTTAAGGGTGGGGGGGAGGGAGGTGATGATGGTGTTTTCAGTGTATTTTTAGTTTACTTTACTGTTATCCGAAATTGTGGGAGTTTTTCTTCCTTCCTTTTTCGTTTACTCAATTTTTATTTTTATACTGTTTTTTTTTTTTTACTGCTTTAGATTTGTAATTTTACCTTTTCTATTATCAGCTGTTAAAAAAAAATGAGGAAAATAATAAAGCTAATGAGGAGCCATTTTTTGGCACAAGAACAGGTCCAGAATAGTTTAACCACTTGAACACTGGGGTGTTAAATCCCCTTCCTGTCCAGGCCATTTTTCAGTGTTCATACAGTCATGCAAAGCTGTACCAAAATAGATTTTATATGATTTTTTTTGGGAAAGAAAGATCTTTCTTTTGGTGGTATTTAATCACCACTTATTTATTTATTTTACTATATAAAGAAAAAAGATCAATGATTTCTGGTGAATGGTTAATTTTTTTATTGCATTTAAATGCAATATATTGTCTTTTCATAATTTTTTTAGATATACATGTAAAATAGAGCAGCCTGAAATTATCTTTTCAACGTATATTGATGTTTTAAATCATTGTTTTACAATGGTTATTAAAGCAGAACTCCGGGGAAATCAAACCTTAACCCTTGCAATGGGGCTACACCGCACTGCAAAGTTAAAGTGGACCTTTACCCCCTTTCACTAAACATCACATCGGCATACAGCTCTGCAAGCTGTTATGAAATCATCTTACATTCATTAGCTAAACAAAAATATTTGTCTTCTTTTACAGTTTATTTAAGGTATGCAGAAAATTAAAAGCTGGCAATTATCTAGAATTATCTGTTTGTAGATCGTTATTACTAAACTTTTCTAAAGGTGTGTTTGTTGTTATTTTTAAGATATGGGTAAAGTTCCTCTTTAAGTGCTTGTTTTGTATAGGGAGCTAAAATAACAAAGTTATACTCACCCGAACTGTGATCCTGGCTTGCTCTTAGACTGACCCCTTCAGCATCGCTCCCCCTCCGCTCCAGTGGTCTAAGGTCCTGTGAGTCAATACATCCAACACATGGGTCTATTCACTAAGCTGCCGTAGGCAGCCAAGTGAATGACCGACCTAAAGCGAAGTGAGCCGAACGCTGTTCAGCTATTCACTTCAGGCTGGTACGGCTGATTTCAGCCGTATATCGGCTGAAATCAGCCGTACATTGGGTGGCTTTGCGTGGCAATTTTTTTTTTTCTGACACGGCTCCATGTCAGAATAAGTAAAAAAAAATAAAAAGCAGTGTTTCTCTCCTTGGCGGCCGGGAGCGGGGTAGAGTTAGGCTGTCTGGAGATCAGTGTCCCTGGTTAGTGTCAGACGTCCCAGGGAGCTAGTAGTGAGATGAGGAACCCACTGGCAGTAAGCAGCTGACAGTCCAGAAACGCAGTACAAGTTTAGGGATAATCCAAGAGGGGTAGTCAATGTCCAATCCGGGTCGAGGCAGACAGCGAAGGTTCAAAGGTGGAAGACAGTCCAAGGGTAAGTAATCGGGATGGATACAAAGGGGCAACAGGCAATAGGAGGATCAGCAGGGAGGCTAGGTGTTCACCATAAGGTGGAATAACTCAGCAATAAGCCAGAGCTCAGGCCAGGTTTTTATAGCCAGGGGAGGTAGGACCACCCCCTGGTCACCGAGGCAACCAGGAGGCCTCCCTCCCCGGGAACCAATGGCAGGCGAGGAAGATGGAAGGTGTGTACTGGGAACCTCCCCCAGCAAGGCTCACACCTGAAAGCCAGATGATGCAGGAACGCTATGCTCCCGGGGATGCGCGCGCAGCCTGCGGACTGCGCATGCACCCACGCCGTGTGACTCGCGCATGCGCACCTGCACCTCGGGCACCAGGTGTTCTACCGAGCTGAAGGGGAACCCGTGCCCTGCGCCGTGCCCGTGGTCCCCGAGTAGAGGTAACACCCCCTGCTTCCTGACAGTTAGCTGGTAGCAAGTGGCCGGAGCCAGCCGTAAGATGATGGATGGCTCCGCCCAGCTGTCAGAAGCAGGCTGTCGGCTGGCCAATGGCCGGACACTCGGCCAGCTTCGGCTTTCAGCGTGGCTCAGCCGAGCCGAGGCATATGCGTTTGGCATGACTGTGCCGCTCGGCCAAGTATGGGAGCTGTACGGGCTATAGTAAATAGCCCGTACAGCAGCCCTTCGGTTCTACTGAACCGAAGGGGTCCTGGGGCTGAAGCTAGCCGCAGGATCGGCCGAAGCTAGTCGTAGGATCGGCCGAAGCTACGGCTAGATCCTTCGGCTGCTTCGTGAATAGACCCCACAGTGTATTGGACGTGAGGACGCTGGGGGACATTGCCACGCTGGAGCAGAGGAGGAAACAGCCTACAGGGAGTGGTGTAAGAGGCTCTGCTTTCTGCTTTGCAATACTACACACTGGTTGTGCTTTACTGCTCCTTCTTAAAATGCAAGTCTACGTCAAGTCAATTTATTTGATTTCTCAAAAGTGCTGTATTGTGATGCGAAACGAATCATCCCCAGAAAACTGTGATTGAAGAAAGAATAAAATCCTGTATGTAGTATTTCTTTGTTTGCATGCTAAGTCTAGGTTGTGTGGTGTGCTGCCAAATTCCTGCATGCAGACTTTTGAGGGAGCTTTCTAGGAGACCTTATCACTGCACTAAAGCCACAATATGAAAACTAGACATGTGGGATTTATTTAAAGTGACATTAAACCCTCAGATTTATCTTTTCTTTTAAATCCTCATGTCTTCTCATGCTTGGGGAGAACTTTCCCTTGCAGCTGAGTGCCTCTTCCTGTAGTGCTGGCTTAGGTTGCAAACGTACACACAGACACCATGTAGCCATTCCAGAGACAAGGCAGTCTGCTGCAAAACAGCTTACATGTCTACTTTTGTGGGAGCTTCCTAGGACACCTTATCACTGCACTAAAACCACAACATGAAAACCTTTGAGCAAAGCTGTGAAGTACAACAAAGAATACCTAGAACTGTTCTACATGGGGTGAATCTGTCTCTAATTATTTACACTATAAATCATACTGTGCAGACATTTCTTGTTTTAATTTACAGAGAAAAGTTGACATCTTATTTGTGTAAAGGAAAAACTTTACCTAAGCTTTTCATTAGGCGATTTGGCCTTCAACAGGACTATACTGCGCATTTCAACATAATCAATGTAATGCTTGTATTGTTATATCTTGAGAAGCACAACATTCTCTGCTGCAGTGAATCTCATGTACAATGGAGCTGGTCAAAGCAGCGAGAACCATGGCCTTGCATGCCCTCACCTCATACAATAATTCTACAGGAGTTGAGAACTTTTGAGTAGTTCTTTCCCTGTCACACAATGACTTTGATAACAGCAATATGTGTTGTGTATGGATTGAAATAGTTATACAGCAAGCTATGGAGAGATCTCTCCTTTATGATAGTTTTATCTTTGTGGTGTTGCCCAAGAGTACAAAGTCTGTAGATTAGGGGTTATACTTTTATCAATACGTTTTATCATTGTTACCTGTAAAAGACCACTTGAGGTCCGGAGACCCTGATAATTTATTTCAACAACAATTTTTCCATAAAATTATGTGTATCAATGCATTTTTTGCATGTTATTTACATGTAAAAGTCTCTTTTGTATAGACATCCTGAGACTGCTGCTGGGTGCTGCCATCTTGGATGTAATATCAGCAGACCTAGAGATTTCACTCAAGTTACACTCTACAGCAGGGGTGAATTAAAATTCAAGGAGGTCCGGTAAATAAAGTTTTCATCAAGCAGAGGTCCTAATTGCAGTCTGGACAGAACGATTACTCAGTCTGTGTCTGTACCGTGGTCTGCCATTTAGGCTGCATTTACACCAGCAGCTATACTGCTCCGCACAACTGCTGGTTTGTGTTCATCGCATTGTTTATTTATTTATTTATGTTACATTTCTCCCCCTCATTGACATACATGTGCATGACCCACACGCACATGTTCATTTGAATCAGATGGCAGGGTGGCTGGGTTGCTTTTAAATTTTTTTATTTTATAATTTGTACTTTATAACATTTAAAAAAAATTTTTTTTTACAGGGTTATTCATAAAGCTGCCAAAGGCAGTCGAGCGAATAACCGAGCCGAAGTGAACAGAGCCGATCGACATTCAGCTATTTACTCCGGCTCAGTACAGCTGATTTCAGCAGTACATCAGCTAAAATCAGCCGTACAGCGGCTGCCTTTGGTCAACCGTACATGCTCTGCATGCTCGGCTCAGCCAAAGTGCAGAGGGACTTCGACTCAGCCGATCCAGCATCTTCAGCTTCAGCCGAGCCGAAGCTCCGGCAGCTCGCTCGCTGCCATTCGGTGCTATGCGGGACTAGCTATGCGGGACTACAAGTCCCAGCAATACATTATAGTAAGTCAGCTATGCAGAATTCCACCAGGAACCCCCCCACTATAATGCATTACGGGGACTTGTAGTCCTACATAGTTGGAGCTATTCTGCATTGCTGTATAATCATCATACAGCAATGCCCAATACCACCAGCAATGCATAAAAGTGAGCACTATATCACCAGCATCCCACACACACACAAACACACACACACACACTTCCCCGCGCACCCCTAAAGACAGAAAAAAATTATAAAAATAAATAAATAAAAAAGTGATAAAGTTAAAAAAATAAACAATAAAAAACCCCTCAAACTAACCCTGCCACCCCCGCTATCCGGTTGGCATTCTCCATGGGGGGCGCAGAGGGTGTCAGGAGGGGTGCAGAGGGTGTCAGGAGGGTTGCAGAGGGTCCCGGTAATTGCTCAGTCTTATACAATCAAAAGAATTACTAGTGATTGTATAAGACTGAGCAATAGTTTGCTTTAGATGACAATACAAGCAGAGAGACAGAGGAGAGGGGGAATAGAGAGGAAAGGGGGGGGGAGAGGAAAGGGGGGGGTAGAACGAACACTACACACTAAACCATCTTACCTTAACAGACAGCGCTGCAGCCTGCTCAGCCCGGCAGCCTGCTCAGCCCGGCCGGGACTCCAACACGCAGCACGCCCGCCTCCGAATGACTCATCACTCTGAAGTCTCAAAGAGATCACTCTGCTCTCTCTGAGACTCTGGAGCTAGGAGGCAGATAGGAGAGAAGCAGCTCAGACGGGCACAGTTCCTTGAAGCCGAGGCCGCAAGGAACTGTGCCGGTCTGAGTGCGTGCGGACGGCAATGCATCCCTGCCGCACAGCTGCCCGTACATGCTACGGGTGGCTGTGCAGGGAGGGGCCTCTTCTTCTTCGCTGGGCCCCCCCCAAGTGGCGGAACGCCAGGGCCCGGTCGCAATTGCGACCGCTGCGACCCTGGTAGTTCCGCCAGTGGGCTCAGCTATTCTGCTTGGTACCTTTGTGGTACAGAGTAGAATAGAAAATAAGTGAAAGAGTGGGGGGAAAAAAAGGTTAAAAAAATACTTAAATTTGAACAAATAGTAAAATTTTAAAATAAATAAAAAGATATTTCAAAAAAAAAAAAGAAGAAAAACGATTGGGTAGAGCTAGCAGTGACAGCTTGTTCCCCCAACTGTTTCCTATTGGCTGGCACCTGCTAGAGTCTTCTAGCAGGTGCCGGCCAGTTGTTATTGTTTAATGACCAGGGTCCCCAGGTCATTTGGGGATGCTGATCTGTCATTACAACTGGGCAGAAGAGTGAACTGTGAGATCACAGTTGGCCCCGCCTAGCTGTCAATTGCTGGACGGATGGCCGGCCTTCAGCAGGCCGTTCATCCCACTTTGAGGGTCACTTCGGCTCACTTTGGCTTGGCTGAGCTGCTCGGCTGCCTTCGGCTGCTGTATGGGCTATGGTGAATGGCCCGTACAGCAGCCCTTTGGTTCGACTGACTGCCCTTGTTATACACATGTAGGGCGGTACCAGTGACATGCTTTTGGTGTGATTGACAGGTCCAGAGGGGAGGTCACAACCTCAGTGATTGACTGTCTTTCTGCATTTTACATTCAATAGGGTGATACGAGTTGATCCTTACTAGGAATGTGATTTTTGCTTCATTTGAACATCCTTTTGTTCATTAGTATAAATATGGCATTTGTAAAAACAATTGGAGGGAATGTGATGTCATGGTAATGGGGCGCGGGATTGTATGTCACATTGTTTTTTTTGCCTGCACTTATGTGAGCACTACATTGCACATGTATCACTTTGTTTTGCCTGATGAAGGGATCGGATGTGTTCTGAAACGTTGCTACACTTGGTGATGTACTGTAACTGTACACATGGAATAAAAGGAACTTTGCTGGGAGAACCTTTCGGTCAGGAGTGCGGTGGGATCCCCTACAAGACTAGCAAATTTATGGGTACAGTGCAAGCTATTTTTAATGGAAAGGAGAAATGCTGCAAATACACATTTAACATTTTTCTGTTGTTTTACCTGCATTTTATTAAGTTGGGGACAGGATTTCATGATGAAGACCTCCTTAAAGCTGAACTCCAGACAAATAGCTAAAAATACAGATAAGTATACATTTTAGAGCTGATTCACTTGCAATACGATTTGTATGACCATGCTTTACAGAGCCTTGCCAGACAATGCAGGCTCTTGGCTGATAAGAAGCCAGTGACCGTTGGCATCCTAGCAACCACTGGCGCATCCAAGACCTGAAGATTTCTTTCCTGCAGCTGAACATAAAGAAAGCAGTAGGGAGGCGGGCTGACATAATTGACTAAATATGTCCATAGCCAAATATGGTCAATGATACCAGTCAATGAAGAATGAAGAGGTGTTTTGCTGCACTCCTTACCGGATATCCCCAATGTGATGCAGATGGGTGCTTGTAGTGACCACGGGTGGCACCACCGATGTCAAGACTTGATAAAGATGTCACAAGCATCCCCAGAAATTGCTTGTGTCTGTCAATAAATGGACAGTTTCTGATTACACACAGGGCCGGATTTACTGCCGCCCCAGGGCCAGGTTCCACAATGCGCCCCCCCCCCTCCTCGCC
>NW_017306645.1:323389-374847 GCF_000935625.1 Nanorana parkeri | reverse complement strand
GGGGCGGCCCGAGGCTCCGCCCACCGGCTCCGTCGTTTGCGGCCGGCGGACACCTTACACCGGAGCCCGCAACTTCCCACAAGGTCACCGCTGCCGCCCTCTGCGCTCTGCCGCCCCGAGGCCGGGCCTAGGTGGCCTTGTGGGAAATCCGGGCCTGATTACACATGTTACTTTTGTGTGCTGGTGTCATCATTATCAAGTGTTGATACCAGTCAACATCCCCGCCCCTACGTTGACATTCCAGCTGCTGTCCCAGGAAACTATATGTTGTGGCTGGGACTGGGAGCGCTATGGAACCCGGTGTGTCATAAGGTCAACTTTCAGTGGATTGCTGGGATTGGCATTGGCTTCGAGCTACATCACTGGACAATGTGATTGATAATAATGGATTTGCACCCTGGGACAATTTTTCTTGCTTTTCTAATATCTATGTGTTTATTTAACTTTCCATTTTTTGTGAATGAGTAATGGAGTGCTACTCAGACCCCTATATCCTCTTGGGGACCGGGTGTGGGAAGAGTCCCTTGCCCTCATCAATATGGAGACAAGGTGCTTTGTCAGGGGATTCCCCCTGGCATGATTCCCTCCCTATGTTTAGGGGGAAGGAAGCACTTTTTTTGGCAGGGTCTTCCTTTGATAGCCAGGTCATTGATATGATATCCACATTTTAAAACCCAATGATGTGCAGATTAAATAAACGGGAATTTGCTTTTCATATATTGGATAACTGAAGTGAATTTTCACTCAATTTGTTGAGTAAAGATTCTAAGCTCCTTTAGTACAGCAGCCTTAATATACAGTATCTTTTACCTTGCAACTATGGTCTCATACCCTATAAGGCAGTGGTCCCCAACCCCCGGTCCGCGTACCGGTACCGGTCCGCGGATCAAATGGTACCGGGCCGCACAGTCTCAGTGCGGTCCGGTCCTGCAATATGGGGCAGTGCAGGGTCCCGGTGTTCGAACACCGGGGCCCCGCACTGCCGACAGGCTTCACAGTGAGGGGGCGGGTCCTGTGACTCACCTCCCCTCCCGGCCGCGTCCATAGTAACAGGAGGCAGGAGGGGAGGTGAGTCACAGGTGAGCCCCCACTGACCACTGATATATATAATTATATATAATATAAAATATAAACAATCAACGCCCCCCTCAGCGGGCCACAGTAAAATGATTAAACGTTGACCGGTCCGCGGCGATAAAAAGGTTGGGGAGCACTGCTATAAGGGACCCAGTCTGTGCTGAGTTTGTATGCTCCTCCCCCCGTGCTTTTATGTTATTTATATTGGGTTTTCTGGTTTCATCCCACTACCTTAAAACCTACTGGTAATGTAACAGGCATCTGGTAATGTAACAGGCATTAGTCGTAGAGTATATGAATGTTGTAAAAATCTCAGAAGCAAGGACTGATGTCAATGATTCAATGTACTCTGTAAAGTGACTGCCATTGGCACATTTAAATGGGAAATAATAACAAGTACCTGTAATATAATGCTCTGTAAAAGATTGAAAGCCTCCCATCCACATATCTACAAAGCAGGCAATAGCAAAAGCGTGGAGATCGCCTTCTCTTATTTCAGAGGAAGTTAAAAATAAATTCACTATGTTAAAAAATATTAACTGCTATCCTTTATGATTTTCACAATGCATTTTAGGAACTAGGACATTATGCATAGACTTCACACAACATTGGGGACTTGACTGCTCTTAAGGAAATCTAAAAAACTCAAACTCTCCATTTTAGGCTGACTCTCCCCTTTCCACACCTTCTCTTTTTTTGATTATTCTTCATCACTGCTCTATTTTTTATTGCAATTTTGTTTTTTTAATCCTATTTTCTTATTTTTATTTAGATCTTTTATCATAAGATGTATGTTCTTGTCCTTCACCGTCCTTCTGGTGGAGCTCTCTGATGCTTTTTGTAACCAGGAAGATAGGAGTAAATTTTACATTTTTATTTTTACATCAAATTAAATGAGAACTACCTCATTAGCTTTGATATACCGATACATAAAAAAACAATTAAGTGATCAGCGCCAGTGGGTAAATGTGAAATAAGAGCTACTAAGCAGTACAGATATAAATAAATATCAAAAAATTTTGAAAAAACAATAATGTGTCGAGCTAATAATCATACACATCTAATACAATAAAACATGTATAAATGAATCACATATATGAGCCTTACAACAAAAAAGGCATACAAATCTTACATAATACCTATACATACCTCCCCGAACACCAAGGGGATAAAGTGGGCATGGGTTCACTGCGCTGAGTACAAGGCATGGTAAACAAAGTCTAAACCAACTCCCTGCAAACATTGCACACACATTCTACAGTCCAGGTAGCCACAAAATACTTTGCCAATCACCACAAGCAATTGGTAGTCAGTGGCAGTAGAAAAAATCCCCACTCAGTATTAGTAGTCAGTGGCAACAAGCAAATAAAACCTTACTCATCCAGAGGATTGGTGGTCAGGGGCAGTAAACAAAAAACATTCTTCTCCGCAGCATTGGTGGGTTCAATAGCGGTCGAAAAAGTTCACCTTACCTCAGTTGTTGTTATTCAGTGGCAGTAGAAAAGGTTCCATCTTCCCTCAGCATCGACGGTTGATGACTGTAAAAAGAAATCTCCCCTCTCACCAGACCACTATCAGTGGTAATAAAAACTGTATCCTTCTCCACCATTGGTGGCCAGTGGCAGTAAAAAAAATCTCCACCTTGCCCCTAGCATTTGTGGTTAGTGGTATTAAGTCCTTCCTCCTTTTTACAGACAAAACAAAGCCAGCCGCAAAATCTCCTTTAGTGGTAATAGTTTTTTCTTTCATAATGTCACTTTTGCAGAAGTACATCGCATGCAAGTTTATGGCATCCCCAAACACGGTAAAGGAGTTGTGTATTTTTAATGTTGCCCTTTAAGCCGCAATAAAAGTCCTGCTCCCTTTTAACTGTATTTTTTAAGACCATTTGAAAATGTCGCTGTCCTGCTCAATTCTGTCCACGTAAATCAAATCTTGTTTTATTATTAACAATTTATGCAAATTGATTATACTGTATGTGCTGCAATGTAACATCAAAAGAGAGGGAAGAGAAAAGGAAGCAAAAAAGTGCTTCCCTAAATTAAAATGTTCAATTTGTCCCATAGCCGGTCAGGGAAGGAGGTGGAGGAGGGAACTCCTCAAAAAGCAGAATTCTAGAAGAGAACCGGTTTATCCAACATAAAGGTTACACCTTTATTTTATGTTAGTAATACCATCTTAATAAAAAATAATAGCACATCTAGAAAAACAAAGCCTTTGTACGGCCCTCTGGACATGTCAGGGGACATGCTTGAGACCCCCTAAACTGACCAAGTGGATAATCACTCATATAACCCTCCCCCATTTTGGCCAAACAAACAAAAGTTTTGGCTGGAGTTGCTGTTTTATAAAAGAATGAAAGAATAGAACACAGATCAGAGTTAGTTATTTAAAATCCTCAGCAATCATTTAGAAAACATTAATAGATAATTAAGAAGCACTGTAATAAATATAGACATATGACATCTGACATAAGCTGACCTACTAAGCTGAGTGCACATTGACCTAAAGAGGAAGCTTTGTCACAAAAGGGTAAGTAGAGTGAAAAGGACAAGGAATTCTTTTTGCATGTGGTCTCCCTGCATCTGATCTTTCCCCCATCATGGACTTACTTGTTTTGAACTATGTTTTCGTGGCAGCTATGTTCTTGGTAGATAAGAAGGGCTTGGCTTCTGCATATCACATTTGTTCCATGATGACTGGTGGGGTAATATTTAAGAAACAAGGTGATCCTTGCACTGCAGGTACTCAGGTACAGCTTCCTCTCCAACTGGAGAACAGTGAGCTGAAAAATAGTGCCCTCACCAAATCTTACTTTAAATACTGTGGGGGAAATGTATCAAAACTGACAAAATGTGGCGCAGCTGTCCATGGCAAACAATCAGCTTCTTTCTTCAGTTTGTTCAATTAAGATTTGCATACCCATTTATCCGTATCTAATCAATTATCACTGCAAAATAGCACTTCCCAAATTTTCCACCCAGGTGATCTGAGACCTCACCCCTATCTATTCAATTGCAATTAAGAATTGAGAAAGAGAGACGCTGATTGGTTGGCAGATTTTGTCTGCTCCAGTTTTGATGAATTCCCTTCTGTGAGCGTAGCAGTCAGGGGCAGCAGTGCCTAACATAGAAGGCCTCTTTTAGTGCTGGAGTCCAAACACCTATGGGGTGCCCATACTGTGATGGCTATTAAACTGGAACTTAAGAACAATGTATACTGACAGGTTGGGGCATTCGGATACAGTGGCTCACTGAAGACAAGATCAGGACACAAGTCAGGTCAGCAAGGTATCTGGGCAAAAACAGAGTCGGTAGTCAGTAAAATAACCTGGAGTCAATATGGCAGAAGATGAACAGACAGGTTAAGGACAAGCTGGGTAGGTAATCAGGGCCGGATTTCCCACAAGACCAACCGAGGCCCGGCCTTGGGGCAGCAGGGAGTAGAGGGGCAGCAGGGATGTGGAATTCCCATCTCCCGACAGCTGGGACATGTAGTTCCGGTCGCCAGGTGGGTAGTTGTTTACTACATTTAGCCCTGCTTTGGTGAAGCAGGGCTAAATGTACAGCAGGGAAGCCTCCGCTTGTTTTGCACAAGTGATCTAGGCAATGTCGCCGTTATCACTTGTATGCAGCCTGCCTACAAGGGGGCGTATTGAGGAACCTGGCATTGGGGCACCTGAGGGAGTAAATCTGGCCCTGTCGGTAATCGGAGATGACCCAGGATGCAGATCACAGATCACAAACTGCTGAAGACCTTTCTGAACAGAGACTTGGCAGGGCTCAGCTTAAAATCGCCTGCATGCAGAAGCAGGTGCTTATGCTGGTAACGGTTGCACCTAGGCGCATGTCAGGAAGTATACGGCTATTTTTTAGAAGAAATTTATGACAAAAGGCTTGCTGAATGCTTGGAGCAGGCGGTTTGATTGTAACAATTGTAAGGTGTATGGCCAATCATAGTCTATTTTTTCTCCATTGTAGTAACAAATGTTTCCAGTTAATAGTGTGGTATTACAAGTGAGCTAATATATTCTGTGTCCATCCAGACTACTGAGGAGATTTACTTATTCAAAATGATAATTCATGAAATAATATTAAAATTCATGATGACAAAAAGTTAACCTTTGTATCTATTTATGAAAGATACATACAATCCATAAAAGGCTGACATGTCGCTTTCAGAGAAAGCTTTTCCTTGTCTGTTCTGCGTTTGCATTTGATGTGAGGGAGCTCAGTGTCAACACGGAGAAATCAAAGAAATGCATTTATTTCATGACGGATATAGCACAGAAGCTTATCTTTCTTTTGGGTAGTAAAAAGGATCAAAACATGGAAAAGTTTCAGATGACCCTGTATGACATCTTTCAGTAAGTATCAGGCCATGATAGCGATAAGTGTTGCAGAACACAAAATCAGAGACACAGATTAACAAGACGACAGACAATCCAATTTCACTGTCCACTGCGAGACATCAACTTCCCAAGACGTTCCTTGAGGGATGTGTTTCAACGAGGAAACCCCGGTTAAGAAAAACTAAAGAGACAGAATAGACTCTTGTGTGCCGTAAACAGAAAGATAGAGCCATTGATCAATGCAAAACTGTTATGGGAAAATAAACGGGGACTGCAGCTCTTTATGTATAGGTGCAGTGAGTACATTATTAAGTGTTATTCCTGGTCAATTATATTGGTCAGGAATGTTTAAGAAAACATACAAGGTTTCCTTCCCCATATTAAAGAGACCCTGTGGTCGCACCATTTTTACCGTAAGATTATATGTCCATTTAACGTATTGGATACATGTTATTTACCTGTAAAAGCCTAAATTATGGACAGGGCTATCCCTATAATTAGGCATTCTGAAGCTGTTGCTTCAGGCGGCACCTCTTTCTTTGGGAAACAAGGGGGGGGGGGGGGGGGGGGCAGGACACAAGGCTGGTTTTTTTTTGGGGGGGAGGGTGCGGCCGCCACAATGTCTGCAGTGTGCCTACCACCTTCTTTTTGGCCACAGTGTCCCATGTTCCTAAGAGCTGGGCAGGGAGATATGCAAGGGCCATACACATCTCCCTGCTCAGCTCTTAGCACCCTTCGATGCTCTGGCCAGCGTCCCACCCAGATCCTGGCAACCAGTGACGTCAAAGCTGGATGGGATGCAAGCCAGAGATGGGAGGGAAGATGATGCAGAGGCTAACCGCCCCGGTTAGCGTGCACCACCATCACTGCCCCCACCTGCCTCAGGTGGCAAAAAGATTAGGGACATCCCTGCTTGTAGACATCCAGCCTTGAGACTGCTCCTGGGTGCCACCATCTTGGATGTGATGTCAGTGATTCCAGCAGACTTCGGGATTTCACTCAAATGAGCAGGGGTAGCCAATCTTCATCCCTCCAGCTGTGGAAATAAAAATGCCATAAGGCACTGCAAGACTCTGACAGTCACACGCATGACTTCCAGAGGCAGAAGCATGATATGATTTGTAGTTTCACCATGGCTGGAGGGCCAAAGTTTGGCTACTCCTGCTCTGTAGTATTCCCTTTTGCTCCTTCCCCTGGAGCTATATCGAAGGTTATGTGGGAAGGTTAGAGAAGGAGTTTGTTTGATACAGTGACAGGGGCTATGTGTGAAGGTCATTACAGTTTACTCTACATATAACAAGTCAGTAAAGGAGGGATACTAGGGATAACAATGCAGACTGGAATGCCCATAGGTTTGGTCTCAGCTTGCTGGTTAGAGGGGAATGTGTAATAACTGTATGCAAATATTGTTTGAGGTGACAGAAAATATATCTTCATTTCGAACATGTTGATAAATCACTGTCAATAATAATATCATAGACCTTGCATGCTTCTATGACTAAAACATCCTATTTTCTGTTCTTTACAGCTGTATGTCTGTGATTGATGCTGGGCGAGAGCAAGTCTGCCTTGTCATACTACCCTCATCTGTGTCAGCATAAGTTTGTCTTTGTCATTGTCAATGTCAACCAGTCTATGTTACCAGAAGAGCAAAACGCCAGGCACAAGATAGAAACTGCAGAGAATTAAAATTTTTAATTTTTATCTGTCAGTGTGTGATTTTTTCGTACAATGTTCAGGACTAGCTGAGTAAATATTGGATATTAATAGTGTGTAGTATTCTAACCACCCAGCAGGTGGTGCTCAAGTCTCCCTTTCAGCTATTTTGCCTTTCAGCCGTGTAAAAAAAAGTCCATTGTTTGCAGAATGCTATTGAGCAATTCACAATAGTAACTCATCATTGTAAAGCATTCTCCTTAGAGAACTGATAGTGTAGAAGACTGACCAGCGCCATGCTTAGTCACTGCTGGCACTTGAGCTGATTGACAAGGAAAAACAGATATAAGGCATTTAACAATTAGATTTTTTTAAATTTTATGCTGCACAGTGTATTTAAATGTATTAAAGCATCTTAATAGGTGTTTGCGCACAACAGTCTCCAAAACATTGCTGATAGGATCAAAATCCTGGGCCATTCTGGATGGGGAAATGTTGACACCTGCATCTTCTTACCTCCAGCCTACTTCTCTTGGCATTTGAGGCAATATGAATGTAATGAGGAATGGTTAAGTAGAAAGGGTAGGTGTTTTGCTGATCAGAAAGGCCCAGGAACTAGCTATAACATCAGTTTTGGAGAAAGGTGCATGATGCTGCCTGCACTTTATACCTGACAGAAGTTTATAAGTGACATTGTAACTTTTTTAGTCGCTACATATGAGCTAAATATAGTATGGATGATTCAACAGTTCCTACACTTCCTAAAACTCAATCTTTTAAAAACTGAACGTAATATTGCCTCCCCCTGTGTCCCTCCCCCCAACTTCTCCATCAAAATCAATTGCACTACTCTCCTTCCCTCCCATCATGCCAGGGTGCTAGGAAGAATCTTGGACACTGACTTCGTTTAGCCCTACAATACCTGTCCAAATCTTGCCGACTTCACCTTTAAAAAACAATGTCCCTTCTTGACTAGACTTGTGCGCCGTCAAAAAATGTGTTCCGTTTCGTAATATCCATTATTTCGTATTTCTTATTTCGTAATTCGTATACGAAACCCAATTCGGATTCGTACGAAATACGGATTTTCGTTAGTTTCGGCACATTTTCGTAACTTTACGAACATTTGTTATGATGTTAAAAAGCAAAAATACCTTTGTTAACATTGGAGTCTATGTGGTATCCGAAATACGAATTCCGTTAACGGATTCCGTATCCGAATTTCGTATTTCGGACTTTAAAAAAAAATAACATCAACTCCAATATAAATGTACTTTGCTTTTTAACTTCAATATATAACGAATGTTCGTAATGGAATGAAAATACGTCAACGGAATTTCGTATTTCCTACCTGTATTGTAATGCAACTCTCAGCAGCAGAAGAGAACCTCTGATTGGTCAACCAAAACGAAATACGAATTCCGTTAACGGATTCCGTATGCGAATTTCGTATTAAAAAAACTACCATCAGCATCAACTGAAATATAAATGTACTTTGCTTTTTAACTTCAATATAACGAATGTTCGTAACGGAACGAAAATACGTCAACCGAATTTCGTATTTCCTGCCTGTGTATTGTATTGTAATGCAACCCTCAGCAGCAGCGGATCCGTATTTCGGATTTAAAAAAAAATCTTGTCATGTTGTTCAACCTCATTTACAAGGGTAATATTAGTTCCTGTTTCAAATAAATTCGGATCCGAAATTCGTTAACGGAATTTCGTATTTCGGACATAAATTCGGAAACTGCCATTCGGATTTCGTATGCTTACGAATCTACGAATTTCAGGAAAATTCGTACGAATTTCGATTCGTAACGAAACGAATCGCACATGTCTATTCTTGACCAATGATACCACCAAGCTAATAATTCACTTGTAATCTCTTGCCTTAACTACAGCAACGTCCTCCTCACTGGCCTACCTCTACACAGGATACCCACCCTTCAGTGTATCATGAATGCTGCTGCCAGACTTACCCACCTCATCGGTCGCTTAGTGTCAGCCACCTCACTCTGCCAATCCTTTCACTGGCTTCTGAACGCCCAATGTATTACATGCAAAATACCAACAACATCATAGAAGGCCAACTGCAACTCTGGCCACAGCTACATCACCAACCGCATCTCAAAATATCACCCAAACCATCCTCTTTCCAAGACCTCCTGTTCTCTAGTTCCCTCGTCACCTCCTCCCATGCTCGAATCCAGGACTTCCCCACAGGTTCTCTCGTGCTCTGGAACACTCTACCACAATGTGTACAGCTATCTCCTACTCTCCACCTGCCCTTAGGCGATCCAACTCCTCTCTTTAGGTAAACATAAATTTACTAAATTTTACTTTCCTGAACAACTCATCCTCACATTTACTACCTGTTTGTATCACTTGCATCGTTTGTAAGCTTGTAAGCTCTCATGGGCAGGGCCCTTCTAACCATCTTGTCTTGAATTGTATTGTAACTGTACTTCCTCACTTTATTTCATAAAGCGCTAAGCAACTGTTGGCACTATTTAAATCCTCTATATTGATAATAATATAAAGAAACATTAAACGCTGTTACCCATGACATATGTCAAATATGTTTGGCAATTTTCAGCTAATAATTGATTGACTACACTATCTGCTTAAGCATTCAGAGGGATCAAACTGACAGCACACCAACACATTATACAATTCATTTTTATTATTACATTGCTTTACCAATCTCTTGTACATGCTAACATTTTACATTGTACCAAATGATTTAAAACGTTTTGATGTACTCACCTTTGTACACTTCTGAAGACAAGAAATATAAATGATACATTTTAGCAAAAGCTGAATTACACCTCTCACAACTCAGCATGGAAGAAGGCAAACATACTTTTAGCGGGAAACAAATAAAATGAGCAACCTGTGGGAAAATTCCTGCTATTACAAGGATTTTACCCGGAGAGATTCGCTAAAACAAAGCTATAACACTTCAAAAATAGTTTTGGACAGTTTTTTGCAACTGTTAAGCAAAAAGGGACATTGTAAAAGTTTTTGTCGATTTGTTACATATAGCTTGATACTTACATAATCAGGTTGAAAAAAGATACAAGTACTTTGAGTTCAACCAATATTAAATACATAAAAAAAAATAGAAGACCTACATATACAGAACCCTGTGCCCACAGTTCATCCAGAGGCAGGTAAAAAAAACCCTTATAAAGCGTGGTCAATTTGCTCCAATGGGGAGGGGGGTTCTTTACACTCTTTTTGTGAAGAAGCCCTTCTGTATAGGAGGTGTTCTCAAGATGCACAAAAGTGCTGCCTTGTCCTTTGCAATGAGTCTAAAGGGAAATTATAGCCGATCAAGGGAGTGAGCTTGAATCGGTGGCTATTTTAACACAAACATGGGGACCATGGGGTACAAAAGTAGTCACCCTCCAGAAGGAAGGACAGTGTCAGCACCAATTCAGAGATGATTTGAGGTTTTTTAGCTGAGCAATACACAAATAAGATACATTTTTGTTAACAATTAAGGTACTTTTTAAAGATTTAACCTGCGTTTAGTGTCACTTTAAGTCTATGACCTACCAGAACAACCAGAATCTTCTTGGTTACTGACTTCCCCAGTTGTACTCCCCTTAGAGTGTATGAAGCGTGCATGTTTTCAGCCCCAAAGTGCATAACTTTACATTTATCAACATTAAACATCACTTGCCACACAGCTTCCTACTTAAACAGTGTATTCAGTTCTGCCTGTAGGTTGGAGACATCTTGTAAGGAATTCATACCATAGCTTGCGGTCATCAGCAATCACAGAAATTGTACTTTTAATCCCAAACTCTATATTATTTATAAATAGGTTAAAAAGGGTTGCAACACTGAACCTTGGGGTACACCACTAACAACCTTAGGCGATTCAGAGTATAAATCATTAACCACCACTCTCTGAATACAGACTTTAAGCCAGTTTTCTATCCATTTACAAACTGGATTCTCTGGGTCTATAGACCTGAACTTACACATTATTCATCGGTGGGGGACTGTGGAAAAAGCTTTTGTAAGTCCAAGTATACTTTATCCACAAATAAAAGAAATTGTAACAATCTGCTTTTGGATACATTGTAAAACCAATAGGTTAAAAGCTGATACACAAAAAAGCTTCCAAGCTTTTAAATAACCTTTAAAGAACTGTACAGCGCTAAAAACCTCTGAATAGGAGTTGTATCAAAGTAACAACATAAATACAAAAAAACTGTGCAAAACAGTGAACATAGTAGTATATAAAGGACTGATATTAACATCAGAATTCAAATATCAAAATGTAAATAATCAATAAAAAAAGACAGTCCAATTCCAAACAGTGAAAATCAGAAAACTTTTTCTCAGATAGTCCAGTCAAAATAAAGATAAATAGAAACCTTCATTGTGCAGTGTTCAAAAAGGATGGCAGGTCTTTTATAACGTCGTGATGACTAAACGTGTCAGAGGTGGGTCTTTCTAACGCTACATATGGTATATAGGAGACTGAACTATCTGTTGTTTACCGGCCGGCTGTTTTATTCCTATATCTGAGATGAGCGCATAATAACGAAGGGAGCACGAGGCAGGAGGGCGCTGAGATGTGTTTGATACTAAGGCGCTAGCTGACTGTCATTTTACAGTCAGAATTTGGGGTGAGTGCATATTCATTTGGGGGTGATTTGGCACGAGGAGATAACTACACATTTTGGAACACGAGTTTGGTGTTTGATTACTTCACACTGTATCGGATATGGAAAGTTTTCTGATTTTCACTGTTTGGAATTGGACTGTCTTTTTTATTGATTATTTAAATTTTGATATTAAAATTTTGATCCTGCAGTGAAGATGGCGGTCCAGTAGTTGGTCAGCGAGAAGGGTAATGGCTCAACACCTCCCCAGCTGACTTTTCCAGGATTTAAGCAGTCCCTCTGATTGGATAGACGACAGGCGATGAGTCCTGGTATCTGCAGTCAACGGGATGGTCAGCTCCGGCTTCCATTCGTTTAGGCCAGACCGAGGCTCACTTTCTCTGCACAAATGGACCAGCACTCTACTCACAGTCCAGTCTGATCGCTCTCCAGATGGAGTAAATAGTGACTTCTCCTGTATAGCTGATATCACACCAAGACTGCAATTGTGGCAAGTGAGTACAGTCTCACTGACAAGTCAACAATGCAGTAACAATCTGACACTGTCTCTCCCCGTGCGTGAATGAATCCAGAAACCTTCACTACACAGAGTTCACTCCCCCTTCCTCCTGTAGTACTGTGGGAAATGTAGTCCATGTACACACAGTCTGACATGTATAGTCCAAGGCTGTGGGCTCACTCCCCACAAGTCTCTGCTCTCAGGATCCCTGGCAGCAGCAACATCTATAATCCTTAAAGTAGACCAGACTGCATCTGGGCTACACAAGTATAAAGTTAAGTAGTTCTAACACTTTTCTGACACTAATGCAAACACCCTTGTTTCGGGACTGTGACTGAAAGAAGCAACTTTAACGGCCAAGCTTCTAGCGTTTTCAGAAGGAAGCAGGCAATGGCAGCCTCTATACTTCTCTCACGGCAGGGTCACTTTAAGAATTATACAGCATGCACTTGCAAGGATTGTAAAATTGGAGATATTTGTGTTGCTAGACTATGACATTATAATACTGCAAGTGACTGTGCTTGAATCCCTTTGGACTTTTGACTCCCTATAGAGCCTATGGTGTGTTTCTGTATGTGTGTATAGATATATACAATATATTTATCTATACACACACACACACACACACACCTACATATACATACACACACATATATATACACAGTGTGTGTGTGCGTATGTTTCTCCATAAGTGTACTTCACAACAACAGCAGTCTGCAGATTGGGACATTCAATTGGCGGCCAAGATGGCATATCTCCAAAGAAGGAATGTCTTTGTAATAGCCAGCTAACACTTATGAATGCAAAAAAATAAATAAATAAAAAGATCAAAGAGAAAACAATTGGGAACAAGGGTTCTGAGCCAGGACATATAATAAGCAAGCTATCAAATAGATAGAGATATATAGGAAAATCAATTCCTACTCATGTGTATCCATAATTTCATTATATCGACTATATCAAACTCTTTTCTGCCTACAATTTCATTTTTTTTGTTTGGTAAGGCAGTAAAAAACGCCTTAACATATTTCTGATTGCTTACTGAAAACCTGCCGCTGCCCGTGTCAAAGCAGCAGAAAAGCATTGCAACAACATTATTAAAAATAGATGTTGTCCTTATTTGATGGTCAGGAGTGCGCTGCACTGAATTAAGGGTCAGCAATTCCTTTAACAGAAGGTAATGACAGATGTTAGGCACAATTACATGAACATTGATTCCAAAATCAGTAAGGGCAACGGAGTGAAGCTTACAAAAGCCTATAGTTAACTTATTTATGAAAAAGTCATCGCCCCTCCCAGTTAGACTTGACTTTACAGAGAGCCTTTATCTGGGGGCCATATTACCTGTCATGTATCAGTTGCGATGTTGTATTCATATGAACCATATCAGATTTCAAGGACTTGCAATCCACGATTAACCTCAATTAACTAATAGTTAGCCATTATTATGTTTAAAGTCTTGCTTCATTTTTTTAAAAGTATATAATTAACCACTTGCTGACCGGGATGTTTATACCCCCTTCCTGTCCAGGCCAATTTTCAGTATTCAGTGCTGCTGTATTTTGACTGACATTTATTCCATCATGCAACGTTGTACTGAAATGAATTTTATACCATTTTTTGGGGACTGATAGAGCTTTCTTTTCATGGTATTTAATCACCACTACGGGTTTTTTTTTTAACTATATAATGAAAAAAGTACCGAAGATTTTGAAAAAAACCCCTGTTTTTTCCCACGTTATGTTATAAAACATTTATTATTACCCAATTTTTTGGTTAAATATAAAATACAGGGTCGCGTCAGGTAAATAAACACCAAACTTGTCAAGCTTTAAAATTGCGCGCACCTGCTAAATTGCAAACAATTACCATACCCAAAATTGACCATAGCCGACGCTTTAAGAGCTTTTACCGCTCATCAGTTTAGTGTTATCAGTGATGAATGACCCTAGAATTATTGCTCTTACTCCGACGTTTGCGGCGATATGTAACATGTGCGGTGCAATGGATGTAATCGTCGTTTTCGCACGTAGGCGGACTCGACGCATGTTTAAGTAAAAAGCAGCATTTAACGCTTTAGCTGCCAGAGCATTTTGGCACACATTAAAATGCACGTTTTAGGCCTAACAATTACCTAAAAGCACTCAAAGCATTAGATATTTTCTGAAAGCAAAGGACCTGTAGAATAAAAAGATAGTTGCAATCTTTCAGTGGCATAATATTTTACATAGCTGTTTATCAAACTTCGATTTTTTTTTTAGCAAAAAATACAAAGAAAAATCTACTTCAGTGCACACAAACACTATATAATTCCTTTTTTTGTTAAAGGAAAAAAAAAGATTGAGTAAATAGATACCAAATATGTCAATCCTTAATATTTTGTATACCTGCGATTTTAGAGGTAAACATAAATAATGCCCTTTGAATTGTTCCTCTCACTCCAGCATGCATGGTGATACCTGATATGTGTGTTACTCAGTCTCAGTTTACATATGAATGTGCGTCTTAGGTGTGCGTAGGTGCATGTATGTGCGTGCGTGGGGAGCGGAGTCCTTCAAATATTTTACAGATTTTATTTATAAACTTTATTACATTGTTTGTCACTTAACTTTATTATCACGAGGGGGCTAACACGCACATCACTGCCTTGTTTAAGCAATATAAGCCTGCTGTAAAAATTTGAGTGGAACTCATGGATTTTGAAAAACTAACCCTTGCGGTGGGGCTAGACACACACACACACACACACACACTGCAAGGGTTAAGTGCTTGTTTTGTCTAGGGGGTGGAAATAAAGAAGATATACTCACCTGATCCTCGGCTGCTAGACCGGTCCCCGCAGTCTCTTCTCCCCTAGGCTCCAGCAGTCGAAGGACCTGTGACGTCATCAAGTCTATACAGGTCTATTAGAAGTGAAGCCACCAATAGACATACCACAGCTGGAGCGGAGGAAGCTATAGGTGTTGGCCACTGATGCAGGACAGAGAATCAGGTGATTATTTCTTCTTTTTTCACCCCTAGAAAAAAAATTAGCAGTTAACCCTTGAGGTGCGGGGGCAGCCCGCCTACAAGGGTTAATTTGTCAAAATCCTGGAGTTCTTACTTCACTAAGAGGGGTACAGAATGAACCCCTCTTTAGAAAATGAAGGTGTCTCATGCTAGAGTGTTGTCCAAATTACAGAAATACATCCAACTCTTTATGGAGAGATGGGAAAAAGTCTATGATAACCCACCAAGACTGTATCATCACTACAGGAGACTTCCCAAATGTGATCATCTTGCATTAATGCTCTCTGGTCTCACCTCAATGATCTTGAAAAAACATTGTAGGACTATTTTAAGATTATGTGGTATACCAGAATCTACAGGGTCCAATGGCTTAGAGGTATCTTTCTGTGCTGCAATTGTGTATAAAGTCCGCGCTTTTGGTGTTTCCTTTCAATGCAATGTGTCAGCAGCAGTGAAAACAAGTGAAGCCTAAAGTCACCCTTTACAATCTCAAGACAAAGTCACTGCGCTAAAAAACTTACAACTATCCAGAGTCTACCTCATGGAGGCTACGGTACGACCTGTTTAAGGGGACTCATTATTTTTCCTACTTATACTTACAATGCACTGTATACAACCTTTGACTTCACGCCAAAGGTTTGTGGACTTTCGGCTTTCATGGAACTAGCCATGACCTCAGGGAATTCTCCTGTTCCCTCAGACACAGACATTCCCCAACCTGGGTGCATTGACATTCCTTGTCTCCCTTGGTTCCAAGTCCACTGTACATCCTACTCCCTTTTAGATTTTTCCTCCCCCCTCATTACTGGTACAATTGGTTTGGACCATATTGCAATCCATGCAGACTGTGCAGATCTTGTCGTGCAGATATTTTTCTCACATAACGACATAACGAGTGAGATACACTTTAAAGCCTCACAGGCTCCAACATCAAACAACTGCTATTATTCTAAGTGCCTTTCAAATTCCAACGTGCAGCAGGAATTTAAAGGTGTAGCCATCGGTATACATGTTAGCCTCCCCTTTGAATGAATTTCATAGTTTTTGGATATTGGTTTGTTGTAAAATATACCATAAATTGTTTACCCTGTCGAATGTATATCTTCCCAACCAGGGACAGGTTCCCTACCTACTGAACATACTGTGAAATACACAGAATTCTCAGAAGACATATTAATATTGGGAGGAGACTTTAATCTAGCCATGGGCCTACTAGCAGACACAACCTCTGTGAAGTCACATACAGTATCTCACAGAAGTGAGTACACCCCTCACATTTTTGTAAATATTTTATTATATCATTTCATGTGATGACACAAAAGAAATGACAGTTTGCTACAATGTAAAGTAGTGAATGCACAGCTTGTATATCAGTGTGCATTTGCTGTCCCCTCAAAATAACTCAACACACAGCCATTAATGTCTAAACTGCTGGCAACAAAAGTGAGTACACCCCTAAGTGAAAATGTCCAAATTGGGCCCAAAGTGTCAATATTTTGTGTGGCCACCATTATTTTCCAGCACTGCCTTAACCCACTTGGGCATAGAGTTCACCAGAGCTTCACAGGTTGCCACTGGAGTCCTCTTCCACTCCTCCATAATGACATCACGGAGCTGGTGGATGTTAGAGACCTTGAGCTCCTCCATCTTCTGTTTAAGGATGCCCCACAGATGCTCAATAGGGTTTAGGTCTGGAGACATGCTTGGCCAGTCCATCACATTTACCATCATCTTCTTTAGCAAGGCAGTGGCCGTCTTGGTGGTGTGTTAGGGGTCATTATCTTGTTGGAATACTGCCCTGTGGCCCAGTCTCCAAAGGGAGGGGATCATGCTCTGCTTCAATATGTCACAGTACATGTTGGCATTCATGGTTCCCTCAATGAACTGTAGCTCCCCAGTCCCGGCAGCAGTCATGCAGCCCCAGACCATGATACTCCCACCACCATGCTTGACTGTAGGCAAGACACACTTGTCTTTGTACTCCTCACCTGGTTGCCACCACACACGCTTGACACCATCTGAACCAAATAAGTTTATCTTGGTCTCATCAGACCACAAGACATGGCTCCAGTAATCCATGTCCTTAGTCTGCTTGTCTTCAGCAAAATGTTTGCAGGCTTTCTTGTGCATCATCTTTAGAAGAGGCTTCCTTCTGGGACGACAGCCATGCAGACCAATTTGATGCAGTGTGCGGCGTATGGTCTGATCACTGACAGGCTGACCCCCACCCCTTCAACCTCTGCAGCAATGCTGGCAGCACTCATACATCTATTTCCCAAAGACCACCTCTGGATATGGCGCTGAGCACGTGCACTCAACTTCTTTGGTCGACCATGGCGAGGTCTGTTCTTAGTGGAGCCTGTCCTGTTAAACCACTGTATGGTCTTGGCCATCGTGCTGCAGCTCAGTTTCAGGGTCTTGGCAATCTTCTTATAGCCTAGGCCATCTTTATTGTGAGCAACAATTCTTTTTTTCAGATCCCCAGAGAGTTCTTTGCCATGAGGTGCCATTTTGAACTTCCAGTGACCAGTATGAGAGAGTGAGAGCGATAACACCAAATTTAACACACCTGCTCCACATTTACACCTGAGACCTTGTAACACTAACGAGTCACATGACACCGGGGAGGGAAAATTGCTAATTGGGCCCAATTTGGAAATTTTCACTTAGGGGTGTACTCACTTTTGTTGCCAGCGGTTTAGACATTAATGGCTGTGTGTTGAGTTATTTTGAGGACAGCAAATGTACACTGATATACAAGCTGTACATTGTAGCAAAGTGTCATTTCTTCTGTGTCGTCACATGAAATTATATAATAAAATATTTACAAAAATGTGAGGGGTGTACTCACTTCTCTGAAATACTGTATATCCTTCTCAACACTTAAACTCAAAATATAACTTCACCTCACTCAATTTATAAACATTATGGTCAACGTCCTCAAATATAAGACCACGTTTCCCAACCTCATAATTCTTATAGCAGAATTTACTTTTTTTGGGTCTTGCACAGTGCTCTCAACTGGTCCCCTACATCTGCCATAGGTCTGCAAATCTGGTCCAATCATTCCCGATCTTTCTACCCTGTTCTTGTGGAAACCCATAAAACATAACTTTTCAAAGCAATCTCTAGTGCCAGGAAGAAGTAAAACTGACAAAATTGAATTTTGTAACAGATTAAGACCACAATCCCACACCATTGCCCACATAGAGGAAAGCTTTAAAATTAGTATTCAGGGGACTTTTTGCAAAGCATGTTTCCCACCTTGAAAACCAATGCACTGAGAATCCATCAAACCTTCTTTTTTCGTTAAGAAAGTTAAAAATATCTCACAAACCAGAGCCTTCCTTACATCAAGAAATTACAAGAGCTGAGATACATAAAACATTTTCTTTCAGACATAGGAGCCAGATTCAAAGCCAATGAATATGGATATAATAGCTGAAAATTACTGGACAGGTCCATACAACAAAAACGATCCTCAACATACATAATGAAACCTCACTCCCCCTCCCACAGCATTATCCATAAAACAACGGTTCAGAGGAATTCCATCATTATTATGAAAACCTTTAAAACCTCCTACAACAACCTTGTACTAATACACATCCTAAAAATGAATCACAACTTTTATGTTACTTGGAAAGGACAGTCCTTCCTAAACTTCCACATGATATTTTACTGCAGCTAGAGGCACAATTCCCCCTTTTAGAAATATCTAATGTTATTTAAGAATTCTTAAGAGTCAAAATCCAGATGGATTCACAACAAATTATATAAGCGCTTTTGGGACACAGTATCGCTAATTTTTTAATGCATTTCCATTTACAACGCCTTCCCTTTCATCAAACAAAATGTAGAAGCTCACATCGTGTTGCTTAAAATACCAGACAAAGATCATTTCACTGCAGCAATTATCACCCCATCTCCCTTATAAATGTAGATCTAACACTTTTCGCAAAACTACCAACTTCTAGACTCAAGTGGGCAGTGGCGGTACCTAGGACACTTACCAGCCAAGGACTGGTGAGTACTGGTCTGGTGCTAGAGGTGGTTGTATTGAGCAGAGGGGATAATATTTGCTTGGGATGAACTCTGTAAATTGCTTACTCTTTAATTCTGCAATCTCTGCATTACTTATTGTCACCCTGTTCTCTGAGTTACTTACTTCATGGGGCCCCATAGCAAAACATTGGGGCCCTCAGCTAACTCACTCTGTAGCAGCTAGAAAGGAAGAGGGAGAGGGGGAAGGTAATCTTTCATTCTGTTCTAGTATGACAGCGTTGCACCTTCATAGATATAATAAAGTGAATTAATGTTGTACTGGAAGAAACAAGAAGTGTGTTATTGGCCAGATCACGGGGTATAAATAAAAGGTAAAAACAAAAAACTAATGCTACCAGCGCATCTAAAAAGGACTAGTACGCTGCAATATATTATATTATTATTATTGTTACACAGGATTTATATACAGTAGCTCCAACAGTTTGTGCAACACATGGGGAGAGAATACAACTCAATACAATACAAAAGGATATTATTTTTTTCCAGGGTTTAGATACACTTTAAACCAGTTGATCATTGCTACCATCACCTAGAACTTCCAATCTCTAAATATTTATTCTTTATTCTGTAAATGTAAATGTATTATCCATATTCCAATAGAAAACCTTCCCCCTGTGTTCTCTTATCCTCTATTGTTTTTTCTATTACTATTATTATTATTTTTTTTACAATGGTCCTTACAAACCTTACCCCTCTATTCTTCTCATAATACCTGTTACTGAGTAATAGATTACCTTTTACTATGTTAAGCTCCATTCTCTTTCTGTTCCCAGGATTCAAAGTAAAATACACTTTTAATCCTTTGTCTTCATTTCTTCCTAGCAACATAGTGTTTTATTAACCACTTGAGTCTTTTCCTCCCCAAATCCTCTTGATTCCAAAACATTTTTGCTGTTTTGCTAATGTCTCCGTTCCGCAAGTTATAGCTTTTAGTTTTTTGAAGTTTACTCTAATGTATTATAAATCAATTTTTTGGGGAGGGGGCAGATAATGACAACTGCATCTTCCTGTAATTTTCCCCAATGCAACATTTATTTAATTTGCCAACAAGGAATTAAAAGTTCAAAACCTTGCGGTTTAGAGTCCTCTGATCAGGAATAGTTCACAGTAGTTAACAATATGATTAGCATAATTGGTAAATGCAGGAGAACAGAGACAACAACTCCTTGCACAGTCACGCTGTTCTATCACCAGAATCTATCTCCTGAAGTTTGCTTGTGCTTTCTCCCTTCTCATGCCCCACCGCTGACCATGGAGAGCTTGCTGAGGTGATGTACAGGAAGGGATGCTTGATAGGCATGTATTTTATCTGACCCTTGTGAGTGCAATATTAACATTTTATTATATACTTTTATTATTATAATTATGTTATTATTATAAGTCTTTTGTTGCAGCTCTGCACTTAAATCCTTGAGTCTGGCTCTCTGCTCTTTATGGAATTTGTGCACACATGTATATTTACCCCAAAATATGATCAACAAAGTCAGCTAAATAAAATGAAATCACATTAGTGCGACTTTTATTATATATATATGTATATGTCTATATGTATATACTATGGTGTCCTAATCCGAAAAGCAGCCTAGGTTGCCTGTGCCTCCATAGGTACAATACAATGTGTGAGGATTGCTGCCCTAGGACAGGTTCTACTGACAGGCTCACCAGATTGTAATAAAAGAAAAAAAACCGAATACAGACATCACACCAGATAAAGGCTGTTAGGTTCACTCTCATGGATGAAGATTTTTGGACATACAGTGGAAAAAATATGCCTGTATTTGCAGTGCCCGGTAGCCCCAGCGGTTGCCAATTTGTGTCCATAGGATTGTATGTACATAATACGCTTGTATTTACAGTTGATGATGTACTTTCAGTTGTATCTTCTGCTGTATGCCCGATAAATACATTTTTTGTCCAGAAGTTTAGATGCATTTTTTAGGTTTAGAGTTATAACATCTGCCTTCGGGCCCTTAGAGAAATCCATTTTTAATGTAACTATTGCAACGGAATTTGGCCAGAATGCACTAACAAGACTTCAACCATACAAGTTCATCCAGTACCCTTTGTTTAAATGATTTGGTATCCTATGACTGCCAGAGCTTTTGAAGCATTCTTGGAGAGATGCTGTCAGACAAAATTAAAATTGTGGAACACAGATGTCAAGATAAGGTCCACTGTGTCATAAATGATGAAGCAAGAGCCATAATAAGTACCAGTGAGAAGGTCAATGGCCAATATAAGTCAAAACCTGTAAGTATGATCAAGCAATGGCAAAGGTCACCTTTTGGCTGACAGATAAATATGTGGACAACAATAGATAACTTTGAAGCAAACACAGATGCAATCTAGATAAGGTGGGTCATATTGCTGTGTTGATGTCAATAGAATAGGGGCACTTAAACATTCTTAGGGAGGCTTAGAATGCACCTCATCTTAGCCATATCCTTAAAGGGTTTCTAAACCCTCACGTCTTTTTGCATATATCTACAGCAGTAAATATATGGAAAAAAAACGGTTTGAAAGAGGTTAATACTTAACCTGTGTCTTCCCGCGCGCTCCCGTCCGAAAATCTGAAAATTCTCGGGCGACCGCAAAGCATCTTGGGGCGGGCGCATGCAAAGTTCAGATTTTCAGCCAGGAGAAGAGGAGAGACACAAGGTAAGTCTATGGACGCGTGCACCCGCATGCAGACACCGTGGGACAGGAAGTGCCAGCAAGGACAGAGGAGTCAGCGCTGGATCAGAGACCCGCAGCAGCGCTGGAGAGAAGGCTTAAAACAACAGGAAAAAAGATCGGATTAAGAGACATTATTTAAGGTAAGTGCTTACATTAACATTGGGGGGTGGGGGAGGTGCTGTTTGCCTTTAATGTCACTTTAAGCAGCTGGAATCACTGACAGTTTACCTGTGTAGTAAGATGAGGCTCTGAACTTCCTTTAGCAAAAAAAATAATGAGCCAATCCATCCTTTGCGGATGGCATTGCAGACCCTAAAGCTGGCCATGTACATGCCACGTTTCTGCCAATTTCAACAACTTACCATCAAGCTGATATCAAACCTAGTGGGAAAATCTGACTGCTTTGATTAACTACTAGTTTTTTTTTTTTCTGGTTGTGACTGATTATTTAAATGGCCCATAAAGAAGCTGTCAATTTATAGCCCAATTCAATAGATCAAATTATTTCAGGTGGTTGTAACGCCACCGGCCCGCTCTCTCCTCCATCAGCAGCGGTTTCCCTGCGTTCCACTGTGGAACGCGGAAGCCGCACGAGTTCCTACCCGTGACGCGGCGGCTGCATTCCACGCTGGAACGCGGAAGTCGTTCAGGATGATTAGCAGCTCCTCCCCACTCCCAGGCACTATTTAAGAGCACAAACGAGGCAACATGAGGTTCCGTTATTGAGGTCAGAACGCCTGTTAAAAAAGTGAGTGTGCAGCGCTATACTAAGCGAAATGTAATCCCTCTTTCGGGGTATAAAAAAGTAGAAATATTTTAAATAAATATCACACAATCATAAATAATCTTATAAACCTTGATATACAGTGAATATCCAAAAATATAGGTTAAAATGATATATTCACACTGTGGTGGTGTAATTCCTCTTCCGGGATATATAAGGTAAAAATATTTTAAAATATTTTAAATATTTTAAATAAATATCACGCAATATTAAATAATCTTATACACCATTATATACCGTGAGTATCCAAAGATAGATTAAGATGATGTGTTCACACTGTGATGATAAAAAAATAATATATATAAAAATATAAATAATTATAGTCCTTGAGTGAATATACAAATAACAACCAATTTTAAAACCAATTCATAATAGTGCTTCTCGTAGAAAAATGGTTAACGTTCTGTGCAGAAAAGTTTTCAAGTGGATCCAATAAACTAGAATAGAATGAATTCTCCCACACCGACGTGTATATGTGTCTCCAAAGTGTCCCCCTTCGGGGTGCGCACTCACCCCTCAGCTGGAATGGTATAGCGGGGATGATGAATCAGCGGGTCCACATCCCGAATGTTACTTTCAGTAATGTTACGTCCAATGCGATTTATATAATTAAAAAGGAAATCTCTTCATGGTGCAGTATATATAAACGTTTATTAATAAAAACCTGAGACCTGCAAACCCCTGAGGATGTCAAGTGTGACGAAACGCGTCGGGGCGGGCCTATCCAAGTTGATACCACGTCATACCAGGAAGCAGAGGACTGAGACACTTGTATTTTACCGGCCGGATCTTTTGTTTTAAACTGTGAGTCACTTATGTTTTTATTCATAAACGTTTATATATTAGATTGAGCTAACCTTTTGTGACTGAATGTTCAATTCCAGGTTAATCCAAAGTGGTTGAAATTGTATGAATGTTGCTAAAGTGTGCCTGAAAGTACTGAAAATGTCAAGCAAAAACAGACAATACAAATAGTGTCTTCTCAGCTGGAATGCTTTTAAAGTTCAGTTTACACATTTAAACTTGACAACCTGTAGATTTCAAAATACATGAAATTACAAAAAATGCAGCAAACGTCATCGCCAAAAGTGGATATATACTCTACGTTTTACCCATTACAAATGGAACATTAGAAACTAGAAAGGTTGGTACATCACGTTTGTTACACTTTTTTGAGTATTGTATTGAGGTACAGTCATAAGAATAAAATAAAGTATGTGTAAAAGAATAAGGGACTTTGAAGCTTTTTGATGGTCCTTTTATCCCCTTTTGACACAGTAGTATATGGTGTATGGTGACTATCTTCATTCCCATTGATTATGAGTCTCAGCAAGCTTCTCACAAGTACATGTATAATAATGCAGCAAAGATAAGGGCTTTTAAGGTATCAGAAACACCACTGATATAGTACAAAAGTAGGTTAACCACTTGCTGACCACGGTGTTTACACCCCCTTCCTGGCCAGGCTATTTTTCAGTACTCAGCGCTGCGGTACTTTGACTGGCATTTATTCCGTCATGCAAAGCTGTACTGAAATTAAATTTATACCATTTTTGGGGGACAGATAGAGCTTTCTTGTGGGGGTATTTAATCACCACTGGGAATTAAATTTTTTACTATATAACAAAAAAAGTACCAAAAAAATCATGTTATCAGTGATTGATGGCCCTAGAATTATTGCTCGCACTCTGACGTTCGTGGTGATGTGTAACAAGGGCGGCATAATTGGTGTAATCGTTGTTTTTGCATGTAGGTGCACCTAACGCATTTTTGCGCATCTATGTGGGGGTGTTTTTTTTGTGTGTGAGTAAATTGTATTTATTTTGTGACCAATTTTTTTTTTACTTTTTTTTTACACTTAACTTTATTGTTATCACATAGGGTGATAGGAATCCCCCTATGTGATATCAAATTACAGTGACAGGTCCCCTTTACGGAGACATCAGGGGTCTCTAAGACCCCTAATGTCACCAAGGGACCCTACAGAGAAGCTGATGAAGCACAGATCTGCTTCATCATCTTCTCTCCGGTTTCTATACCGAAGAGTGACAGAGGTATGCGGAAGTGATATAGTAAACATAAGGAGGGGAGTGGAGGGAGATCGTGCACTGACCTCCCTCCGTTCTCAGTGCACAGAGCTACATTGCCCATCCTGGATCGGACGCCCGGGATTGCGGGGACGGTGACCACGAGGAGAGGTAAGGAGGGGGGCGCACAGAGACATGTAGCATACAAGAGATCTGGCTTCTTTACAGACGCCGGACCGCTGGTATGTGAACGGCCATCGCTGGCTGTTTAAAATTCTGATGGTTTCACGCTTTCGAGCGGGCATGGGCACAAAGGACGTTTAAAGACGCCCATCCACATCCAGAAGACTCCCGTCCAGCCGTTCCTGAACGTTCGCCGGACGGGAGGTGGTTAGGATTACATCTTTATTTTATACAAAAATATATAAAATAAAATTTGATTATGCATAATAAAACACTTAAAACAGTAATCCTTCCTTCATATTGTGGCATATAATCAAGACCTCCCCTATAAAGATACCAACAATGTTGATAACTTATCCAAAGACCATATAGAGTCCAAAAATGCAATATTGTCATGATGTCATGGTATCAAGGGGTGCAATACTCCTCAACGAGTTCGTGCCCAATATAAGTAATATATAGGGCTCTTCCTTAAAATCCTCGTGGGTGCTCGTAGTGACCACGGATGGCACCGTGAAGATATATAAGTTTGCAAAAGGATGTCACCAGCACACCATTTAAGTGAGATCAATAAAAGTCCCGGATTCACCTGGACAAAGGAGTCCCCTTCATCAGGGTCCACATCATTCTGAGCCTGATTAAGCGGGCCCTGTGCGGCCCCGAAAGCACTTGTACTGGAATGACAGTACTCCATTAATAAATTGACTTTTGTTGATCTCACTTAAAGGGTTTCTAAACCCTCACATTTTTTTGCATAGCTAGCAAGCAGTAGATATATGCAAAAAGTTTTGTTTTTTTTTAAACCCTTTAAAAGCGTTTTAAACTTACCTGTGTCTTCGCCGTGCGCTCCCGTCCGAAAATCTGAAAATTCTCGGGCGGCCGCAAAGCATCTTGGGGCGGGCGCATGCACAGTTCGGATTTTCGGCCCGGAGACGAGGAGATACACAAGGTAAGTATATGAACGCCTGCACCCGCATGCAGACACCATGGGACAGGAAGTGCCAGCAAGGGCAGAGGAGTCAGTCTGGATCGGGGACCCGCAGCAGCGCTGGAGAGAAGGCTGAAAAGGACAGGAAAGAATAAGAAGATCAGATTAATAGACATCATTTAAGGTAAGTGCTTTAATTAACATGGGGGTGGAGGGAAAACATTTTTGCCTTTAAATGGTGTGCTGGTGATATCTTTTTGCAAACTTCACACCCAATATAGGGGCTTCTTCAGGAGGAAGGAAGAAAATACTCTGTTATGTTGGTATGAAAGTTTAAAGGAAGAAGTGCATCTATAAAAGCTAAAGAGAAAATCCCTGCAATGTTGTCACCAGTTTAAGCAGCCGTTTGGAGAAAAGAGCTGAGGCACACAGTGGTCCTTGCTCTCGAATGTTTCTAAGTTCTCACCAGTACATGTGAATTTCTGCAGATGGTAACTTGAGCATCATCTCTTGTATCCTACTCATCCTACTGTATATTAAATATGCATACCCAAGAGACATGCCATGAAGTGTCTAGTATAAATGTTATTTGAAGTCCTTCTTACAAATATTTTAGTACCTCTTAGTTCTGTAATTTTCATTTCCAGTTATAAAAAACCCTTGCTATTCAGGTACCATTTAGGGTTGCCACCTGTCCCGGATTCACCTGGACAGTTTGGGTTTTGAGTCAGCTGAAACCCACACACAGAACATACACGGACTGTCCAGGTATTTCCAGGACAGGTGGCAACCCTAGTAACATTACAGGTCACAATCTTTTGCAGATAAGCCTGGATCGGGTTATGCTTCTTCAACTTTTGATCATGGCTGCGGAGAGTTAAGTTCCACTCAGATATTATGTTAGATCAGATCCTTGTTCAGAGGATTGCACCCAGAAAGATCGGGGACCACTGTGTTAACTTGAGCTCCCCCTGTGTTAACAAGGAAAATTCGGAACTTTCCACATGTGAGAGGAGTGCCTGGCTCTATACTACCTGCTGGGATCCGGCAGCTGGAAGGCTGATCCACAAACATCTTTGACCTGCAGTAACGTTAGTCCAATGTATCCAGTGAGTGTGAGGGCTTACATGTTTGTAAGGTGCCTATAGCCCAGCTTTCTGAGCAGAGTACTTTGTGTCTATGTGGCGCTGGAGTGGGCGCTTTTAAACTGCAGCTAAGAAAGGAAGGAGTGATTAAGCATGATGTTTTTCTGTTAAAACATTTTTAGTTATTCTTCAATTTGTTCTTTTTCACCTCATCTACAAATTAAGTAATGCATATGTGATGACATTGGACCTGCTGTACAAGGGTGATGGTTGTGAAAGTTCTATTACCTAGATGAATGGGAGCCTGTAAATGATGAACATAATACAAGCTTAAGAAGATGAGACAGCGCATGGGATTTTAAATGTTTTTAGAACACCCAGGTCGGAGTACATGAAACCTTCTAAGGTCACAAAACAATCAAATCAGCACTACAAAACCATTGCCATATATATGTAAATAATTTTATTGATCAGAGATTACTCTGCTGCAATTCAGCCATGCATTCTTCTGCTAGTCATATACAATTTGTGCAATGAGGAGAACGAATCAGACATTAAAGTGAATCAGTGCCCAGATCATGCACATTAAAGCATTTAGAACAAGCGGTAAAAGCAGTTTTAAATAACCGCTCATTTACTTCTGCATCTATAAGGATCGTGAAGTAATTAATTTTCAAAGATCACAACAAAAGCATTGAAATCTTAGCTCTTTCCCTATTACTTTATATTGCATGAGAATCTGGGCAGCCTGCCAGTCCTCTAATCTAAAAACACTGGAGGTGTATCTATGCTGTTAGAAACCGACTGAACCCCAACACTAGAGTGTTGTGATCTTTGAGAGTATTACAGAATGAATAACCTCACACTGAGGGTCCTTTCACACAAGCCCATAGAGCTGCATTGGGCACTGTTGCCAAATGGAGTCCCAACTCATAGACAGGGCAATTTGCCTTACGTCCTTTTACTCCAATTCACACTGTGTTGTGTTGGTGTCGTGGAATGGAACAAAAAGACTGGGGAAGTCAGCAGGAGGAGGGGCTTTTATAGAGAGGGTTAGGCCTTGTTTAACCCTTTTGGTTCCTGTCAGCTAGGGGTAATTGGATCTAAACCCATTTGTCAGCGCTGCCATGGATATGGCCAGGAAAAGTAGGATATTTCATTTTTGCACATCTCAACATGTTGCCAAATAAAGAGTGAAATAAACTGTCAGTTTTTAATAAAGGTAAAAAAAAGCACTGTAAAGAGTTGTACAATGCATTGCACCATGGATGATGAAATGGACGTGTGTTATACACACCTTAACGCTGACCTTCACTTAACCTCCCTGGCTCCCCCTCTCCTCCACTATCTGAAATCCCTTTTTTGGGGCAGGGTGGGGGGGTTTGAAAGCAGGGTTGTCATCTATCATTATAGGGTTTTTTTGGGACCCATTCCCCTGCCACCATTCTTGTTTAGGTAAGAATGGCGATCCCTGCTCCGAAAAATTCAAGAAGGCTGCAGAAGTGGGGAAACAGAACAGCTGCTGGATGAACCTAGAGGCATGTCATTGGGGGCCGGCTGCCCAAACTTATAAGATACAGTCAGCTACCGAAGACTGAGTGGAGGAAGATGGTGGTATGGGACCTGACCTGTGTCAGTAGAGCAGAGACTCACAGCAGGATTCGCTGGAGGATGAGTATTTTGTTTTTAAGAAAACCCACACCTTTCTTTTGTAAAAGAAGATACAAAAGAAAGAAGGTGTGTAACATGCACACCTGATGTGAATGGACTCTAAAAGTAGCTACAGGTCAGGGTCCAGGGATGGCTGAAGAAAGACCTATGTGTTTATAGTAAATTTTACTTATATCAATTGAAGAGTGACCATGCTACCTAAGCAGTGTCCAATAATTTTTTTATGCTTTGCTTAAAAGGTATGTTATTTCACCATATTGTTGCTTTCCTCCCTATAGGTATTGGGACTCCATGTTTGCACTGGGCTTGCTATTTTGTTATGAGCCATTTGTTGATGGATGTCAATCCCATAGTCTATGAAGAAACAAGTATAAGCTCTGATATCATAAAGTGCTTCACACCTACTTACTGTGATCAGGGAAGTACTACACAGCCAATTCTATTCTCTGTTTAGGGGACTTTAAGGAACAGTGGGTGCTCCTTAGACGCCACACTTGTCTACCTCTGGTCATACTAATTACACTGCATATACTAACCAGTCATACCTATTAGCAGGGAGCATAATTATCAATCACAATAGGCTTTAAGTATCAGTGCTTTCCACTTGCAGTTTGACCTGTCTCTGCAGGGGTGGATACTTCCTGTCCCCCTCCAGTTTGACCTGTCTCCGCAGGGGTGGATACTTTCTGTTTCTCTGCAGTTTGACCTGTCTCTGCAGGGGTGGATACTTCCTGTCCCCCTCCAGTTTGACCTGTCTCTGCAGGGGTGGATACTTCCTGTCCCCCTCCAGTTTGACCTGTCTCTGCAGGGGTGGATACTTCCTGTCCCCCTCCAGTTTGACCTGTCTCTGCAGGGGTGGATACTTTCTGTCCCCCTGCAGTTTGACCTGCCTCTGCAGGGTTGGATAATTCCTGTCCCCTAGTTCAACTGCATGGTTTTATACACACTCCAGTAGATTGTCTATTCTTAGTATTAGCTATAATAAGGTCAGACATCATCGATACAAAAGGCATGCCAAGGCTGAAAAAGGCAGTTTGCCCACTCTGTGTCAGTACACTTAGAACTAAACAATAAACTGTCCGTGCTCTGCTAGCAGTCCAATTCTATGTGTGCGGAGGCAGAGTGGGTAAACTATAGTGGATTACTCCAAGAGACAAGAATGCACAAACTGTGTATTAGTGAAGACCTGGCCAGATTGTACTGGCAGGTATGGTACATATTATAACACACGGGAGTATAAAAGTATATGCAAACCCTATCAATGAACCTTTCTTATTTGCTCCCTTTTAGTCTGACAGATATAGCATGGAAAGCCCTTTCTTATATCTGTTAGATAAGAAAACATAAATAATATATATGTATTAGGGATGCACCGATACCATTTTTTCGGTATCAAGTATCGATATTTTTTTTACCCGCCCTCCGGCTTCCTGATTGGCCATGAAGCCAGCTCCATGCGACGATAGAGCGTGGTGTAATAACTCGCCACCTGGCTTCCTGATAACGGAAGTTCCTTTTATCGGGGTAGGCATCAGGAGCATTTCAGCGAGTACGAGTAATCAGCCAAATACTCGGTATCGGCACTGATACCAATACTAGTATTGGTATCGGTGCATCCCTAATATGTATATATATCCATGTAAAGAATTTCAGAGCTGCCCCGTGTCTTGTGCACAAGTTTTATCGATGAGTTTAGTTAACTCTTCCAGCTCTTTTCTTGGAGTCAAAATAATTATTGTTTATGCTGTAGAGATGAGGAGAGTGGGAGGCTTTGACTCGTTTAGCAAAAAGAAACTGGGCAGGGCTGACACCACTCAGTCCACAAAAAATGCTGTCAGCCCACAACAGGACTCAACAGGTGCATTTGTGGATCAACAAGTATTATTCTGTACTTAAAGGGTATTTAAATAGATAAACATGGGGGCATCTGCATGTATTGCAGAGATGAACTGCACATTTTAAAAAAAATATTGTTAGGGGAATTTATCAAAACTAGAGAGGACAAAATCTAGAGCTGTTGCACAGGGCAGCTAATCAGCATCTCTCTTCAATTTGTTCAGTTAAGATTTTAAAATGAAAGATAAAAGCTGAGTGGTTGCCATGTACAGATGCTCCAGTTTTGATTACTCCCCCTTAATGTATGTATGACTGTGTGTTGCCCCTGGTTATGGGCTATGTTGCCTGTACAGATGTTCACCCCTGTTCTGCTTGACATATCTACACAAATAAGAAACATTTGCACATACATTACCAACACATTGCACAGCCAGGCTACATTTCAAACCCTTTAACAAATCCTAACAGCTATGCAGAGAGAAGTACAAAGACTGGTGTGTAGAAGAGTGAACCAGTTGCCCTGAGCAACCAATCATGTTCAAAGTTTTAAATGAAACAAGAAATGAAATTGGTTGCTCTGGGCAATTGGTTCAATTTTTAGCTTTTTTACTTCACCGCTTAATCAGCACCATTGGCTCCCCTCCTTCCAATCAACTCACAAACTGAGTTTTATATTTGCTTCATCATCTCCACGTCCTCTCTAGACTTCCTTTTCCAGCTATTTAACAAATACCTTCCTGGCTTTAATAACAGCGTCACTAGAATTCTATAAGCATGGCTGATCAAGAAAGCGGGATTAATTCTCCTCGGAGGTCAGTTCCTGACACAAACATGAAGCAAGTCAGGCAGTATGTGACCCTTACTCACCACAGGACCCACATTTTGACAAGCTTATTAGAGATCTGAAAGGCCACGTTTTCAGCAGAGAGAAAGTAAACATGCTTACAATACATTTAACACGGTACACACTGTGCTATGGGTAATAAAACGCATTGCTATGACATTCACATATCTGTGTATCCAATTAATGAATAATGCTGTCATTCCAAGGTGAGGAAAGGTTTAGGTCTAGCAGTGCCTGTTAAAGCAGAAGCAAAATAAAAACAACAGCATACAAAATGTGTACACAATGGCCGCCAAACAGTAAGCAAAAAGATTCTGGGCGGAATTTATCAAAACTGGAGCAGCTGTACAGGACAACCAATCAGCTTCTCTCTTTAATTTGTTCAGTTAAGATTTGAAAATGAAAGAGAGAAGCTGATTGGTTGCCATGCACAGCTGCTCCAGTTTTTGTCTGCTCCAGTTTTGATAAATTCCCCTCAATGTATGGAAAGATATAATTTATGTATGGGCCGTTCTTTGCAAGTGCTCAGATTCTCCCAACCACAGGCTTGACTCCCAGAGACAGATGCATCATGTGATTTGTAGTTTCACCACAGCTGGAGGGCCGGTGTTTGTCCACCTGTGGAAGCTTTATTAGCCATAAAAAGAAAACCGATTGAAACCCATTTCTAACATTTTCACTAGAACAGAGTTCTGAGTCGTAGAAATGTAAAAAAAAAACAATTGCTGCCAACAAAATTGTGCCCTGAATAGGACTTCTCTGTCGCCTTCCCTCCTTTTCAGCAGCCGGTCTGGGGGGTTTCAAGCTAAAGAAATGCAGCGGCACCATTTTTTTAAAAACAGAGTGGGGGGCTGGGGGATTTACCAAAACTGGGGCAGAAATAATCTGGAACAGTTGTCCATGGCAACCAATCCATTTCTATCCTTTATGTTCAAGGCTTAACTGAACAAACTGAAGAAAGAAGCTGATTGGTTACTATGGGCAACTGCTCCAGATTCTGTCTGCTCCAGTCTTGATAAATTCCCCCCATCACATTTTATTATTTCTGTTGTGTCATACAGGGTTAGTGGAAACGCTTTGTTCCACACATAGGCTGGTTGCTGTGAGGCATGGGACAGTTTTACAACCCTCAACATTAAAGAGTAATTCCACTTTTCTTGAGAAAAAAATGAATCCTTTCTGGGCAATCAATGTACAATAAAAGGATTTTAACAAACTTTGACTGTTTCTGTTCTTAGGAAAAAGCTGTTTGTTTCACTGTGTTCTTTACATACTGATTCCTGAATGGGAGGATCTGTATTCTGTAACAACCATCACTTATGTATTTGCTCATACCTTCCTGAGACTCATCTGTATGGATAGTATGACAACCTACTGACTTGGTGATATTCGCAGATAGTGTTCAACTCGATAAGAAGACTCAGAGTAGAATCCAATGCAGTTTATTAGCCTTCTCAATCAATAGGATGTGATTCCTGGTCATTCTTAGAATGAAAAGACATTCCTATCTTTGCCAATAACAGGGTAACAGAGACCCTCTTACCTCAGTGAGGGATGATGTAGAAAGAGGCAGTACAAAGGATGACTGGGAAGGTTTTAGCAGAAGACTGTACCAATGTACAGAAGAGAGCAGGGGTGAAGTGGAAGATGCCAAGTATGCACAGATTAGGCTGTAACAATTCTAATATTACTAGGGATGCACGGATATATCGGCTGCTGAAATATTTCGTCCGAAAATTGTACTTTTGGCATAATGCCGAATGTGCCATTTTCTGGCCGATACATCGTTGCATCCGTGTATTCTCTCCTCCCCGCTGCTCTGTGTCCCAGCGGGGAGGAGAGAAACTGTCACTGGCCGAGCGCTGCGGGAGGAGAGTGCTTTGAGCGGCCGGCGTCTCTCCTCCCCTCACCACTCAGCCTCCTGTCACAGATCAGAGGAGAGCAGCGTGGGCGGAGACAGCCAGCACTGTCGCAGGAGGCAGAGCTCCGCTCACTCAGCCTCCTGTGACAGCATGTCAGGAAGGAGAGCGGTACAAACACTCAGCGATCGCTGAGTATTTGTAAATAATTGTTTACTCATTCATGATTGTGGATATAGTAAACACACTCTGTCCTCATGTTATGAATGAACAGGAACACTCAGTATAACAGGGGCTGCAGAAAAAGAGATTGAGGACTATGTGTTCTCAATCTCTTTTTCTATATTAAAAGCGAAATATCAGGGGTCTGTCTAGACAAAATTGAAAAAAGAAAATTAGCAGGGAAAGGTTTGCTCTGCTCAATCGAGCTGAGTGAACCTTTCTGGGCGAAAGTGTTTCTCTCCATGGCGGCCGGGATTTGTATTAGACTCCCAGAGCGTCTGGGAGAGTAATGACAGATGGCGTTCCTGGTTACCAGGTAACCAGGAACACCATCTGTCATTACACACTGAGAACACGGAGAGGCCGCTCTCCGAAGCTACGGCTAGATCCTTCGGCAGCTTAGTGAATAGACCCCTAAATTACAAAATGGCTTCTGTGACAGTTAAATATACTATATTTTTTCATAGATTGTTTCATTTTTATATTTTTAAATTGGAGTTACCCTTGAGAGAATCCCTCCATCAAATCGTCAAAATTCGTACTATTTACACTTAGGGCAATAGCCAGACTGCTATTGGCTGTTTCAAATTGCAATAGCCAATAGCAATCTGGCTATTGCTCCCACCCACTGCCCGCCGAGTACATTCACTTGCCGGCTGTGGAATCCAGGTGGCAAATAAATGGGGCCGTGAAGGGAGGGTAGGCGCAGCAGAATGGTTTGCTTGAGAGTTACTATTAACTCTTAAGCAACCAGAAACTACACTTATTCTACCAATGCCCGTGGGTAGGGATCCCCATGGGTGCCAGCTACCTAGAAAATTACTGTATTTGCATTTCACTTATAAAGTAGTCAAAACCAGTTTTGTTCTACATAATGCAGTGACCCAAAGTGACTACATTTTACATATGGTTACTACTTTACACAGCTGCACTTAAAGGAGAACTATGGGGTTAAGGCTTTTCCCCATAGTTCTCCTTAGGGTAACGGGAGGACACAAACTAGCGTCCTCCCATCACCCTAGGCTCAGTATAACGCGAGCTGTAGCTTGTGGTATACTGAGACGCCGCAGTATACCGCGAGCTGCTGCTCACGGTTGTAACACCTGGGGTAGTTTCGGCGTTTGTGGATCGCAACTGCGGAGGCTACTCAGACGGAACCCTGGTTTCACTCCCAATCTTAACGGGGAGTTAGGGTTCAAGCATCACAGCCAAAAGAAACAAAAAAGGAAGAAGGGATATTACAGCATATTCCCCATCTTGGTATAATACCCTCAATTTGTAATGGTTAGGAATGATAACTGAAATTCAGGAGTGTAACAGCCTTATTTAGAGTCAATGATGTGATCTCCCAACAGTCCACTAGATGGAGCACAAGAGCTACTCCACGGCACTTAGTTATACAGTCACTAAGGTTTAAGCTGCAGTGCAATGGCACAAGTACTTGCTGTTGAGTGGAGGCAGTTGAGGTGCAGGGGTCCCGGAGGAATCGATCCAGAGGTGTGTAGCGGCCTGCAGGCGTGTAGGAGAGCAGTGGGGTCCCAGGAGACAGTAGGCGTTCAGTCTGCATTAGTGGAACGCCATACTGTCTCACTGGGGCGTTTATATAGGGCCAAGGGCTGGGGGTGGAGCCGCTGATCGAGGCGGCGCACTTCTGCGTCCCACGGTGGAACGCATCCGACGTCCGAACCCGGAAGTGGATGTGTGCGCTCCACCCTGGGACGCAGACGGCCGGCGGCGAGAAGCGGCGGAACCGTGCCCCCCCCGGGCCCCAGGTGAGCGGAGTCGGCGGTTCCCGTTACAACGGTATACTGAGACACTGCAGCTGAAGCAGATCCCGACAATTATGTCTGGATCCGCCCAGCTGCGTGACTGACAGCTGGCTCGGCCTATCTAGAGGCAGAGCCAGCTGTACCCGCCCCCTCCCCCGTCCGTTCCGCCAGTCAGCACTGGCGGATCGGAGCAGAGAGGGGGGAATCCAGCCATGACAGGAGAGCCATGACAGGATCGAGAGGTGAGCGAACGCCGGTATGTGTTCGCTCACCTCCCAATCTACTGAGCTGACCTGTGACAATGAGACTGTCACAGGTCAGCTAGAACTATGAGGTGAGTGAAAAGCACTCACCTCATAGTTCTCCTTTAAAGTGTATATTACCTCAACAAATGTAATTTAATAGATGTGCTGGGTTATTCATATTCTTCTTAATAAATGTAGCCTTTTATGTTTTTATTTTTTGATGTAGCTGCTAAATATTCGGTAATCCTGCCAGTTCCCTTTGGTTCCTGTTGTAAATGAAGAAGCTAATCCATGCCGGCATTGTCAGTGTGCTCCCCCAGGACTGTTGCTAGGAGTTATAGCCATTTTTTTCTGCCAGGCCTCCCCATCCCTGATGTTCATTACAGGTGCCATGCAAATGCACCGGTTGATGATAACTCCTGTAGTAATTTTTTCTACCACACCATCCCCGCCCAGCCCTGCTGTGCATTATCAGTATACTGGATACTGTACAGGTGTACTGTATCCCATACACCTCTTGACCCACCCCTAGCTAGCTATTGGATGCAACATGTGTCTGTAAGCAGGGGGAGGTCAATCATTCCCTTATTCCCACCTACAGCCTGAGGATGCTTCTATCTATCTCCATGTAACTAAAGAGCTCCTGCCATGTCACACATGCTTTGTGATATGCCTTTAAATATTGTTTGCGTTATCTGTCTCTGCTATTTGTCTCCACCCTTCCCCATAGTTCAGGGTTTCCTCTGTGTAGATAGCTTCACTCTTCTTTAATATTTTCCGTCTACATCTCAGCCACATGTCCTTTGCTAAGTGGATTGCAATATGATCTTTTGAGCTATCCAATGTTTGCTGTTGTAAAGATCTGCACACTTTGGATCAAACATCCCAACGATCTTCAAGGTGTCAGAATGGATTGTCCATCTCACTGAGATTGGAATTATTGCAGTCTCACCACAACTGTAAGTTACAGAGATCACACTTTCAGGCTGGGTTCACACCATTTTCTGGACCAGATCGGGAACGCAGTGCACCGCTATTTTGCTTAAAATGGGCCCACAGGTGCGTTTCATGCATTTTTGATGCATTTCTGTGCATTCCAGACCAGACAAAATGAGACATGCAGTCTGGTCTATAACGGACTGCGTTGGTGTGAACAGAGGCCAGAAATAGCATAGGGATACATTAGGATGCATTTTGGGCCCGGAAACAATCTGTTCTGGTCTGGTCTGAAGATGATCTGGATGTGGTGGGAATGGGCTCTCAATGCTTAGATAGACTGGAGAAGCAGAACAGCTCCTGAGACATGAAGTCCGCTTAGAGCGCTAAGTGCCATTTGAGATCTGCCCTCTACCCCCACCCCCGCAGCTAGAGGGGAGAAGAGATGATGTAGTGGTCATTTGACCGCTAACAAAATGAAGCAGAAAAGGTACTTTTCACATTTTAAGATATAGGACCTGCTTAACCATTGGGAAAGCACTGCTACGATATAGATTACATGTATTCAGTTTACAATTACTTTAATTGCACAAGTCTGATTTTTGTGAACATTCAGATCTAGTTCATCAGCCACTAAAATACTATTCATGCATTGTCTAAAACAAGTCCTGTTACTTTCCATACAGCCCTCATCTTCTTCCCAGCCACTGTCTCTCCACCTAGTGCCTGGCAGCTTAATTCCTGCAGCCAGTTTCTATTTGCTTCATTGTCTCCTCGTCCACTCTAATACTCTTCTACCCTTTGTTCCCTTTCTTCTCCATGACCTGAGACAGCTTTTCCTGTGTGTCCTCCGGAGTTGAAAGTTAAAAGCTGTTGCGCTTGATCCTGAGAGTTTTTTGACTTCTTTTATCTTGATAAAACATTCACAAAATGATGGCAACTAAAAGGCCAAACAGAGGAAGCCGAGGAAAACAAAGTGCTTCAGGGCAAATGGACATGAAAGATAAGTTACCACAAAGCTCTGAAAAATTTCCATTTCCATTGGTGTCAAGAGCCATTCTTTATAAAACAAAAGAAAAGCAAAACTAATGGTATCCATATGCCTACAATCATACTATATTCATATTACATGCACATACAGCATTTTCCCCAGTGTTCAGGCTCGGAATCTTTTCATATAGAATTAATTATGAAAATATTTGATAACCACAAGTATGAATGCAAAAAACTGGCTACATCAATGGGCGCCAAGTTAGGAGATCAGCAGCTTGCGGGTTGTTGATTGACCTGAATATTTGTATTTGTATGCAAATTTGTGAAGAACTGAGAAATTCAAGAATTTAATTGTTATTCATAAATAGTATGTTTTTTAAAAATAAATTGTAGAATGTATAACTCTGTATGCTTTTATTTACGTCAATCAAGAAATTTGCACTTTACAAATTAATCTGATTTCCAGATCAGTTTACTTATAATAAGTAGTAATGAGCAAATTTGACAGCTTTCGCTTCCCTAAACTTTTGCCAAAACTCAGGAGATTTTGAAGACATTTTCTCCATTTTGGCAAAATGCACTGGAGTCAATCAGAAAGGTGACATTAAGGTGGTTTTGAAGAGGGGGGGATTTGGGTGCAAAGGGCTTTACCCTAAATCCCGGGGTAATCCAAACCTTCATGGCCAATCCAATTTTGAAATTTTGATATGCACTGCTTAACTCAATAGCTTTTTAACTGCTTTGAGTACAATAATTACGAGGGTCAATCAAAAAGTAATGCCTCCATGTCTGTAATCTGAGATCTATTCAAGTGACTGTGAATTTTTATGTACCGTGTTATAGGAGTATCCTTACCCCATTATTGTATGCTTTTCTTTTTCCGATTGAGTGATCAGAACCATGGATCTATGGCCAAAAAATACGAGCTGTCATTGAATTTCTGACGAAGAGGATTGCGCACCTAAGGAAATCCGTAATCGTCTAAAGAATGTTTACGGGGACGCTTGGGATTCAGGTCGACTATGATTTTTACCCAAACTCTGGTTGTTTGAAGATTAGGAAGATGGCAATCTAATGTGATTTTTTTCTGCCATAGAAACTATTAGCAACCATGCACTTTCTTGCCTCTGAACTGTGGTCAGAAGGCTTGTAAGTGCCAACCATGGGGGTTTTCTAATGTGCCAGCCCCCTCCCTATAAAAGACTGGTTTCCCAGCAGCGTTTGTTCAATGTGTGTGTGTTGGAACACATATAGAGTAGTTAGGGAAAGTTAGGTGTTCATGCTGGTGCTCAATGCTCATTGCTGAAAAAATATTTTTATCTATTTTTACATACAGTCACAATTGTCTAGCAGATTAGGAAGAGATATGAGAGTGTCCACAGGGACAGCTGGAAGCTGATGCTGTAAACTGAAAAAACATCTCTCTCTATTTTAACATACAGGCACAGACACACGCACAGTGTGTTTTACAGTGTTAAAGCAGATTAGAGAGAGATTTTTTTTCAGTGTATTATCAGGAACAGATTCATGTTGGTGGTCACTGCTGAAAATGTCCCTATTTATATTTAGACATAGGGGTTCATTTATAACAGATGGTGCTAATGAGTATAGGAAATACCCTCGTCAGCACCATCCAGGGGCACCATTGCTGTATGAACAGAAATATAAATAAACCTCATTTGCACACTCCTATACCAGATTTTGGAGATATCTTAGAAAATTTTTCCAGGCAGATATACTTTTCTGTGAGTCACAGCAACAACTTCAGTTGCAGCTGGGCTGCTGCCCCCCCCCCCCCAAAAAAAAAGCATAGAAAGCATAGGTTGGGGTTTAGTGAAAGTCTTTAAAGACTGTGCATGTACTCAATATTTTGAGGGCGTTTTGTCAGTAAAATAAAATCACTGTACTGTTGATTTCTTTTTTTTTAACTGACAACATGTACAGCATATGAAGACCTCCCCGAAGAAGAAATGTAAAGAATGGGCGGGGCTAATTCAAGACCAGAAAGTGAAAATACAGAGAGAACAATGAAAAGGTGGAGAGAAGATAGTGGAGGAAACATGGGAAATTATATAAAGGAGGTGGGGGATTTGGATAGAGGTGATGGCAGAAGGTGGGAAAGTTTAGACAAGGATGCCCATAGGAAAGTGTGATTTGTGAACTGTTTGGACCAGGGTGTAATGATTTCAATGATCAGAGAAGGGTGAGGAGAGCTCAATGAGAGCTGACTTCAGGAGACGGGAGAGTCAAAGTAGAAATAGGTGTGCCTTTCTCCCCGTCTGGCCAGAGCCTCTCAGGTTACTAAGAGCTCTTAGCAACCTGTGATACTCTGTCCGGCATCCCACCCAGCTCACAGATGTCACCGGTTGCCAGGAGCTGAGTGGGACGCTCTTGCTGGCATCCTGCTCAGTTCCTGGCAAGTAGTGGCGGGACACCAGACAGAGTCAGAATTACTGTGCATAAGCCCCCTCTGGTAATGTGCGCCACCACCAGCAATTCCCCTCCTCCCTGGCAGCAAAAAGTGTAGGGACTCCCCTGATGAAGTGGTTGTGGTAACAGCAGCAACACCGGGAGTAGTGAAACAGAAAAAGAGGGTGTGGACAAGTTGATGTTGGAAGTGAAAAATAATCATGTTCATTCATGAGTCTCAGCACCCATTCATTCACACCCTTCTTCAATTTTGTCTGCGTGGAAAAGTTACCCTTTATTGAAGAAGCTTATTGAATTTTTTATTTGATTATATATTTTGTGTTTCACAATCATTAGTGAATCAACCTTGTGTTTTATAGCCATGAAAAAGGATTTGGAGACCTTTGTACTCCTAAAACACATTGGCTGTTTCAGTTTGTCTTGTCAATGAACATCATTATAAAAAAGATTTTGAGCGCTCTTTTCTTAAGTCTGGTCCTCTCATTGGACTTTTTATGCTCCTCCAGACTGGCGTTCACCCATCAAGGCAAATTGATATTTCATATGACTGCTCCTGATGACGTCCTTGTAGATGAAACACATTGAGCACAATGCACACACAGAGTGCCAGGACACGAAGGAGCAAGAGCTACTAAGGTGCAGTGCTTAGAGTAGTACCTAGTGCAGGGTAAAAGCACTTTGCTTTGTGAGTATAGTTGATACTTTTAACAGACGTTTTTAATAATGGGTCATTTTTTTGATCTTCTTTCATTTCCTATGATTGGGATGGTTGGGAGGGACTATGGAGACATACTGTTGAGGAACCACATCGCAGGTTTATGTGGTATATGTGTATGTGTCCTGCACATTAAGACTTTCTTTCCTATAGGAGTCATACATCATTTGGTGAGTAGATTACCAATGGAATTGATAATGTACAATGTAGAGAGATGGAAGAATTCACTACCAGATCAATGCAACTGAAGTTTTGTCAGCACATTCGGACATCATAGGAGTACACTGATGACAAATTAATTTCATTTTTTGTGTTTATATTTGTTATGTGAATTGGTTTATTTATTTCATTTTATTAGTAAGTGCTGTATTTTGATAATTTGATAACTCCTCCCAAGAGCCAACCCGCTGCTTGCATCAGGGCTGAGGGCTTTTAAGAGTAGAACTGAGGCAGGGTGCTGTGAAGTTTTTAGGAAGATATGTACAGCATTCTGTTGGTCCCTTCCACCAGCCACAATCTGCTTGTAATTCATACAGGATCACAGGGACACAGTGATCATCACTGGGTCTAAAATAAGTTATGTAATGAAAACAGAAAGGTTTTATTTAAACATGTAATGAGTATGTTGACGAGGGCAAAAAGGAGAAAACAAGGAAAACTGAGCATCGGCTTTAAGAACTTCTCACAACGCTCTCTATTAAATAAAAATAAAACATGATATATATATGTATATATATATACACTGTATATTTCAGCAGTTCCTGATCTGAACCATTGCACTGGTTCATTGTTCCTGATATTTTCAGGAACAATGGATGACTGAATATCTATTTCTGGACTTAAAACTGCCTTTATTATTTTTTCCCCAACAGTAAGTATCAATCACAGGGGCCCCAACAAGTGTTTACCCAGCTCAGCGGACTATCGCTAATACCCAGTAAGGCTCAGTGGAGCGGATTTTTATTTGTTTATGACAATTTACATTTTTTGTTATATATATATTATATACACACACACACACACACACACACACACACAGTATATATCATAAACTTTCATTGCTTCAATATATACTCTGACTGATAGAGATGATTATGTCAAAGTGCCGTATCATACTAAGCAGTGCTTTTTTTGTTTTTGGTAAGACAATGTACCTATAGAACATTCATAGTTACAAACTAGCAATAGATCCAGAACCAATTTTTACTGGAGATAGTTTCCTGCAGAAATAATGATGCTGAACACTGAGAAAGTAGAATTGTTTATGTCAATGGCATAACTCCGCATATAACTAGAGCCACACTAGTTTCACATTATTCAATCTCTGTTCTTACCAGGATCTGATTTATCAAAACCAGAAAAAGAAAAAAAAATCCAACTAGCCATAGTGACCATTCTCCACATCTCATTTTCCACTGCAAGATAGAATATAAAAACTTAAATTATTGGTCATTATAGGCAGCACATTTACTCTTTACATAAAGCTGCCCAATTTGTCTTTTTTATTTTGGTAGGGAATTTTCTTTCATTGTCAAATATTTTTATATAAATGCTGATATGTTATGTTCTGCAACTATCCCCGCATGATGTATAAACAATATCATAAACAAACGTCTGCAGGAATTAAGGAGGAATGCATTACCCTCACACACCAGAGGTGACATACATCTCATTGTGTCTAGCTCGGAGCAGTAAAATCAAATCCAAGAATATACTTGACACCTCTTATGTCTCACAGCTCAGCCTATTCCAAACTTGGAAGAATAATAAAACAAATATTAGGTGATGTTTAAAGGAGATGTAAACCTCAAATGAATGGCAATGAGTTGGCTAATGCTCTGCGTATCATCATAAATAATTGCAATTTTCTAGAAAGAAGAAAACATGTAGGTAGAGTGCTGGATCCAAGGATAGAGAAAATCAATCTTAGAATCCAACTTTTGGTCAACTGGGGTATCACTGTGGGGGGTCCCTGCATTCGTCTGGAGTATATACAGAGTAGGTATAGTGCTGCATCCAAGGGTAGAGAAAATCAAGTTGAGAAAGCAAGCAGCTCAACTGGGGTATTCCCTGGGGGTTCATCAAGGTTACACTGTGGGGGTCCCTGGATAAGTCTGAAGTACAGGTGAAACTCGAATAATTAGAATATCGTGCCAAGTTCATTTATTTCACTAATGCAACTTAAAAGGTGAAACTAATATATGAGATAGACTCATTACATGCAAAGCAAGATAATTAAAGCCGTGATTTGTCATAATTGTGATGATTATGGCTTACAGCTCATGAAAACCCCAAGAACCCCAAATCCACAACCTCAAAAAAGTAGATTATTACATGCAATCAATAAAACAAGGATTGTACATAGAACAATATCGGACCTCTGAAAAGTACAAGCATGCATATGTACTCAGTACTTGGTTTGGGCCCCTTTTGCAGCACTTACTGCAATTACTTTTGCACGATATTCTAATTATTCGAGTTTCACCTGTATATACAGAGGATCAGAGCTTAAGTAAGTCAAGTAATTATTTTTGCATTTTTTTTCCAGTGATTGCTGCATGTCATTTTTCTGGGTGGCGTGTGAGTGGACCATACCTGCTTCATGTGTTTTGAAATGGCAACTTAAACAGAAGCAGAACTGTTGCTTAAAACGAACAAAAAAAACTTGCATGCAGGAAATGTTGGTTTCTATTGTTGAAAAAAGACAATAGGATAGCCAATAGGAATCTAGCTATTCATTCCTATGTTGTTGTTTTTTTCTTCATTTTATTCCGACTGCAGCAGCTGTCAGAATACTAAAGAAAAAAAAAACTGCTAATAGCAAAGAAGCTATTGCTTCCTGTGCTATCTGCCATCATTTCAGGGGGGTGCTCTCTCCACCCCGAAATGAGAAGGGCACCTCCCTGAAACTGCTTCTTTCAGGTTGGGATCCCTTCATGGCTGGTCCCGACTAGTCTGAGCGCATGGCAAATCCCTCCAGTATATGTACCTTATCCCAGCATGCAACAATGGTTGAGAGAAACCCACACTCCACCCAGGGGGGTACAGTCAATGCCAGACACCGGGAATGAACCAGATAAATGCCAGTATAATCCAGCCAAGATGACTACAACCCTGGATATCACTAAATGTGTAGTAGCCACATAACAGAAGGTGATGGAGAGTACACATTCATTCCACACATATGTGAAATGCAGGTTCAGGTCATTTTCATTCAGATAGTAAACAAACTGCTCCAAACCATATTTTTGTAGGTAAATGAAACTAAGCATTTCCTTTTAACAGACAATATTTTTAAAATAGAAGCAAAAATTCTTATTCAGATGGATACCCACTAAGCTTCTTTAAATTATATTTCTGGGTTATTAAGTAGAGTGCTTTGACCTCTAATGTAGTTGACAAAAATCTTTCCTGCCATTCTAAATCTTCAATTTCCTTGAGTTTAACTGCAGTGTCTTATATACTGTATATTCAAGTAACAAGGGTCTGTAGATGTGTGTCAGCCCACTCTCCCAATCTTTCTAATCTTTTCTAGATCACATACTTACCACAATAGGCTGTCCTTCCAGTGCAACACACATTTTATGGACATTAGGTAGATGATGAAAGGTGGGTGTAATTAATGTACTAACCCTTAAATATTTTGCTACTCTTTTGTTAAGGAAGCCTATCTTTTCACCTATATCCAATATTTAAAAAGGGCACAAGATGGTTGTAAAATCCCACTGAAGCACTTGATTTTGAACTTGACTTGTTTTTGTATACTGTAATTGTCTCAATGCCTCCTTCTCATAGTCCTGAGCACAACCACAACACTGACCGTACCTGTATTCCTTCTCATCAAATCATGCCTGTTTCTTAAACTCTGTAGCTGCACACTCCACTGCTGTAACAAAGGTCAATGTACTAAGTGACAAGTGATCTTTTATGATGGTGACAGTAAAATGATCAAATCTGACATCTAATTGGTTGCAAATTATTGCCCTTTGCAATGTATTAATTACACTACACTGCTCTGTTTTAATAACCCAAAATGTCATCTTTTCTTTATATGTATCGGAAATGTATAAAACATTGATATTAACACTATTCATTCTTAATTGTCATATTCAATAATCTTCAAATAACTTCACTATGTCTTTCAATTTAAAGCCCAACTTTAAACACATTTTTGTTCATTTAGTTTATGGATAAAGTAGGCAATGGTTCGAATTCGTGTTGGAGTTCTATTGCTGTTTGTGACTCCACTAAGGAGATAGACCCCTGACACCTGGAGAAGATCTAAGGGGAATGTGGGGTCACTAGAACATAATGGAACAGACAGCAATAAAAACCTCAGCAAGCTTCTAACCCTTTCTCACTTTACTAAAAATTGTTTTTATCTTTTTCCTCATATGAAAGTTTTCCCTTCATTGCCTCTGACAGGAAATTATCTCACTGGGATAGGAATTGAGGGGAAATCTCCCCAATGGCGACAACATGCAACAATAAAACTCTAACCCTTCTTCAAAAAGGTTTTGGCTTGTGTTTGATTTTACATGTTATAGAAGATTTTACTATTTGCATTCTGCAAGTTAGTACGTAATGGTCTAGTTCATCAAGGTTTTCCACATCAGCGCAGTGACCATGAAATTGTGTAGTAGACCTGAAACAACAAATCATTACCAAGGTAGTTCATCGAGGGCGGATTTCTCAATTTATATGGCCATCAATGCTATGGCAAATGGGTGCTGTCTGATGTCTCTGTTCATTCTAAGGTCCATCAGATTTAATTTGATCTACTGAAATAGAGGGTCATTGGGGACTGACATTAGGAGACAATTAGGAGGCACTGACTGGCCATCTCTGCTTGAACGGTCTTATAACACAAGTCTCCTGAGGTCCTCCTGCATTGAGTTAAAATTCTAGTAAAATTGAAACTGAACATCAGGCAAACAGCTAAATACAGAGATGAAATACATATATGGGCGCTAGTTTAACTGCCAAAGGATTTGTATTTCTGATGGTCCTGTTCTGAGATTTACACAGCTTTGCCACACAGCACAACCCTGTCTGTCAGGGCAGGAGAACAGATTTTTCTCCGCTACAGTCAATTAACAGCTACAGGTCTTGTCTCTCACCCAGTCTGTGACTGGTCAGTGAATTTAGAAATAGCAAACAGATATGCTTAAAGTAGAACCGGACAGAGTAAAAGTGGGTTATTATTATTAATATTACTATTATTATACAGGATATAACCCCTGCCAGCTTTGTTTTTGTTATCTGTGCCCCATTGAGGAGAATTCCCTTCACTTCCTGCCTGATAGGCATAACAGAAAGTGAGAGGAAATCTCTGCAAAGAGAGGACAATCTCCAGTGATCAGAAATAGTGTCCTGAATGGAAGATTTCCCATCTATTCTTGTTCTGGTGACAACCCAAAATTTGGGATTTTCTTTCACTTGCAGTGATAACAGTTGCAAGGACAAATAAAGAGGGTAAATCTCCCTAATGGGGACACAGACATCAATAAAAACCTAGTAGATAAAGGAACTGACGCGCCTTACCAATTAAAATAGTCCAGATACAACTTTATTCCACTAGGGTCAGGGGACAATCAAGTAGAATAGCCAACAATTTTCAGGGGGTCCATAAACACCCCCTTCATCAGGATTTAGTGAGAGAAATCCTGCTTGTGGTCCTAGGCTTTGCTGCCAAACCAGCTGCTGACAAGCCATAAGCTTTCCCATCACAGGTCTATACAAATTTCAATCTGTAGAGATTGTAGTCCACATACATGTTTTCTCTCACTAAACCCTGATGAAGGACCCCTGAAACACATTGACTATTCTACTCAATTTTCCCCTAACTCTAGTGGAATACATTTGTATTTGGACTATTTTAATTGGTGTGGCGCTTCATTTCCTACATCTGCTGTGTTCACTGTCAAGCAAAGGATCCTGTGGAGACTCTCAGGCCAGAGATAGCTGCCTTTCTCACATCACTTAATCACTTAAAAAACCCAGTGGTACATAATGGCCTTTAAAGGTGTATTACAATAGAAAATATCAATGCATGTAAAAAAAAGTCAACTTTTATTTAATCATATTAACACATACATCCATAAAATCAGACAGTATAGTAAAATGTCCATGCTCCATTTGAATCCATATAAATAAGTTCAAGCACAAGACACTACTACCAAGTTGTCTTACAAAATTCCGAGCATCCGAGGAGGTTCCTTCAGTTGATGAAACAATAGGTATTCAACATATGAAGGTAAGCAAGGTTTGGCATAGTGCTGTAGACAAGTAACGTGTTTCACAGCCTTTGAACTGCTTCATCAGACTTTATTGTGCATTAGTAACATCATTAGCAGATTTTGGAGCAAGAGTACATGTTGTTTCCTCCAGCACACATCTGACTCGGGGACAGCACTGGGAAGAAGGGGGGCCCACTAACAGCCTTATTGTACACCAGGACAGGGACATCAGCTTAGGCAAGACGGAGCCTAGTGCTTGGGGAGGAAGAACCTTCTTCTTTTGGACCTGCTTGGAGTTGAGCAATACATTTTTTTTGTTCAGGGTGCTTTACAAGAATCAAATCACCTTCATTATATCAGTTACAACCATGTTAACAAAACACATTATAGCAACATAATAGAATGGGATAGTATGAATATTCCTGATTAAGTATGACAGCAATGTTTACTACTTATATAATTAATTAATTTTTTTGTTGCTAAATAAAAAAATCTAGAGAATAGACAATAAGCAGAAACATGGATTTGTTCTCCATGGAGACTGGTCAGAATAGTTGTTTTACATTTCCATAAAATGAACGGTGACGATTGAGTGCTATGGACTATTATCACACTTCTGTGCTCATTTTATTTTCTCCAAGTTTAATGAATCAGCTCTTTTGCTGCTTAAGGCCAAACACTTTTAGTTGTGGATAGATGTGCGGAGTGGAAAGTACTTATGTCAAATTTATATTGCTGTCCATGACCCCACCTTCACTCCCTAGCTTAGGTTCTCATCCTTCCCCGTTTTACCAAAAGAAAGTTTGTTTTCGTGAAGATATTTCCCATCCCTTTCTTACAGAAAAGCAAGTAAGGGGAAATATGCTTAAAGCAGGACTCCAGGAGTTTGCCCCCTTTACAGTTTTTGTATATAACAAAAAAAGTAAATAAAGTTTTTCATTGTGAATTGTAAAAAAAACAAAAAAAAAACCTATACATACCTTGTTTACTGGCAGTCTTCTATCCGGACATCACAGTAGCTTCTTCTTGCAACTTTTTCCAGGAGTACCGTGAACCCAATCTGTGTGAGGATATGCCCCCTAGGGGGTATGTAAATGAAAGGCTGGGCTCCCAGGAAATGGATAGAATGACATGCCCAAAGACAACTGACCGCACTGGACCAAGGAGAAAACCAGGTAAAAGGATGCGGCATGGATAAGGTAAGTAGAACTTTGAATATTTTAGTATATGAGTGGGGAATTTATTTATTTTCCTTTAAAGGAGAACTATGAGGTGAGTGCTTTTCACTCACCTCATAGTTCTAGTCGACCTGTGACAATTAAACTGTCACAGGTCGGCTCAGTAGATCGGAAAGTGAGGGAACACATACCGGCGTTCGCTCACTTCTCGATCCTGTCACGAGATTCCCCCGTTCTCGCTCCGATCCTCCAGCGCTGACTGGAGGAACAGACAGGCAGAGCCAGCTGTCACTCACGCAGCTGGGCGGATCCAGACATAATTGTCGGGATCCGCTTCAGCTGCGGCGTCTCAGTATACAAACTACAAACTACAAACAAACTCAGTATACAAACTAGCGTCCTCCCGTCACCCTAAGCTCAGTATACCGCGAGCTACTGCTCGCGGTATACTGAGCTTAGGGTGACGGAAGGACACTAGTTTGTGTCCTCCCGTTACCCTAAGGAGAACTATAGGGAAAAGCACTAGCCCTATAGTTCTCCTTTAAACAAGAAAAGACAACTAATACAGCCACCACAACTAAGGACTGGTAGACCACAACATACAGTGTATACAATGTTTTGTTTATGTAGTTAGCCTAGAAAAGCTATGAATTAAACCCCACACTTTCCCCATTAATCAATGGTTAACACAGTACCAGACTCTACAACTGTCATGGCCAGAAATTGTAAAAAGAGGCATGCTATCACTTAAATTGTTTTGTTCTTGCATATTGAGGAAGACATTCCCTTTTTTTCAATTCCAAAGTACATTAAATAAACCCCTGAAGGCTGGGCAGCAGTATTTTGTACGAAGGGACTTGGCTTTCGGAAAAGGGAAAGATAGATTAAAGGAAGATCTTCTTCAGAAAGTTGATGCTAACACTTGCTAGTAATTTTTCTCTGTCCTTATATTCCACATAAAATCGAATGAAACTGGGACACTGATCCTTTTTTTTTTTTTTAGTTCCCAAATGTACTAGTCCACTTCTGCCTGCTGTCTTACTTATTTTATGGGATCCTTTTCTTAATAACCTTTCCTACACCATCTTTGTGGTAATTTTTTGCCTTTTTCTAAAATACTTCATCTTCTGTTGAAGTGTGTCTAATATATATATACTGTGCTACAGGGATCCCTTGATAAGAGACCTAACGTGATGGCTGGCTACATGTAAAGTATTATTAAAAGCAGTATATTTCCAACAAAGGGATGTAGAGTCTCTGTTATCATGCTCTAGGTTACTTTTAATGATATAGCGAAATAGTCAGCACAAGGGACTTATCTGCATGTATATAAAAATAGCCTTTTTCCCGTTAAGCAAAGCTAAAGACAGAGTGCAAATGACATCAAATCATCATTCTATCTTCAATGTATATGCTATAAAATTTGGGTCTACATTCAGCTCTATTTCAAATTATATAGGTTACTGTATCAATTTCTCTAAATCCAAATTACCTATTTCTTACAATAATCTCCATCCCGTCAGCCTTTCTATTGAAGAGAACCTGCCAGTTAGATAAAATATGCAAACAGCAGGTCCCTGCAATAAAAGAGGGATTATACTTGCTTCTTAGACACTTTAGCGTTCAATGCTTATTCGATGTCCCCCCCAACCACCACTGTGATTTCCTACTCTGACCCCCTACACTAATGCAGAATACAGTAGTGACAAAGTAGTTGGATGAAGGAACCACAGCTGTAGTGGAGGACATAGGCATCACTCCTGAAAATATCAAATATATAAGAGTTTGATGTGCAGTGCTGTTATTAATCACAAATATGAGACATTGGCCACTAGCAAGGTGAGCATAATCCTTTTTTTCTGGGAAATCCACAAGCTTGGAAAACATCCATCACAATGTTTTGACCAGATCTAGCACCGACACCCTGCTCCACACTGAAAAAAAAACAAAAAAAAAACTGCTTTGTAGGTAAAATACCCACTCAGCTTTTGATTCTTAGGCTTAAACTACTGTCCCATATTCTTGACTGGGGTCAATATCAGCCTTGTCATTTTTTTCCCTATGTGGTATGGCATGGCATGTATAAAAGATAGATGTCCTAAATTTTAGGACAAAACTATGATTTGTTTGTAATATTTACCACCACCTAAAAATAATATCCCTAATGTGGGTAGGGAAGAGAATATTTTGAGTTACAAATTAATTTGATCACCTTGTACTTGTCTTGGAAAATGCCTGACGTACCACCGATTCCAAATGGAGTAATTATGGTGAAATAACTGCCACTGTTTTCTTTATGGGGTAATGAACATTGCACTCTCGTCAGAATTAATTTTTGGACGGCTCTCTAATGCTGGTGTTTGTAAAATTAGAAGACAGGAATTCAATTTTTACATTTTACAAACAAATTAATTGATAATCTTGAACCCTTATGGGATATCACCACTTATGTAGTTGTGTGTCAAAAGTGTGATCGTAAATGTCTTTTGTTGGTCTGTAAAATCAGAATGCATCTAAAGGGAGTGGTTAATGACTTCCACAAAACCCTTACATGGTAGGGAAGTGTAAAAGCCCCTCACATGAAAAGTCACAAATAAGCAAGGGGCTTTAGGTGAACAGAGCTAACCAGTCTGACCCAGAAACATACCTGTTACCCTAGAATATAATGTTCGAATATTCCACGCCAATAGGAAATCATCTACCCATGACACAATGGGGGCGAACAGGTAAGTCAAATGGGTGTCCCTTGTTGATGATCCCTGGTTTTTGGACGTGTCTAAACAATTTGAGTATTGTCCTTGTGTAGCTGGCAAAAGATCAGTTGTATGTATAAAATATATATGGAAATGTGGAAAAAAGGAAGTAAGCCTTTAGCTATAATTCTTTTATCTGCTTCCCAATTGCAAGATATTATTATTATTATTATTACATAGTATTTATATAGCGCCAACAATTTGCACAGCGCTTTACAATATAAGGAAGACATTACAGTTACAATACAATTCAAGACAAGATGGTAAGGAGGGCCCTGCCCCTGAGGGCTTACTATCTAAAAGAGGAGGGGGAAATGATACATGAGGTAGCTGTGGGAATGAATTATGTGAGAATCCAGTTGATGTTAAAAAAAATGTTTTTGTTTTTCACTTATACAAAGCATATGTCACTCTTGCGACTAAGATTGTGGATTGCTTTCATCTTAGACCTACTGGATGTTTTTGTTATGTGTTTCTAGGCTATGGTTCCCTTTCTGGTCATATACTGTTTTTTATAACTACTGTATCTGACCGATGTTGGAGATGTGGAGTAGAAAAAGGTACTATGCTACATATATGGTGGTCATGCCAAGAGATCCAACCTTTTTGGGTAATGGTATACAGCAGTGCTCCCCAACCTTTTTATCGCCGCGGACCGGTCAACGTTTGATAATTTTACCGTGGCCCGCTGAGGGGGGGACGTTGATTGTTTATATTTTAGATTGTTTTGATTTAATAATTTTAATTTAATTGTATTTAAAAATGCCTTCAAAATAAAATACAGT
>NW_017306645.1:307795-321054 GCF_000935625.1 Nanorana parkeri | reverse complement strand
GCAGTGCTCCCCAACCTTTTTATCGCCGCGGACCGGTCAACGTTTGATAATTTTACCGTGGCCCGCTGAGGGGGGGACGTTGATTGTTTATATTTTAGATTGTTTTGATTTAATAATTTTAATTTAATTGTATTTAAAAATGCCTTCAAAATAAAATACAGTTACACCAAAAAATGAAAGCGTTGGAATTCTTCACCTATTCCACCACCGAAAAACTGGGCGAGATTACGTTAAAATGTGTGACCACGTCACTGGTCACACATTCTAACGTAGTCTCAAACTTTGATAGATCACATGCCTACCTGTAATCATTTAATCAGAGAAATAGATTATAATAGGGAACATTACAGTGTAATATTCCCCATTATAATCCACTTTTCTAATTACATAAAATAGCAGTACAAATCAGAGAAATAGATTATAATAGGGAACATTACAGTGTAATATTCCCCATTATAATCCACGTCTAATGACATGATGTAAGACACCTCCCCCCTTCCCCCGCTCAGACTCACCCTTCCAGGAGCAGCAGCCATGTGTCGATGTGTGCACTCACTGCAGGGGGCAGGGCGGGGCGTGTGACACACACACGTCTCCTGTGACTCACCTCCCCTCCCTCCGCCTGTTACTATAGACGTGGCCGGGAGGGGAGGTGAGTCACAGGATCCGCCCCCTCACTGTGAAGCCCGTCGGCAGTGCGGGGCCCCGGTGTTCGAACACCGGGACCGTGCACTGCCATATATTGCATGACCGGACCGCACTGAGACTGTGCGGCCCGGTACCATTTGATCCGCAGACCGGGGGTTGGGGGACACTGGTATACAGGATAGGAGTACATCTTGTCAAGGTCCAGGGATCTCTTACACCTGAGATTGCGCTATTGACTATTATACCAGGTCCAATCAAAGAAATCAAGAAAGGCCTATTCCGATTGTTTGTTTTTTTTGCTGCAAGAACGGGAATAGCTAGATACTGGAGGTCTCAAGATACTCCACAAATTAAAGATTGGGTTAAAGAAATGAACTTTTTGAGAAGAGTAGAAGAGTTAGTAGCGCGATCACAGGATAGGTACCCACAATTTCTGGTGACTTGGAACCCATGGATAAAATTTGATAGTGCTACTATGTGCGTATAGAGAATAAGAGGCACAGCCATACGGCCACTGTGGGCAGAGGGGGGCGGCAAGGGGAAAGGAGAGTGGGAGTTATTGATGTTTTTTGGGGGGGCGGATGTTAGGGTTGAAAGGGTTCTATTTTTTTTTCTTTTATGTTTCTATTTCTTTCTTTTGGCTTCGTTTTAGCTGAGACCCTTAAAGGGAAGAATGCTTTTAATATTAGCGGAATATATGGCAGTCTCTTAATAATAATGTTTGCATGTATATACTGTGTATATATTGGAAAATAATAAAGAAATATTCTGCAAAACAAAAATTTGTTTCGTCTGTCCACAGCACATTCTCCAAAAAGGATTTTGGCTTCCTCCTGTAAGTTTTGGCAAACTGCAATCTGGCTTTTTATGTTTCTGTGTCAGCAGTGGGGTTCTCCTGCGTCTCTTACCATAGCGTCCCTTTTCATTCAGATGGAGACGTATAGTGCGAGCTGACAAAGTTGTACCCTGTGCCTGAAGGTCAGCTTTAATTTGTCTGGAAGTTGATGGAGGGTCTTTATCCACCATTCAAACAATCCTTTGTTGAAATCTTTGATCAATTGTTCTCTTTTGCCCATGTCCAGCGAGATTAGCTATAGTGCCATGAGCTATAGACTTGACAATGTTGCGCACAGTGAACACAGGAACATTAAGATCTCTGGAGATGGACTTGTAACCCTGAGATTGTCCGTGCTTTTCTACAAAAACTTGGAATGCAATTATTTTTTGCAATGTGGAGAAGGTGCCAATAATTTTGTCCAGTCTATTTTTGGAGTTTTGCGTGGAATGTGTCAGATATGGCTTTTTTTTCCTCCACTTTTTTTGTGTCCTATTAATACAAACAAAAGAAATCAACATGAGAATGCCTAAACATTTGTAATTGCAACAATTTTCTGCGCGAAGTGGTGCATTATCAGATAGAGATGCAGGGGTGCCAATATTTTTGGCCATGACTGTATGACTGTATACACACACACACACACACACATATATATATGGATTTATCAAAACGGGAGCAGACAAAATCTGGAGCGCATTAGCACTGCAACCAATCAGCATCTCTCTCTCTCATTTTCAAATCTTACCTGAGCAAACTGAACAGAGATGCTGATTGGTTGCCATAGCAACTGCTTCAGATTCCGTCTGCTCCAGTTTTGATAAATCCCCCCTATTGCATATACCGTATATGTCAAAGTTAAAGACGATGCCCATTAGTGCCATGAAAGAGCAGCAGATGCAATAATGTAAGACCTGTACAATTATATGTCATCAAGTCTATCAAGTCTTTCAGAAGCCATTAAGCTCAGCAAGAGAAGGTTTTAAGAACTACCAAACCTCAAGCTACCTGTGGGTTTGCTTACATCCTCAGGTTGACATAAAGGTCAGTCTGTCACTTAATCTTAGTCTCTAGGAATTGGTAGTAGAAGATAATTGAAGTAGGGTGTGTGTTGTATATGTATAAGAATGTAAAAAGGAAAAAATACTACAAGCATAGACATATCGTAAACCTGAACTTTAAGGTCAGATTGAGCTAATAATAATTTAAGTACAGTAATCACCAGGGCTGAATCTCATGCTGAGAACCAGTGGGCACCAGCATGACATTAACCCCCTAAGGAAATAACAGTAAAGCAGTAAACAGAGGCATGATATTATGAAAAGTACAGTAAACCATAGCAACCAATCAGAAACATCAACTGTATACAGAATACTGAAATTCGATTGATTGCTATGGGTTAGTGCACTTTACTTATTCTTACTGCTTTGTGTTTTGTCCTACTGAATAAGCTGATAGCTAGAAAGCTAGAGGGAAATTAAAGAATATTTAAACTCAAGAACAAAAAATGTAATATATTGCAGCGCAAGCCTTAGATGTGCTGGCTGCATTTCTTTTTGTTTTCAACTTTTTCCCCTTATTTTCACCTGGTAATCCTGCCAATAACACACTTCCTGTTCTAAGGTGACAACACTCCCTAACTGTACAGTATCTATGGTGGAGCAGTGTTGACACCCTATGTTAGAATACACATTATTGTATTTATTGCAATAACTCCTGCAGTATACAATTTAGGTCACTAGATGGCAGTGCTTATAAGCTCTGTTATATATCTATGGTATTATACTCTGTTGCATTGAATAAGGTAGAAAATAAAGCTGTGGCTTCCTTCCTGTTTTCCAGCCATGTGCAGCATGAATATCAGACTGTGTGCTTTTGTTTCTGTGTGAGACTGTGCAAGAAGTTCCAACACCCTAGGACAGAACACCCCCACTTCATCTTCATAACATAGTGGGAGGTGTTTAGTAGTTCACAGAGGTAACTTGTGCAGGGCTGCTAACACTGCTTGAGGGTAACACTGTAGAGTCCACAGAAGGTTACAAGCTCACTTGATTTCTGGCAGGATCTACAGGTATTTTTGCTCTTACCAAACAGATAAAATAGTTCCTACTTTGGTCTATTTTGGTCTAATAACTATACCACCGAACATTTATTGTTTGGGTTCACACCTTTGCATTTTTGTGCAATTAATAAAAAAAAAATGCTTGTTATACCTCTGGCGCAGTGGAGAACTCTGCAGGGTACTATACATCAGTCCCTAAAAACATCACAGCACACTAACTCAGTACTCCTCTTAAGAGCTCTTAGGTCTTCGGCAAAGAGACGGTTGGCTCTTAGGAGGAGTTATGCAAATATTAAATCATTTTGATGGGTGGATGTCAGTCTGGAGGGATGTGTGTTCCTAGACAGACTGCAGTTGTATGCAGAACATTCTAGGTAATGCCCACATGTGATGCTGAGCCTCCATGGTGGAAAGAACCTTATTACAATAAATAAAAGGGGAGGGCCAGGAACATTCAGGATGGGGAAGAAAAGATTAGATGATGTTGGCTGTCCGTCAACCAAAAAATGAGACAAGTCTTGCTGCAGCTACTAATGCACACAGCATGCAATGAAATCAGAGTGAGCAATTTCAGTACAGGAGAGGAGCATGGACAACTGTGCAAGCCTGTATTTGTTATGGACAGAACGTATGGAAAAGGCATGTGGACTGCATCTAAAACACACTGCACTGCAGTACTTTAAATATAGCCATAGTGGTCCTTTCTGGTTATTACTATCAGCAAATATTGAATGATAGATAAATATTAACAATAATATATAGCAAGAACATTTCTTGAATAAGTTAATCCTGCCATTGCACTAGTTATACCAAATATGAAAACGATTTAATATGGTTGATTGTACAAGATCCTTCGGTTTGGTCCTCTCTTTGAACTAAATATTTTAATTAGATGAGTGGATCACTAGTCATAGAATCCCTTATTATTGGTTATATAAATCAACAGAATCAAAAGAACACTGCATATACATTTTCTCTTTATAGATATTGTTTCATCGAACCACAAGCTGTCCAATTCCCACAGGGAGAACTTCATTGCTAGAAGTTATCAAAACATTAATATCACGGTGAGCGTTCTCAGTATACTGTCCCTGCATACTGTAGGTGACCATAATCTCAGGTCAAGGTGGGTTCCCTGTTGTGCTATTGTGTACCTGTGTGTTCCTAAGTGGAAAGTAGGGATACGTGAATGTGCCCAGATGAAGTCCAAAAATTCCAAGGTTAAAAATGAACCCCATTAAAGTCTAAGAAAGGCAAATAATGATAATCAATTCTGGCCATTTTCAAGGCTAATAGGCATGGTGTGGTCAAAAAAGGGCATGGGATGCTGGGCACCATCGCAAGTATCAATGCAAAACAATGTTTTAAAAGTACTGCATAGTGGAGAAAAGGTCCTCCTTGTTATGTGAATTCGAAGGTGATGTGGCAAAAAAACCCCCAATGCTTTAAATATCATACTTGGGAGATTACTTGAATTCATGGACATCATCAATGTTTAACTTTTACTTTTGCTCTGGTTTAAATACTACAGCAGCACCCCAATCTGATTCATTTGAAATTGAAAAAGGCTTTTTTTGGTTGTTTTGCCTGTGAAAGCAGTAAAAGGCCTAGCAGTAAAAGGCCTGCATTGAGGGCATGTTCACACCATGTCCCAACCAGAACAGTTTGTTCCCGGGCTGAAAAGCATCCCTATGTAGCCCTATGGTATTTCTGGGCTCTGTTTACAGAGCCCAGAAATGCCCGTGCGGCATTTGACTCCCAAGAACGCCACTAACCCGCCGACAATCGTACGATTCTCTGCGGGTTTTCAAGCCTGCTCGGGAGACAAAAGACGTGTGACCGTACAGTAGAAATGGTCGCACACCTTCCATACACCTGCCAATTATCGTACGATCGTGGGATCACCCGCGATTATCGTACGATAATCGGCAGGTGTATGGGCACCTTCATAATCTAGGCTTCATTTACACCTACCAAGTAGGTGCGATTTGGAATACTTGTGGCAGGAACTTGCAATTTCCTGCAGCAGGAATTCTAAATCTTCTGTTAACAAGCAGCAGCTGTCATCCGTTCTAGTTATTGATCGGGTGATAGCGGCTGTATTTGATAAGGAATCAGTCACTCTCCTTGGACGCATCAAACGTGTGATGCCACACTTCCCTTTACATGAGTTTGCGCCCAGTGCTACACCACAGTGTTAGGTGCCCAGCTGCCATTATTTTTCCCAGAAGGTCATATGTGAGGCATCATTATTTTGCACAGAGTTTTGGGGGGCTGGTGGTGGTGAGCAGGAGGGTTGGGGAGCTGGCGATGAAAATCAGGCTGTCCACTCTGTTGCTTTTTTTTAACTATCATAAATAGGTCTTCATTATAAAATATTAAAAGAGAAAACTGCTATCAGATGTCTGTCCCACTTCAATGGTATATTTTGTATCTTTTATGTTCATAGAAATAGGTGAAGTTGAATAAAACAATTTTAGTTTCATGTATCTAGCGCTACACCTAATTGACAGGAAATAAAACTCTTTTTGGAGAATTGCAGTTGTTTGATGTTCAATAAATGTGTTAGGTTTCCTTTTCTTCTTTTAATTAAAAAAAAAGTCAGTCAAGCTTAAAGTGAGAGGCAGATGTTCTGCTCATGAAGGTACCGGTAGTATGTTTTTCTTTTCACAGTATTTACAGATATAAATTTGTTTTTAATTATATTCATTTTTCACTTGTAAGACCATCCCTACTATGGTCAGGAGAACACAGACAGGGACAGCAATGCAAACTAGCTATTATGGCAAGAAGAAAGTCTTAGGCCTCAACCTCATCTTGTCCCTATGCAAAAGTAAAAAAAAAAAACTCTTTAGTTTAATTCAGTGGCCATAATGCCGTGTAAATGTAGAGGTCAGATGTTCAAGGAGCAAATAGCTCGGCAAACATTTTATAAATACAGCCCCAAGAGTACATACTGGTGTTTTACTACAGGAATTAAGAGACCACAGACAACACAGAAGTATAAAACTGTTCAGCAGAAGAACAATTTTAAATAGCAATTCTCGGCCCAAAAATCACAGGCGGGGGGGCTATACTACCAGAATTAAGATACCGCAGAGGATACAGCAGTGCAAAGCTAGGATCATGTTCGCAAAGGTGACTCCATGGGACCCTGCAAGGGATGGAGTCACCTGAAAACAGCAAGCAGGGGAGAGATGATTTTCAGAAGAAGAAATGAAAGCACCCACAGAATTAAAAGAAAAACAGGCATGCATACATGGTAAGTACTGAGGACTGCAGCACTATATGCTTTTTATGAAGTGAAGAACTGAAGTGAACAACGCATTCAACTCAATGTGTTTACAATATATAATTGAAATGCATCCTTGGCACGCTGGTGACTTCCTATACTTTATCTTTGGTTTTGCAACGCACCATCTGTTGTGGTCACTACAAGCACCCTTTGACTTACACATGGTCTAGCACCTTTAGGATTATGCAGCTCTGCACAAGATTAGCTTTTTTTAAAAAAGAAAATGTACTAATGGAATGGTTAGGCGGCAGGAACTTCTTTTTTGTTTCTATAGCGTTGGCCATTTAGATTTAAAATACACTCTTCTAGTGTAGACATTTCTGCTTGAAGTTTAAATTACATAGAAATAAAAATTGTAAAAAGGAACAAACTGTAAAAAAAGGTAACAGAGTACAGAAACTAATGTAATGCAATGTTTTCCAGAAATGTAAAAGCAAAGAGCAACTAAAAGCTGTGCCCAACAAAAGGCAAGCAGAGGACAAAGTATTAGTCACCAGTCTGTGGTCTTTTTTTAGCTGGTATTTTCCCCATTACTGACTTACCTTATTTAACAATTTATTTCTTTGTGTGGGTGGCCATATCGGTAGAGGAAAAGGCTCTGTTTCCTTGTTTACAATATATCATTTGTTTCCTTGTTTACAGTATATCATTGAAATGCATCCTTGGCACGCTGGTGACTTCCTATCCTTTATCTTTGGTTTTGCAAGGCACCATCTATTCTGGTCACTACAAGCACTTTTTAACGTACATGTGGTCTAGCACCTTTAGGATTGTGCAGCTCTACACAAGATTAGCTTGTTACTAATGGAATGCTTAGGCGGCAGGAACTTATTTTTTGTTTCTATAGCATTGGCCATTCAGATTTAAAATACACTCTTCTAGTGTAGACATTTCTGCTGGAAGTTTAAATTACATAGAAATAAAAATTATAAAAAAGAACAGTCTGTAAAAAAAAAAGGCAACAGAGAACGGAAAATAATGTAATGCAATGTTTTCCAGAAATTTAAAAGCAAAGACCGACTAAAAGCTGTGCCCAACAAAAGGACAAAGTTTTAGTCACCAGTCTGTGGCCTCGCTGAAGCTGTTATTTTCCCCATTACTGACTTACCTTATTTAACAATGCATCTCTTTGTGGGGGTGGCCATATAGGTAGAGGAAAAGGCTTTGTTTCCTTATGTCAGATGTCCCTCTGATGACAGGTGATCAGATGACAGGGGGAGGAATATTAAAAAGCAAAAAAAAAAAATCGCAGATTCACAGTATGAATAAAGCGTCATAGTCTCTTTCTCGCCAACAAGAACAGTAATCAAATCTGAGACCAAATCTGATTTGTGAGACTTGCTGTCAAAGACCTTTCTTAGAATCTTATTATAGCACAACGTTTAGGGTATGGACTAAACCCTAATCATGAAAAAGTTATATATATACTTCATCAAGCAAATGTTTTTTAAATCCCATAAACTACCTTTTTAAACCACCTAAGCAAAACATTTCAAATAGATTAATGGGCCACTTTGAGTAAATCCCGACTACAAATTTGCAATTAAAAGGTAAAAAAAACTGTTCATCAGCTTAATGATTTTTTTTTCTCCTAATACATTACCAAAACTTTTTAGGGTGGATACAATGCTCTATCTATATCATGGTTCACAGGAAAATGCAAATGTTCTCCAAAAAATATTATAGAAGGTCCTTCAAACAGCACTGAAAGAGCAAAGGGCACACCACAAAATCTGTAAGAATGCAAAAGTATGCAAAATTCCTTCGGTTGCTTCAAATATAATGCAACATTTGGGTTGTTTCAATAGCATTTGCTAACAGTCAAATGTCAAACAATATAATAGTATTGAATGAGATGCTCATCGTTTGGAGAGTGGTGAAGCAGCCCAAAACTCATGTACTCTGTCTCTAGATGGCAAACATTTGATCATCAGCACATTTTGCACATCATTTTGTAATGGAATATTGAATCATTGATAAAAGACACAGCTCTGTTCCCTATGGTTATCAATCCCATTTTATAAACTTCGTACTCTCCACTGAAGGTACAAAAACGTTGTCAAATCCCCCAGGAACCACCATAATTTTTAGTTGTGGCTCTTAAACTGAAAAGAGTAGTCAATATGTCATCTTGTTTTCTCAAACAATATGTGGTTGCTCTATTGACCTATGCTAAGGACACACAACATTTATTACAACTCTTACAAAACACATATGTTCAAGATATATAAGTATGACTCGCACAAGGTACTGACCATATTACAACATTTTTGAGTGAATGGACTTCACACGAAGACCATAATGTCTCTATTGCAACTTCTTGAGTTTTTGCTCACCCTGAACACTTTTGCTGTATCCAGCTCCCACTACCCACTACCACTGCAGGTTACTGTGATGTTCTCAACTTGTGCACTGTTGTATGTGAACTTGTACGTGGGGAAGGACATTTCAGTGACGATGCTCTGTCATTTTATTGTGGCATGGGTACACGAATGAACTTGTTTTTCTGGACTGGCTCTCAAAAATACTTTGTGATAAGCCTTAAGACAAATATAAATAATCTTCATTTTACAATGTCTTGGTACACTAGACAACTGACTTTACAAGATATAATGAAAGAGCCAGGTGGCTCTATTTCTACAGCACCATAACAAAAATCAAAGACCAGCAACACATTCTTACATGCCAATAGTTTTCACTCTCACAGCCTAGAAGTGAAATTCTGGTGGGTCAGTACTAAAAAAATTCATGGAAATTGTTAAAAAGTAGACATTTTAATAGGAAGCTAAACAACTATGCAAACGGTTTAGGGAAAGAAGATGCAGGGATAAAGAGCTGAGAAAGGCTTACCAGAAAGCCAAATAAATGAGTCAAAGTTTGATCAAACCTTCTGAACGGAGGAGTAAACCGAAAGAACTCTGATCTCCACCAGATAAAATTGTTAGAGATTTATAACTAGATACTTTTTGATCTCGGTCTGCACAGTGCTCTTAACAGGAACAGGTGAAGTATATCTGAGACTCCTGATTAATAACCATTTCAAAAAGCATTGGCCAATAATGACTTTGTTATAGATCCTTTTCATATTATGGGACCAAATGTTTACTCTTTTTGAGATTCCTCAACTGCTTAACACATGTTGTCTGATGGTCATTTTACTGCCTTATGAGTACTAATCTTGCATGAGCATTTCAGTGAGCCTTGGACTATTAGTCACAAGGTCATAGACCATCAAAAGTCAGGCATTTGTATGTTGACATAATTGAACTAAACCTGCCTTTTCAGCTTTGGCAGATCAATGGTGTGCTAATGCTTATATGTTTGCAGAGTTTCAAACTGCTTCATCACGATCCAGCTTATGAGGATCTTATTCAATATTGTTGCATTCTTTGAAACATGACAGTTTGCAATTTCTATTGAAACAATCTAAGAAGTGTTGCATCTTTTTAGTTCTTGTGATGTGAACTTTGTTCCTTTAGTGCTGCTTGGAGGACTTCTCAGAGCTGTGAAAAACGCAAGTGTTGCATTCTCTCATTACTATTCAAATTATGCCTCGTAACAACACTTATTACAAATACCAATATGCTCTTTAAAATATGACTACTTGCAATTGCCTTTATATATGAAGCAACTGAAAAAGTTTTGCATCCTTTTTCACAAACTTACTGGTTTTGTGGTATGAACTTTTCCCTTTCAGTGCTGTCTGGATGACCTCCAATAAACATATAGTGGAGAACATTTGTTTCCCTGTAAAATGAGATGTGCACTGCCTGTCCAAAAAAAGTGTCACACACTCTAATATTTGACTGCCTTTAACTTTGATTACAGCACGCATTCGCTGTGGCATCATTTCAATAAGCTAATGCAATGTCACAACATTTATTTCCATCCAGAGTTGCATTAATTTTTAATTTTTCACTAAGATCTTGTAGTGATGATGGGAGAGTTGGATCACTGTGTAAAGTCTTCTCTAGTACATCCCAAAGATTCTCAATAGGGTTAAGGTCTGGACTCTGTGGCGGCAGATCCATGTGTGAGAATGATGTCTCATGCTCCCTGAACCACTCTTTCACAATTTGAGTCCGATGAATTCTTGGCATTGTCATCTTGGAATATGCCCATGTAATTAGGGAAGAAAAAATCAATTGACGGAAAAACCTGGTCATTCAGAATATTCAGGACGGCAGCTGGCCTCATTTTTGGGCACATAGCATTGCTGAACCTAGACCTGACTTAAGGTGCCCATGCACCTTACGAATATCTGCCGATTTTCGTATGCGATCGCGTTTTCGTCCGATATTCGTAAGGTTGATGGGCAGTGTACAACCGCAAATACTGTGCAATCAATCGACTTTTGACTAACCAGCAGGTTGGAAAACTTTGGTCGACCGTACGATTTTCGCAAGGTTGGTGGCGTTTCCGTACGTCAAAATTCGTACAATCTACACTGCACATGCACAGACTAAACTACGTGCGGTCGATTACTGCAATTCATCCAGGTGCTTTCCTTTAATTACCGCTGATCCAACCTTGCGATAATCGGGGCAGGATAGAGCCGCTGTACGAAAATCGTATGGCGGTTCAATCATCGGACAAAACATTTCGGCCGATAATTGCAAAGTGTATGGGCACCTTTACTGAAGCAACCCCAGATCATAACACTGCTCGAAATCCAGGTGGTGACTTTTTTTATTTGTATTTATTATTTATACTATTATATTATTGTGTATTTCTGATATTCATCCTAATAAAGTGTTAATGATTTATCTCTGGTTATTTCCATTGGGAAACAACTCATTAGGCTGATGAGCAGTATTTCTACCTTTTGATTACAAATAAGTAGTCGAGAATTTCTTATTGCCACCCATTGATCTATTTTAATTGTTTTTATAAGGTGGTCTCCTGTTTACAAGCTAAAAATATCTGTCTAATAAAGTATTATTATAATCTTTGCATGATTATTTTTTTCATGTTTTTACAAAGCAGTTAGAAGCAGTAATCTCTTCCTCTCTTGTATATCTCTTAAAATCTTACACTGCAGTTATACAGCTACGGTATGTGACCGGAGGCATTTTTCAGGAGGAATTGACAACAAATGGTACATTTTCCATGGTGCTAATTAGGTCTAATTAAACCTATAGTATAGCGAATTGTTACTTTTTGACTTCAGGTCCACTTTAAATACCAGTATAAAAAAAATGATGAACTCATAGGATCAAGTTGCTATGGCGAACCTTTTTGAACACGAGTGCCCAAACTGCGACGCAAAATCAAAATCAATTTATTTACCTCAAAGTGCCAGCACTGAAAATAAATTTAGTACTGTATTGCAGTTCGTGCGCTCGGGTTTAAGAAATGTCAAACATCACTGCCTTAGGCCCCATTCACACCAAGCGACATACTTTACAAGCGGGGCCAGGATAGCGCTACTGTTCAGGGCGACGTTCCAGCAAGCTTTACCGCTGGGCTGCATTCAAAAATAGAAACATTGTGCGACATCCGCGGGAAAAAGGGTCCTGCTGAAGCGACGAGCGAAGGGCGACATGGAGCTGTACATTAGAACAGCTCCATTGAATAACATTGGCTGGTGACTTCTCGCGATATTGCGCGGCTAAAATGTGATAAATAGCGGGATTTTACGCACAGTGTGAATGGGGCCTTAGTCATGGGAGGTTGTTTTGCTCTCGGGAGGGGGAAAGGCTGTGCGGCTCTCACGGGGGATCAGAACGTCCTGGATCGCCTCTGTAGTCGGGCCGGTCACAATCAGGCAGCGGTGGCGGCCTCGAAACAGGCAGATTAGACGACCGCTCACGGGGGCCTCCCGGGGTCCTAGCAAGGAGGAAGTGGCCGTCTAATCTGCCTGTTTAGAGAACGCTGCCTGATTGTGACTGGCCCGGATCGCGTACTGAGGCGATCCAGGTCGGTCGGATCTATTTCCATTGGTGGTCCCTGAACCTGGGCTCGCATGCCAGCAGAGAGGGCCCCGCGTGCCCTCCCTGGCACGCGTGCCATAGGATCGCCACCACTGCTATAGTGTATAAATAACTCTGTATTTCTAGGAGTTTCAGAAGAGTTCAAAGATTAAGGACCCCACACACTTACTCATGTGTTTTTATCCATACATAAGTGCATCATTAACAAACTGGAGCAGACAAAATCTGAAGCAGCCGTGCATGGCAACCAATCAGCTTCTCTCTTTCATTTTAAATCTTAACTGAACAAACAGAAGAGAGAAGCTGATTGGATACAATGCACAGCTGCTCCAGATTTTGTCTGCTCCAGTTTTGACAAATTCCCCTCCCTGTATATGAGACCTGTGCTATGTATGGGCTTGAATAATTTTTATCATTTAAACATTTTATTTTTTTTCATTTTGAGTGGGGGGAAAAATGGTAGAAAGACTGGAGGAGCTTTTAAAC
>NW_017306645.1:305000-305959 GCF_000935625.1 Nanorana parkeri | reverse complement strand
ATGGGAAGGGGGTTTACCACCGCGGATGTCAACTGGTTAATAAAGGTGATTAAAGGTGTCGTGATTTGTTGTCTATCTTAATATAGTGAACATTAGGATGATAATTGTCATCAGTGACAGTAATGGATGTGGTCGGATATGTTTCACTTATCCTAAACTCTTATTATATATACAGTGTGATATGTGTGTGTGGTCATAGTTGACTAAAAATGCATTGTGTATTCATTATAGTCTGCATAAAGCGAAATAGCATTATCTCCTCAAAAAGTGTATCTAATTAGTGAATATGTCTCCCCCCCCCCCCCCCCCAAAAAAAAGGAAAACAAAACTTAACACTGCAATACAAAAAAAAACAAAAAACCCACCTCATTATATTGATTGCCCATTTATAAGGGGTTTCCGGCCAAAGCTCATATGTTTGGGGGTCGGAAACCCCTTATTGGGGTATCGATGTGCCATGTAGTACATAGACATAAATCTCCACATGAGGTGCACATACCTGTCAGTAGTTGGCTGTGAGGTAAAGGGTTGTGGTGAGGGTCTGATCGATTGTGGCAGCCTTAGTGACTCCTATCCATCTGCAGCCAGGCATCTCCAGCTTCAATGTCTGCTCTCTAGTAGTTCCCTCCCCCCTAATAAAGCCCCCACCGCTGCTGGAACGTCCCAACATACACACGTAATGAAACACACACATCACGCACTTATTAAAACACACACATTATACACACACAGAACTACTAATAAAAATGAATAGATAAAACATTGCCCCTCTCCTGCTTACCTGTTTTGCAGGGAGGTGGGCTGCATCCCTGGGGTCTCTCATCTCTGCATCTCTCATGAGGGGGGGGCTTTGTGGCTCTTAGGGGGGGCTGTGCGGCTCTCAGGCAGGGGGGCTGTATGGCTGGGGGGGCTATGCAGCTCCCGGGGGGAGGAGTTGTATGGCTCTCAGGATGGGGGGG
>NW_017306645.1:252609-304059 GCF_000935625.1 Nanorana parkeri | reverse complement strand
TTCAGAAGGGCCAACTTTGATAGACTGCGCCACCTAGTGGGGGACATCAAATGGGAAAATTTATTTCAAAATCTAAACACGGACCAAAAGTGGGAATGTTTTAAAAACACGTTACATATTGCAATTGCCAAATGTATACCATTGGGTAATAAAAGTAAAAGATCAAAAACAAAACCTGTATGGCTGAATAAAACTGTAAAGCATCACATAAAGGAAAAGCGAACGGCTTTCATAAAATATAAGATAGAGGGGACGTCATTGGCGTTCCACAACTATAAAGAAAGCAATAAAAGATGCAAACTAGAAATACGGACGGCTAAAATAGAGTGCGAAAGACATATTGCCATAGATAGTTAAAAAAAATAAATACATTTTTACCAATATATAAACAGTAAAAAGGGGAGAAAGGAGCAGATAGGCCCAATTAAGGACAAAAGAGGGAATTTAGTCATAAATGACAAGGAGAGGGCCGAAGTACTAAACTCTTTCTTCTCCTCAGTATACACTCAGGAGGGAAACGGATTTGACGCCCCTGATAAAACACCTAGTTCATCACAAAACACAGCCATGTGGTTGACAGAACCCGGGATACAACAAAGACTTAGTCTACTTAATGCAAATAAAGCATTGGGACCGGATAATCTACACCCCAAGATACTTAAGGAACTAAGCCAGGTTATAACAAGACCGTTATTCCTCATTTTTAAGGACTCTCTAGTGACTGGTAGAGTTCGGGCTACGGTAATTCCAATTTTCAAAAAAGGAGCAAAATGCCAACCTGGGAATTACAGGCCAGTTAGTCTTACATCTGTAGTGTGCAAACTGCTAGAGGGAATGATTAAGGACTATTTAGTAGAATTTGTTCAGGCTAATGGGATAGTTAGTGATAATCAGCATGGGTTCAGGAAAGACCGTTCCTGTCAGACTAACCTACTGACTTTTTACGAGGGGGTAAGTAGAGATCTGGATGGAGGGAGGTCTGTGGATGTGGTATATTTGGATTTTGCTAAGGCTTTTGATACACTACCTCATAAACGCTTACTTCATAAGCTAAGAGCTATGGGTATAGATGGAAGGGTGTGTACATGGATAGAGAACTGGCTAAAGGAACGGGTACAGAGAGTATCAATAAATGGCGCCCTTTCAGACTGGGCTAGTGTCATTAGCGGTGTGCCTCAGGGTTCTGTGCTGGGACCGATGCTTTTCAACCTGTTTATTAACGACATCGGGGACGGAGTAAACAGCGATATCTCAGTGTTTGCTGATGATACCAAAATTGGGAGGGTAATAGAAACAAACCAAGATAGTATAACTTTACAAGAGGATCTGGATAAAATAGGGGAGTGGGCAACTTTATGGCAGATGAGGTTTAATGTTGATAAATGCAAAGTTATGCACTTTGGGACAAAAAACACGCAAATGGGTTATACAATAATGGGTATGCGGATAGGGAAGTCTGACATGGAGAAAGATTTGGGGGTCACTGTAGACCATGAACTCAATAATAGATTACAGTGCCAGGTTGCGGTAAGCAAAGCTAGTAGAGTCCTGTCCTGCATCAAGAAGGGAATGTTTTGCAGGGATAAGTCTATAATTTTGCCACTTTACACATCACTGGTTCGGCCTCACCTGGAGTATGCGGTGCAGTTTTGGGCACCGGTACACAGAGGGGATGTCCTTGAACTGGAGAAAGTCCAGCGAAGGGCGACCAAACTCATCAAAGGGATGGAGGACCAGAGCTATGAGACACGGTTACTAAATTTAAATATGTTCACGCTGGAACTAAGGAGATTAAGGGGGGACATGATTTTCATGTACAAAATGTTCCATAGTCATAGCAACATTAGCAACAAACTCTTTACGATTAATTCCGTAACAAAGACTAGAGGACACCACCTAAAACTGGTAGAAAAAAAATTCAAACACAAGGGGCGAAGGGGGTTCTTCTCAGTTTGCGCGGTTAGGGTCTGGAACTCACTGCCACAAGCAGTGATTTCAGCTAATTGTCTGGAATCATTCAAGAGGCTTTTGGACGATTTCCTGAGAAACGGTAATATACAGGGGTACAAGTACTCCTAAAAACGAGATGACTCTGGGATCTTTACACACACACACACACACAATAGGTTGGACTTGATGGACATGTGTCTTTATTCAACCTCAAATACTATGTAACTATGTAACTATGTAACTATGAGTGTTGTCAAATTCTACATAGACAGTATAAACAAATGCATTAGATAGACAAAGGTGCAAAAAAAAAAAAGGCTTGTACGTTTTTGGGTCCATAGAAGCATGCTGAGGGCTATTTTTGGAAGAGTTTTCATTACCTCTTGTCACATCATCACCGGGTTTGTAAAGTTTTTGCAAGGCCAGCTGCTGGGAGGGAGGATCAGCAGGGTACCTGTGTCCTTTCTTGCTAACATAGGCAGACCCCAGAACTACATATCCCAAGAGCCCTTTATCTACACGCAGTGTGTGGGAAGACTCTTGAGAGTCATGGCAGCAGCATTGTTTTGCTGGGAAATAAATCATGATATGCATATAGAAAGAGAAAAAGAGGGGCAGGGATAAAGGCAAAGTTCTATAGTCCAGCAGGGCTGACAACACTGATTGGAAATTCAGTGCAACGGTAGCAGTGTTGTCAGCAGGATCATCTGCTACTGTTTTATAGCCGCAGTGTTTTTAAAGGGATAAAACACATGGGAAATATGGATGAATTGCAGAAATGTACTAAATATGTTTTTTCCTTTAAGTTGCCTATGCAAGCAAAAAAGAGAAAGTACTGTACATGCAGAGTTTCCAGGAAACTTAAAGCAGACCACTTTTAAGAAATAACACTAAAACAAAGAAAGATAATTATATTGCTGGTTGCTGAAACTTAAACCAGAATTCCAGGCAAACAACTTTATACACAGATAAAATACATATATGGGAATTGTTTAACCTGCCTTTGTACAATTTTCCATCCACATCTGAAATTTACTCTCCCCAAGTCTTTGGTGAGGCAGTGAAAGGTGAAGGAGCAGTCTGATGAGCTCATCTCTCTGTCATTCTCCTTTCTCCTTCTATCAGAAAGCTCCTTATTGGCACATGATCACTGCAGCACAACTGACTGGTTCCCTGGGCTGCTTCTCCCTCTCCCAGTCTGGGCACCACTGAGCTGATAAGGCAAATTGAGGCACTTACACTGCATTCAATGATATATTAATGAATACAGAGCTGCATTAATTTGAGTCCTTAAAGAGAATGTACTGTATAGTCTTTACATTTTTTTTGTAAAAAAACGAACAGCTTCGTGTAGATGATCTAATAAAAAAAATGGTCTTATGCAAAATGTGCTTAGTGGCATTGGCATGTATATTGTCGATACGCTGTATTTGGTGAAACCTACACATGCTCCTTGAACCTGCTTTCTGTACATGTTAATTCAGAGGGGCATTAATTCCAAAACCTATATTCGGGGTTGCAAATTGTATTTTGCATGCTCAGAAGTCTATGCCCGCTTTAGCACATATTAATCCAGAGGCTGAGCTTCTTCTAAACATGGCTGGGCTGTGATTGGTGCCAGTGGTGCCCTAAAACATCAGTTACTAGATCTTTTTCTACCAATTGTATATTTTTTCATATGATGTACACAAAATATATACATTTTTGTGTATTTCTAGATTTGTGGGGCCTCTCTGGCAGCCTTCAAGGCTAGAAGTTGTGGAGCTTTCTTGTGTAGCCATACACTGTCAGAAAGTCAGTGGAGGTTTCTGAATATGCAGCCTTTTTTAATGAATAGATATCTAATTTTCTGCATGATGTGTCCTTTTTCAGGCCTTCAAGGTTGATAGGAAATCCATGCTGCTTTTCTGTGACGCTGATTTCTGTCAGTAGACCTTCTTTTAAAGAACAAGAGTTTCTTCTTCAGCTTTCTAGGGCCCTCTGTCAAACTGTCATGTACCTGAGTAGAGACTGTATGTGTGAGGAGGCCTCCCTTGCACCTCGTGTCCTGAGGACTCTGGGGATGGGTACAGAGACCAAACGGACAGCGAGTGGCACGAGTGCCAGTGGTGATGAACACTGTGCAAGCCGAAATCCAAGTAAACGAGCCGGGGTCAATTCCAGTCGCGCAATCAAGGTACAGAAGGGTCAGGCAGAAGAGAAGTCCATTAAACAAATCCGAGGTCAAGGGCAGGCAGCAGGCAGGAGCCGTCAAGGCAGATCTGGGTCACAACAAGTCAAACAGGAGATCACAGAAGTACAGGAACAGAGGAGAGCTGAAGATAATCCAGCAATATGGTGGTGCTCAGGCTGGGTTTATATAGGGGAGGTGATGAGTGTGCTGTGTCACTTCCTGTGCGCCACTTTGGTGCGTTTCTGTTCTGCTGGATGGACTCGTCTGCGCATGTGCTGAAGAGCGCGTAAACGCGTTACGGGACTGCGCACTTGGCGCATGCGCGGTTGGCGGAGGATTCTTACACAAACCTTCAGGACTGTTTGGATCGCCTTGGTACTCGTCTTTGGTATTGGTGTACACAAGTATTAGATCTTGTCTTTAGGAATGATGAGTCATTTGAAATAATTTCTGTTTCCAGATTACTATAGCCCTTTGTACTTGTTTGGCTTGCCATGATCCAACCCTTCTACATTTTAACCGACACTTATAAAAACATTTTGCTTTACGTAGAGTGTAGGTACTGTAATAGCTTTATTTGTATCTAACATATGTGTTTGTACATATACCTGTCAGATCTTAAAGGTTGTTTGGGAATCCAGCATGTTTAGGGTCATTGACCTGCTGGAAGGTGAACCTCCATCCCAGTTGCAAATCTGTGGCAGACTGAAATAGATTTTCTTCAATCATTTCCCTGTATCTAGTGCAGTGATGGCAAACCTTTTTAAAGCAAAAGTGCCCAAACTAAATCACTAAACCAACTTATAGATCTCAAAGTGCCAATCTGCACCGGTACCATAGGAAAAATTGATTTTTCAGTACTGATACCTATTATGGATCACCTTTCAGGCCGATAAACGATATCAGGTACCGATATTCTGTTTACAGAATTACCAATATTTTTGGTGCAGCTGAATGTAAACAGTAGGAAGTCACCTGACATTGGTCAACCTCTAGCTGCCTGTTTTTTTTTTTGTATTTTGACAGAGGCCGCCACCACATGTTGTTTGGTGAATTCCAAAGATGTATTCTTAATTTTTTCTTATAACAATGTTTTTTTTCTGGCTATTCTTCCATAAATCCCCACTCTATGGTGTGTATGGCTTAAAGTGTTCCCAGAGACAGAAACTCTCATCTTTGCTGTGGATCTTTGCAGCTTCTTTAGTGTTATTTTGGGGGTTTTGTTGCATTTCTGATTAATGCCCGGTTTATGAGCCCTTTCTCAGGTTTGTAGTGGTGCCATATTATTTTAATTTTGTTATAGTGGATTTAATGGTGCTGCATAATAAAATAGGAAAAATACCAAGGGGGTGAATATTTTCACAATGCACTCTATATAAAGATAGTGGGCGGCAAGGGGTTAATAAATATTGTTTTTTTTATTCTTGAGATGCACACTATTCCAGTTTTAACAGGGTAAAAAAAGCTACACCTGTATAGAGCTAAAAAATAAAAAAGCCAATCCACTATCTTTAACACTTTGACATAGCAATGGAAAACTGATGAAGGAAGAACTGCGCTGTCTCATTTTTTCCCCCTCATCTTGTCATGCTTGCATGTTGACTCTTCTGAGTAAACAGACTTCCACCTTTCTGGGTCTGCTTCATATACCTGTTTACAACATCCTACAAAAGCATTCTTAGACTGCAGACAAATGTTGATATTTTCCTGCCGTGTACCTGCACACTGTCATGGGATCTGAATGTATATTATTTCAGTTAACAGATTTTTTTTCTGTAGATCCACATTTCTGAGCCTCCTTGTCTAGCCTTCAGAGTTGAAATGTTGGAAGTCAATGTTGCCATACATTGTCAGAGTGTCAGTTCATCTTTTCCTCCTACATGCGTAATATTTTCAATTAATTAAACTTTAAATGATGAAGCTCAAACACAAGGAAATATAATCATTAAGCATTTCAAGTCCGCAGTGTTAAACCCCCTTCCCATCCAGGCCATTTTTCAGTGTTCAAAGCTGCGGTACTTTGATTGATGTTTATTCCGTCATGCAACGCTGCACTGAAATAAATTTGATATCATTTTTTGGGGACAGACAGAGCTTTCTTTTGGTGGTATTTAATCACCACTGGGGGTTTTATTTTTTACTACATTAAGGGAAAAGTACAGAATAAAAAAAACAAAAAACTGTTTCCCCTATATTAAATGATAAAACATTTATTATTACCCAATTTTTTGGTAAAATATAAAAGACGGGGTCACGTCGGGTAAAAAGACACCAAACATGTCAAGCGCGAAACCTCAAAAAACTACAATACCCCAAATTGGCCATAGGCGATGCTTTAAAAGCTTTTACCGCTCATCAGTTTAGTGTTATCAGTGATTGATGGCCCTAAAATGATTGCTCTCACTCTGACGTTCGCGACGATATGCAACATGTGTAGCGCAATTGTCATTTTCGCATGCTGGCGCCACGAATGCATATTTACGTTTATATGTGCGTAAATGTGGGGGACTTAAACATTTTGGGGGGTTACTTTTTTATGTGACTTTTATTAATTTTTTTTACTCTTTTTATGTTTTTTTACACTTTATGTCATTGCTATTACATAGGGGGATAACAATCCCCCTATATAATAGCAAAGTCACACTGACAGGTCCTCTTTATGGAGACATTAGGGATCTCTAAGACCCCTAATGTCACCAGGGGACCCAAAAGAAGCTGATGAAGCACAGATCTGCTGTAGCAGCCAGATGACTGACAGGTGAATGCGGAAGTGATGTAATACACATCACTTCTGCATTCACAGCATGGAGGGAGGTCAGCAAGGAGGAAGATGCTGACCTCCCTCCCATCTTCCTACTGACGCCCTCCCGAGCTGGTTCTGGGCCGCAGATGGGGCAGCGGATCCCGGGATTGAAGGTGAGGGGTCAGGAAGGGGGGGCCGCGGCGGCGGATCTCGAGGGGGGGTCACGCAGGGGGGGTATGTGCTATACACGCGATCGATAGGCTATAGAGCCGCCAATCATGTGTATGTGAAAAAGCCGGCAACGGCTCTTTGCATTGAACTGCTTTTTCTGAAAAAAAATTCCATCTGGAGACGGCAACCCGCATATGCGAGTCCGCCGTCCATCCGTTTTTTTGCAACGGGCGGACGGCAACAGGTTAAGGACTTATGCCATACATTTTAGCTTTAGTTTTTGTTATTTTACATTTTAATTAAAGTAGTGTTAAACTCTCAAACTTTTGATTTAATAATAAATCCAGATCAAAACAATATACATTGCTCAGCAAAGCATTTCTTTACATTTTTGCCCAAACACAGTCATCATGTCTCCAAAACAGCTGACTCCAACTTTCTCAGCTCCACCTCTATAAACTTCCTGTTCAGTACAAGATCATAATGGACAGCGTAGTCTCCTGCAGCATTTAGTTTACTACCTTGGAGAAGTGTGGAGGGAGAAGAGAGGAGCAGGCATTAGGGGAGAGGCTTGCCTTGCTGTGCTTGTATGTATATGGAGACACTCAGCTTACTAGCACACACAAGGGTGGCTCCATAGGACCCTGCAAAGGAAAGGAACCCCTCTAAAACAGAATATCAGGGCCAGTGCTCAGGGGACTAGCTGATTCTAAAGGAAACTAAAACTTTTCAACATCAAAAAGCAGAACCCATTGTCAGTGATTTCATCATCATTTGAAATATAATAAAAAACCTTTTGACTTTAAAAGAGAACTATGGTCAAACCTTGTTAGTTAAATATCATAAAATTCTTAAGTATCGTAGGATTATTTAAATGACATAATATATTTGTTTGACAACCACATCCGACACACGTGGATGTGGTTGTCAAAACAAATATTTTATGTTGTTTGGTTTTTCATTGTTTGCTTTTATGGAAATTTTATATTTAAATTCTAGAAAATAGATTTTTAATTAATGTGGATGATCTGATTGTGGTCTTTGCCATCTTTGAAATCCCCATTAAATTACCAATTCACTATATTTTGTATCGGGGTGAGTTGGTATTTTGTCTTGGGGCTCCTATATCCTCTGTTTAATCATGAATTAAAAGTTGACATTTTCCCTAACTTTCTGTCTCTGTAGCAACTGTATAAGAAATGTGTTAGTTGCAGGGACAGCAATACTTGTATTTAATTATTGAGCTTCTATATTCATAAAGATCAGGTGGGCTTTATATTGGGTAGACTGGGCCTGGACCAAATCAGAAGGGCTGCGTATCTGGGGGAAAAAAAGAAATTGACTTTCTAAAATAATTCTTTACTTCTTTAAAAACAATAAATGACTTGGGGTCCCTAGTTTGTCTCATTATTATCAAGCCTCTGAATTAACCCAGTTGTCGGCAATCTACCCCAAGGGGAAATCCCAATTGGGTGTTTGTGGAAGCCAAGGCTGCATCCAATATACCTATAGATCTGTTGAAATGGTGACCCCCTAGACAGCGGCCAGTAATTCTGGCCCTGACCTTCTCACATTCTTTGGACTTGTTGGATAGGATTCGTAAATTACATAGTTTGCTCCCCTCTCTCCACTTTTTCGTAATCCTACTTTTCCGCTTGGCAATAAATCACAAATCTTTCAGTGGTGGCTTAATAAAGGGCTATATACCATAGGACACTACTTCAGTTTTGGGAAACCATTAACGTTGTCGTACTGTAAAGTGAATCTGAGTAATTTTGATTTCATCAGGTGCAATTTTTTTCTACAGTAAATAGAGCCAAGGGTCAGAGAGGAGGTATCTCCATAATATATTCCCTGTTGATGGGTCCCCCTACTAAATTATCATATATGTCTGCTTGAGAAAATGGTCTGGGGGTTACCCTACCAGTGGAAACATGGAACAAACGAAGATATGAACAATGTTTCTTTAACAGAAGCTAATTATAAGGTATGATCGCATTGCAATCTGTTTCCTGCAAGGTTGGTACTTATATATTTGAGGACTTCTCCTCTATGCTTCATGGGTGTAAGCATCAATACATTATTACATATTTGGTGGCTATGTCATACTTACAGGAATACATTGTTTGCCCTTATCTGAAAGGTAACTGGTGTTTGGGTCCCTAGGAATTCCCAGTATGCCCGTTTTAATGAACTGGGCAATGGTATTTGGAAATGCTTGGGGAGACTGATTTCTTTCATATTTCTAGCGGCAAAGATATCTATAGCAAGGGCTTGGAAATCTCCCTAAGTATCTCCGGTTTATCTTAAGTCTAGGATCACCTGGATCATGGCACATGAGAAGCTGACTAGTATTCTAGACAAATAGCAAAATGTGAGAGTGCTTGGGACCCCTGGTTGCAATATATTAATGGACAAACAGATGCCTGCGGGACGTTTTGGCCTTACTTGCTACTTTCTTAGGGTATACATGGTCTGGAACACCCTCTATCTTCTCTACCTTCCTCTTCTGCTCTCTCTTTGATTTCTCTATTTTACTATTTCTCCTCTACATTTTCTGATATTCTTATTTTTTTTTGTAACTCAAAGTCACATTCGCAATGGCTAATTAGAGGCCTATTGAGTATTTAACGACTTGGTTATGTGACTGGTGGCCTTTTTATATAATAGTATTGTCAGCTTACAAGCTATTGGAACAATATGAATAGTTTATATTCGAAGACATGTGTCTATGTTTTAATCGTTGAACTTCTATGCCATTGTGAATATGAATTACTGTAATTGACTGTAACTCTGTATTTTTAAACCTTGCTGAATAATAACAATGTTTGAACATAAAAAGCTGCAGCAGAGACATTTGAAGCCTCTTTGGACAAAAAGTTTTTTTGCCCTAGCTCCTTGCAGTTTTATAGTTTCTGTGTACACTGCATGTCACATGGGGAGGGACAGTGTACATTCCCAGTATATTCCTGGCATCTGTAAGATACTGAGAATGGAAATGCGTGCCAAGGAACCACATGATTCCTGCGTGCATGTGAAGGAGTTAATTCTTCTGTGGCTGCCCAATTGTACAACAGAAGCGTTGGGTGACCCTGCGGGGGACTGTGTGGCAACTGAACCAGTCTTTGCTGGAGGTGGTGGACTTTGTGGGGCAAGGGGGCCATAATGTGCAGGTATGCTGTGTATTTTTGAACATTATGGCAAGAACCTAACTCCCATGCAGTGGACTTAATTATTTTAATAGGTAAATGTTTCATTCCTTTGCAATTGTTATTTTTATGAATGGAACATTTTGAATGTAAAGTACCAAAGGCATATAAAATAACTTAAGCAGCTGTGGGAATTTATGCTGAAGTATGATAGGTTGTCAGATGTTGGACTGCATATTATCTGTTCCCCCATGGCAGTGAATCTAGGAGTTAATTGCTTGTGTTTAGGGATTTCTGTAGCTCCCTATTTTAAAAACAATATCCTAATTCTTAATGAGAGCAGATTTTTTTAAACATGTAATAAAGGGTTCCAATGTAATATTTTATATGGAGGGCATGTGTTATTCTGTTTTATCATTAGACCTTCATTTTCAATCCTTGATCTTCAAAAGTTATCATAGTGAGATCATTGACACACACTGTACAGTAGATATCAGAGAGGAGAATTCCTAATAGAAGTAATTGAGCAAAGGCTTTAGATGCAGAAACAAACATTGCTCACATGGGTCTAGGGCCTAGGCTGTCTCTGTGACAGACGTACCAGAATCTCAGGCAAGCAGACTGAGAGCGATCATCACTAGGGTTGGTTAACTCCGCAGCCACCACATGTTTTTTAACGGAAACACAGACCATTTCCAGCAAATGTGGTGGCAATTCAAAACACTTAAACAAAGCTTATGATACCACTGTCCTCTCAGACAGAAATATGACAGATCTCACTATACAGTAGCCCTCTTCGCAGAGGCAAGGATTCGTTAAGTTCTTATTTAGAGCGTAGAGATAAGCTTAACGATTTAAAAAAAAAATGGTTCAGAAAATTATACAGAAAAAGATATTAATAAAGAGAGACAAATATATAACAGCAGTAAAATAAAAAGGAATAAAAAGAGAGTATTTAACAGTCCTGGGTTTATGAGTTCTGACAGATTGACTGAATGGCTCATCTCCAAGTAAGGCTTAGACAGATGATTTCCAGATATTAAAGGGAAACTCTTCTGGGATGTTATGAATTTCTTGATGTTGCAGGAGTTCCTCTTTTTAATGTTAAAACAAGAGCCCCTCTAGCTGCCTCTGTAGCATCTCTTTGTCAGCCCTCTAGGGGGTGTCATGGAGCCGGCCCCTAGGGCAGGGTTGGGGAGGAGGAGCAGGAGGGCTAAGCCTTTACAATGTCCTCCTCTGCTCCTCCCAAACTGTTAAATTCCTAACTAGGAGGATAATTGAATATTCATATCCAATCCTGTCCGACAACTCCAAAATTATCGTGCGTCATGAAATGAGCTTTACATTAAATCCAAAATTGGCATAAATATGAATCATGGTTGGGCCAAGAGAGTTAAATTGACTTGTCAGGGCCCTGACCATCTTAACCTTTCCATTCTTGGTATGTCTGTTTTTGTCTTGACGAGACCCAGCTATGTGAAATTTATTTTACAATATCACTGTCCAATTCCAAGTTATAAAAATTGGGTTGATATTGTAACTCAGGTTTATGACTTCGGGCGTCTCCGAGGACACCTGGGTCATTAAAGTTACCATGTTCTGTGTGTTTACCTCCCTGTCGATTGCTAATTTATTAGGGGATTTAGATGAGCTGAGCAAAACCATTACCCTGGTATTAGGAATTTACAATCCCTATCATAAAGGAATCACTTAAACTAATTAACTCTAGGTCCAGGGAAAACTCTAAATAAACACTTAGGTTTTAGTGCTTCACTTAAGAACTATAAACTTTACAGGGCCAGATTAGCATATAGTGTTGGTATATAGATATAGGGGTCTATTCACGAAGCTGCCGAAGGATCTGGCCGTTCGTGAGATGCAAGATTCTATAGCATATGTATTTTTGCAGAAATTATTTGGTGTGGACATTATCTACATTTCTGGGGGCATACAATAACATTGTTGCTTTGAAAACTTTATTTAATTTTGAACATCTAAGTGCCCATCCACACTGAGCGATAAATTGCGTGATTTCCGCCGCGATATCGCACATTTTTGCAGCGCGATATCGCTCGAAGTCGCCGGCCAATAATATTCAGTGAAGCTGTTCTAATGAACAGCTCCATATTGCCTGTCGCTGTCGCTTGTGCAGGACCCTTTTTTCCACGGATGTCGCACAATTTTTCTATTTTTGAATGCAGCCCGACGGTGAAGGTCGCATGATCGTCGCTGGAACGTCGCCCGAACAGTTGCACTATCCCGCCGCATGGAAATCAGCTCGAGGTGAGTGTCGCTTAGTGTGAATGGGGCCTAAAGCTAACTAAAGATTTGGGAGAACTGCCTGCAACTTTGAACTAGAATGCATGATCTACCCCAATTTTATCCTTCACCTTTTTTTTTGCATGATATATACTTATCATGGGTATGAACCCCACCAATGAATTAATGGTGTTGAAAGGGCTAGTGCAATTGAATTGCTTTTATAATAAATGCAAATACACCAAACTCTATGCAGATAATATCACCAGCAATGGCTTTAACCCCTACATAATTATTTTTGTTAATGATAAAGCAATTACCAAAATTAACTTATGTATTGGAAAGACTAACATATTATATAACACCATCCTTTACAGGTTCAGAACGTTCATAATTAACTCTTTTTAAATGTACTCTGTGTTCTGAGATCAAACAAAATCTATGATAATCTTAGTGCGTAAGAGCTGCAATTGGCCATCTTTAAACGTGCAGTATAAAGGCCTCTAATGCAGTATAAACTGCTAACCCAGAAGAATACAATTAGTACAGGTTAGTGACCTGCGTGGGATAGATTGGAACCAAAATTTTCAGCTAAAAGTAGGAAAGAAGGCAAGGAAGTAATATGAAATGTTCTGAGTAAATGTTTTTGTACCAGGCAAGGAAAGGTGACACAGAGGTGTTCAGAGTGTTCCATAATATATTAAAAAATAATAGTAATGCCCTTCGCGTGCATCACCTGCCATGCTTGCCATACATTTTCTTTACTTGTGTTATATATGAATCATGCTGAATTTCCAAGAAAACAAGAATATTATAACAATCTCTGGCTGTTATCCCTTAACTTTTATATGACAGTGATACACACATAGAGTATGTTTGCTCTCTATCTATCTATCTATCTATCTATCTATCTATCTATCTATCTATCTATCTATCTATCTATCTATCTTGAGGTAGATCCTCATTCCAAAAAGTACTTAAAAATGTCCCAACCTCAATCCAACACTCTTAAAAAGAAGAGTTGGTTTCAGTTTTCTGGACATGGAACCAGGATCAGATTTATACTTTCTGGTCCTCTTAGGCCAGCCAAATGTTTGGCTACTAGCTGAGAATTTTCCAACCGCCTCCTTCGATCAGCTGATCAAGGGATACCGGTTGGAAGGGTGCTGGCAGTGGCACCCATGGTGCAAATTTCGGCTTTAGTTTTACAATAACAAAGTTAGATTTACTTAGAATACTACAATACACAAGGCTTGCAAAGGCTGGTGGTGGAGCGGTGTGAACTGTAAGCACACAGTATAAAATACAGATACTGTGCAGAAAAATGTTCTTTGCTGGCCTGGTAAAATTGCACTGGCAGGCAGGGCAGCAGTCTGAAACCCTTTATACATTGTAATGTGTTACAATGTCATCCACATAATAGTTTTACAAATGTTCCACCCTTGGCTGCCAGCATCCTAGGGCACAGTCTGTGTTGGTTGTGCAGCAATCTGGACCTGCTAGGAAACGTAGTGTTTTGCGCATGACTATGGGGATTTGGCTGATACTTTTGGCACCAGTAAGGTAATTCAGATATTTAAAGAGGAACTGAACTCTGGGTGCTGTGCTCAATTAAAAAGCAGGCAAAGGACAATGTACCAGTCACCAGTAGTGCCTGTAGTCTCCCTGCAGCTATTCCTATCCCCATTACTCACTTAGAATGCCTTGTTCTGCATCTCTCTGTGCGGAGCTGTCCATAGTGTTAAAGATATAATTTTGATTTCTCATATCAGAGCCACAAACAAGGAGAACAATGAGCAGCACCGAAGTACCATCACCAGATCTCACTCCAAACCTCTTGAGACTAACAGTCAAAGGCAGCAGTGCCTTAAATTCTCACTGCACATATACAGCTATGAGGCTCAGTGCAAAGGATTGCCTAGGCACACTTGCATAACAGGAAGTAAACTTTTATTTTTCAGGAGCAATTCCAGACAAAAAGGTACATTTTTCAGGGTACTAATAAGACGCAATAAACACTTATAGATATAACCTATACCATAGCATATATTCTGCTTTCGAGTTCAGATCCACTTTAAAGTGTTAAGGTTATGGTTAAGATTCATGGATAGGGTTAAAGGTTAATTTTAAGGGTTATGTGTAAATGGAAGAGTAGCTGCTGCTGTTAATTTTAGGGGTTAGGTTAAATTTTGTCGAGTTCAGGTAAGGATTTAAGGACAATTTAGGGTTCGATTAAGGTCAGGGTAGGGTTTTGCTGAAAATCCATGCTGAACACTAGCAGTGACTTGTTCTCAGCACCAAAAACCAATAATACCAGAGAAAGCAAAAAGAAGAAGCTGTGAGGCAATAATATCTAAAGCTGGACACAGACATTATAATCTCTTTACACTTTGCTTTAGAATTACCAACAACTGTGTAGAGTGAAGACGTACAGAATTCAATATAAATTAATACAAATTGAATGGATTGTTTAATTAGCCCTTGCCTTATATTGGTATTACATAAAGGAGAGATTGTTAAATCAACCCTGCAATGCAGGTGGCCAGCTTTGAACATTTGTCCCTGAGATACTTTGCTAAAGTAAGGCTTAATATTTCCTCAACTTGAAAGAAAAGAACTCACATTTATTAAAATCTTCACATTTCAGTCACAAACAAACAAAATTAAAATCTTCACATCTCGATGAGTAAGCCCGATGGGTGAAACGTGTTAGAAATAGTTCGGTATTAGATGGAGATATGAAGATTTTAATAAATGTGAGTTTCGGCGGATTTAAGGAGTTCAGTTCTTTTCTTTCAAGTTGATGTGAAGCCGAATCATGGACAAGTTCAGTGCCAGCTCCCACAGTGCTTCCAGGGGAGGAAACCAAAGTGGGAATTGGAGCGGTAATGTTTTTGTCAGAAGTTTAATAATTCCTCAAATACACATCAAAAACCACTGAAAGTGAATGCTTTCCACACTTTAAGACTTCATTCACACCTACCAAGTATTTGGGGTTTGCAGCAGGAACTCCAAATCTTCTGTTTACAAGCGCCAGCTGTCACCCTGTCAAGTTAATGATCAGGTGAGAGCGGCTGCATTTGAAAGCGCTAGAATGCTGGCAGAACACATGAGATCGTATGTAAAACGATTACATGTGGTTAGGAATCAGTCACAATCCCGGGACACACAATCGATGCTTGTAAACAGAAGATGTGTAATTCCCACTGTAGAAAATCTCAAGTTCCTGCAGCAGTAATATCAAATCACACCTACTTGGTAGGTGTGAATATAGCCTTAGTCTGGCACACAGGTGCATCAGAACCATACATACTGCTTTTTTGCCACTGTTGAATAATTTTCCATATGCAATAATGCTTACAATGTAACTCTACTTAGCAACTAATAGCACAGTGGCGTCACAAGGAGGGTGCTGGGTTTGCGGCACGCATCCGGGTGACACCATTGGAGGGGTGACACCAAAATGACTGACAGTCATTTTGGTGTCACCCCCTCTAAAGAGTTGGGCACCCGGTCATGGGCCGCAAGCCCGACAGTGTCAGGGGAGAGGAGGGGACCCGGTGGCATACCTCATCCCTCCGGGTGAACTTCCCCTCCTCTCTCTGCCGACGTCCATCACTAAGATAGCCGCAGTCAGGCGTCAATTAGATGAACGCGCACACACTATAACGACATCACGTCACGCACATGCGCAATGATGTCACGTCGGAGTGTCACCCGGTCTCCGCTCTGGGTGACACCCAGTCTCGGGGCGCCCCTGTAATAGCATACAGGTAGATATGAAGGGAAGAGTTCCATAAGAAAGAGTCAAGCAGTTTCTATTAGAAAAAACAAACACTTTTGTGTTTGAATGAATTAGTGTCAAATTGAATCCAAATATTTCCTGGATAATTTAAAGGCATTAAAAGAAAAGTTTGTTAAAACTCACTATCAGGGAGCAATGGACCCTTTTTAAATGGAAAGGTACATATCAATGCAGTAGTTATGATATTTGAAAGTATCTTATGAGATCCAGCCATTTGTTGCCTGATGCCTTTTTATCCATTGTATTAATTTTAGCACCACTGGGATGGGATTAATTTGATCACATGCTGCATATTTAATGTTGATACGACTAAATGCCCCTTTAAGTCTGGAACCAGATAATGTTTATGATATTACTACGGGCAAAAAAAATAAATAGATGTTCATGTCTGTGGTGTGCACTATTAGAAAGCAAAAAAATATACCTATGATGTGCACAATTCGGCATGATGCACAACAGCAATGTTTAATTTCTGATGTTGTGCATTGTGGGGGACACAAATGTTCTGCTAGGAGGAATTATACCTGACATATGCAGTAATGAGCACGCTAACAATATGAAGAGATGGCAGGTTGTTGCTGTATTAGCATCTTCACCACACCAGACAAACAGATCTCAAGATGATGCAGATGGCTATATGGACCTTGCAACTCAAATATCTGTAAAACATAAATCAAAGCAACCGGACTTGCTGTATTTTTCTTGAAGATGTTTTGCTGGTCATCCCACTAGCTTTTCTCAATTTAGAAATGAGAAAGCTAATGGGATGACTAGCGAAATGTCTTCAAGAAAATTACAGCAAGTCCGGTTGCTTTGATTTATTGTTTTACAGATATGTAATGACCTGGATGACACACACACAGAAACACACACACAGACACACACACACACTCACAGACACGCACAGACATCTTGCAACTTAAATATCTAGATTTGGTGAGATAATTTTTTCAAGCAAAAATAGATGTATAGAATACTTGTAGACCAGCTATGTATCAATATACAAGCCTTACCAAAACAAAAAAAAAGAGACTGGCTAAGGCCCACACTGTTTAGAACCTGAAAAACCCAAAAAGGGCGCAACACTAGGTAGGCTGACTGGCCGGGTCGAACGACCCAGGGAAGGTGACAGGGAAAATCGTGTGATAATGGATGCAAATGGCAAAAAACTAATTAATAGCTGAGGAAACAAGGTTGTTCCTTCTCAAGCTTGAAAAAGAGGTATCACTCCTCGAAACGCGTTGCTCACTGCCCTTCCATCCCGCTACCACCCTCTTCCCATCACAGACCCGACTGACAGCCGACAATTTTTCAACCAACGGCTCCCGCACACTGCCCCAGTCTGCGCTGACAGTGACCGAGCATCACGATCCACAGCCGCGGCCACAGCCATTCAGCCTGCTTCTGACACCGCTGATTCTCCCCCACACTACTTAGCCCCTGGACCCACTTAGCGGGCCACGGACTGAGTCCCCATTCCTCTGGTTCCTCTCCCCCCCTTTTCCCCCTCGTCCACAGTCTCCTCTCCCCGTCTGGATGCACATCTTCCGGCACACCAGCTTCAGATAGACACCACGAATGACCCGATCCTTCACAACGGCCGTCCATCCTCTGGTCCCATGATTTAAAATGTAAGTAAAAATGTTTTTTTGTTTCCTCAGCTATTAATTAGTTTTTCGCCATTTGCATCCATTATCACACGATTTTCCCTGTCACCTTCCCTGGGTCGTTCGACCCGGCCAGTCAGCCTACCTAGTGTTGCGCCCTTTTTGGGTTTTTCTGTTTTGCATATCCACAGGCACTCCTCCTGGGTTTCAGGGCTGCACACTAATTAGGGTCACATTTTTTACCCCCTCAATACCACTACAAGAGCGCTGTTTGTACGATTTGTGTTTTTGTTACTGTTTAGAACCTGAAGAATGCCAGTACCACTTAGATATGGAATTGAAATAATAAGATTTACAATATTAGAGTACTGTATTAAATCTTCATTTTTTAAGTGTACAATAATATTTTCAGAACTCAGCTGCCTGCTTCCATGGCCGCCTTGGCCAATTTGCCAACTGTGCCAAGCACTGCCAAGCACCTTATGGTCAAGGCTGCATGAAGCAAGGACTGATTTATCAGCTGGCACTAACTACGGCTATACATGTGTGGCTTTTTGAGATATAGATTTGTGGAACGAAATATTTGTAGCTCACAATTATGTTGACTAGGAATGCTCAGATACCGGTTCTAATACCAGTGCCGATACTTGGCATTTTCACGAGAACTACCAGGGATGCAGAAGTTGCAGCTTGGAACATGGCTCTGGCGTTCCACCACTGTCCTGAAATCATTAGTCTGTATTGTTTACATGACAATAAACAAAAATGTATCAATAATTGTATCTGTGAATACCTGGACAAGTATCAGTACTTGTACTTGAAAAAATAGTATCGGTGCATCTGTAGTATATATATTTATATAAAACAAATCATAGATTGAAACAGGGATTCAAAAATCCCAGGAGCTCCGTATGCTCCTTAAAAATGACAGCTGCCTCCTAACTTTTTAATTTTTCTCTAGTCTAGTCTGGAGCTGGAATCTGCAGTATATATCACATTTACTTTTACTTGTACCGAGTACGGTACTTGGTATCTGAACATCCCTAATGTTGACTGTAAGAAAGTTTGACTAAGACAGCAGTCAAGCATATCTTATGAATCACTCTGTTATGTTGAAAGTTATGATAAAAGGACGGTTATAAATATCCATGCTGTGAGATTCTGCTGCTCACAGCAGTTAAGAACATCTGGTTGATGAAGCAGTATCCACATGTACATGTGGAAGTGAATCTTTAAAAGGATAACAATTTGGAGCATACAAGAGACTTTATGGATCGTATACCCGGCTTTATTATAGATGCTTGAAATGTTTTCATATGAAAACAGAAGATGACTTCCACTGAGGCGTAAAATATTTACGGGAGGTGAATTTGGCCTGTAGATAAAATATCATTTTTTGCTGGAGAGGACTGGGGTTATTATAATGCTACACATACTTACTATATATTGCAAGTGTTTTTTACATTCAATTTAAAGGGGACTCAACCCAAACAATGAACTTCTCTCATTTGGTCTGCTATACATACCTTTGAAAGAGTTTTGCTATATCTGTTTGATAAGTGTGTAGCGCCCTGGTGGAAAGGGTGCTATTAAATCTAGTGTTTATCAGATTGTATGTGGTCTGATACTAATTTGCTGCTTGGTTCATGTGGTTTCCCCCTAAACAATCTATCATTGCTTGCCATCTGTCTGCTGCCAGAGGTACTGTAGGGTGTGCCATGGTGATAGAACACAGCAGCCAATGGGATTTCTAGGAGTAGATATCCCTTCCCAGCCAATAACTGTTGACTGAACCAGTGGTGCATGCTGGGGGAGGAGATAAATACTTGGAGTGGGCCATGTGAGCTCTCTCCTCCTGGACTGCCTGAGCTGACCAAACCTCAAAGCTTGGGGACTGATCTTGGAATCACCCTGGAGCCTGGTGGCAGCAGGTCCAGTGGTTGCTGTTGCTAAAGACAAGGATCTTACATCAAGTAATGCAGTGTCAGGTGCCTGACCTGCTGTGCATGGAAGCTGTAACCACACTCTCTGAAACAAAATACCTGTTGATCTTTCCAGAAATTGTGATCGCTCTCTGCCTGTGCTGCACTCTTAGGCTCTATTCACATATGAATGGTTTTCCGCACGTATTCGGCCGTACGAACCGCGCTAAAACAATGCATTGCTCAGACTATTGCAGCGACCACACGGTATGAAACTGCGCGTCCCGCAAAATAGTACAAGCACAATTTTATGGGGAGATTCCGCACGCTCTGGCTATAGTAATAGACACAAACGCGTGGAGTCCGTGCGTATGTTAACATTTGGGGGGTTTCCCCGCTATGTATGAATGGAGCCTTATCAGTCACATTGTTTACAGTTATCTTTGAGGACTACAGAACCCCTTCTTTCAATGTTATGCAGAAGAAGAGACATTCATGTTTCTGTAGCTCTGTCCTGGGGTGACAACTCTACTTCTCCATAGATACAGTATGGTGAGAGAACATTGTCACCCTAGGAAAGGAATGTGTTTTTGGCAGGATCACTAGATGAAGGTAAAGGAAAAAAAAGCTGAAATAACAAAAATTAGGTCAGCCACCACATCTAAGGACTAGTAATATACACTATATCACATTTTTGTTATTGTGTTTAGCTATTTTTACATGGTTAAATTAAAATAAATGTGTTCAAACTATGGAAGAATTGTCTGTGAGGTCTATAAGACCTTAACATATGGTACCTGTGTTATAGAGAGGTCAATCTTTTGAGCTGCATTACTTGTGCTGAAAAGACCCTTTTGTGCTGTGTGTGTTCATATATTTCAGCACATTGCTTTATTCATTGCTGGATTCTGCTGGCTTTCAAGTACCCCATTCACAATAACCCATCTCCACTAAAGGATGCACAATTCTTATTTGAGACCTTCTCCAGCCTCTGTCTCCTTTCTCATTTTTGTTTGATGTATTGATGTGCTAATTAAATGCTGTGTGTTATACAACATTCATACACTGGGCATTGTAATCCAAGTCTTTACTCTTTTCTGTGTCATAATGGCACACGCTTGTTTTAGTTATTACACATTTTGCAGACCTTGCTCGGTTATATTACATTATTAAACAATGTGTTTTTTTCTCACTTGCATATAAAACAGGAATTAGTCATTTGATATGTATTTATGTTCAGTCATAAAATATGTGTTTGTAGTTTCCGCTCTTATACTGAACACTTCAGAATGAAGAATCATGCTATTTATGTGTGCCAAAGTCACAAATGATTGTAGCAGAATTGAGAAATTCAAATGAAAAACCGTTTTTTCACTTGTAGAAGTGGTATAGGTAAAATGTGAATAACTGACTTCTGTTCTTGATTAGGGATGAGTAAAATTTGGAGTTTTTATTTCTCCAAAAATTTGGTGAAATTGTTAACATTTTGCAGAAATATATTAAAGTAATTTGTGTTTTTTGTCGGTTTTTAATAGTGCAGTGGGCTTTAAAGTGATGATGCAGGAGCTAAATCTTAAAATTGCATTCAAGGACCTTAACTATTAACAAAAATGTATCTTATTTGTGTATCACTCGGCTGTAGATCCTCAAATTATCTCTGAATTGGTGCTGACACTGTCCTTCCTTCTGGAGGGGGGCTACTTTTGTTGCATGGTCCCTGTGTGTGTTGTAAAGTGGCCACCGCTCCCAGCTCTCTTCCGTGATTGACTACAGTCTCACGTTTAGATTACTATATTTGTATTGGGAATGTAGTCCATCACGGGAGCGAGCTTGGAGTAGTGTCACTTTAAATTACTCCAGAGAGTTAGAAAAGCCTCTTTACTTAGTACTGAAGCATTTTTTTTTCATTTTTCACACACATGTTAAAATCTCAATGTTATCATAGAAAATTATGTTTTATCCAATAAATCTGCACTCCTACCCCTAGAAAAAAAGTATCCAACCCGAAATATTAAGCTGCCAGTGTAATAGTGAACCCAATCACTCTCAGATATCAAATATCCCTAAAACACACTGAGGGGAATTTAACAAAACTGGAGCAGACGAAATCTGGAGCAGCTGTACATGGCAACCAATCAGCTTCTCTTTTTCATTTTCAAATATCAACGGAACAAACTGAAGAGAGAAGCTGATTGGTTGTTATGGGCACCTGCTCCGGATTCTGTCTTCTCCAGTTTTGATAAATTCCCCCAATTGCATTTACTTTCCATATGTATTATATGTATCTACACAGAAAACATATAATAACATGGGAACATGTTATTCTTTATTGCTCAGCAATGATCTGAGATACATCATCTTTCTCTTTTCTGCAGACTTAGTATTTTTGACTTTTTATTTCGTTTTTGTCTCTTTTTTTTTTTTTTTAGATATGTTGCATTTGATATTTTTTCACGCTTTTGCACATGTATTATATACAGGTTGTTTATTGGGTAGGGTGGTGTTGACTATGGGTGCAATCAAATTTTTTTTCCTGCTTTGTAACATGCACTTTGATACATATATTTATTTTGTATATGTTTATTTGGTAAATTACAATACACATTTTATGTATATGGTATGCTGACCTTGGGTCAGTGTCATCCAAGGCTCAGTTTGAGTTGGTGATGGATGATAACACTACAGACTCTGACATACTGAAAATTTTGTTTTTTGGCGGCAGGGTTTGAATATTTGTATACGTTTAAAATGCTTTCATTCTGTGTGTTATATCTGCGGGGAGCTGTACATTTGTATAGTATGTAATGTATAATATAATATTTTTTTATTTTTTCATACTTTTGTGGTGCAGACATTTGTTTTAGGGGTACTTTTTCTTGTAGGTTCCTAAAGAGGTAAGGGGTAATAGGGAAACAGAGGGCACTAAAACCCTTCTAATCTAACCCCTCAATGCACTGCCCAAAACTAAACATAATAACTATAGTTGGGATTTAATATAAGTGGCCACAATACTATCGTATAATTCTATAGTACCTTTGTGGCTAGAACTTTGTGCATCAATACTGTTCATTGGATATCTGAGAGTCAGAAGGCTAAAAGGCAGGCATCACTCTTCATACATGTAGAGGGCACTGTTTGAGATTTTCACTTTGTCTGCTTGCTTGCCGCAACAGTTCAGAATATTAATTCTGAACCTACAAAAAGTGAATCTTTTGTTGTGAATGAAAAATGTTTCATTGTTGCAGGGAAACCTCTTTCTGAGTTTAGCGGAGGTTTTATACATATTTGTTTGTGAGTGTTACAAACAGTTCTCTCAGTGCACTTGTATTGTAGCTATAGTTTTCTTTTATTTCCCAGCCACAGTTGGCAAAAGTAATTCCCACACAGGCCATCATTGTTAGGGAAGAAACAATGCCAGGCACATACAGTACATCCACCTTTTAGTACAGCTGCGAAAATAGCTGTTTATGAGCAGAAACCCTAAAAAAACTGCTACTGATGAACCCAAGCTGTTTGTAAAATGGGGAATTTAAGCATGCATTTTCTCCAACCTGCAAGGAAGGGAATTTGCTGTGCATATCCTGAATACATAACACAGCTCTGTTTGTTAAAGTGACACTGAGGGGTTAAAGCTTTAAAATGCATTCAGAAACTTTAACAATTAACAAAAATGTAGTAAGTTTTTTTGTGTATCACTAAGCTGTAGATCCTCAAATCATCTCTGAATTGGTGCTGACACTGTCTTTCCTTCTGGAGGGTGACTACTTTTGTTCCCGTATGGTCCCTGAGTGTGTTGTAAAGTAGCACTCCAAGCTCACTCCTGTAATGGACTACAATCTCAACATAAATTAGTAAACTAAACTAATTTTCAGCTCACGGAAACAATGCTCCATTCCTCCTAAAAGTGATTAATTTAAAAGCAATTGTCCCATGTACACTGAGTGGCCAGATTATTATGACCACCTGACGTTTGTAGGCAAATTAGCTATAATTAGCTATAATTTCGCACTGAAGTTGCTAGAGGGCCAGACCGTTATAAATAGGGAAGCAGGTTGTTTACCACGACAGTAGAAGTGATTTTTTTCTGAAGATATGGGTAAACAACGCAATTTAACAGCCTTTGAACGTGGGATGATTGTTGGCGCTTGGAGCCATGGAGCGAGTATCAGCAAAACAGCAGAATTTGTTAAATGTTCAAGAGCAGCTGTTGTTAAAGTGTTTAAACACTGGACTGTCAGCGCAAAAATCTGGGTCTGAACGTGCGAATTGTGGCCGTCAGTGACTAGTCAATGTTAGGGCAGAACGGAGAGTGGCAAGACTGCTACAAGACAACAGAAGGGCAACAGTGCAGTGTCAGATTCCTCGCATCACCTTTCAGCATCTCGTGGAGTCACGAGGCGGCCCAACGAAGTCATCTCGTGGAGTCATCTCGCGGCCCAACGAAGTACTGTTCGGTTGGTCATAATAATCTGGCCACTCAATCTGGCCACTCAGTGTATACCTGCATGCCTTTGATATGTCATAGAATAAAGCAAACACAGTGTGAAAAGAGATTACTAATTTTGCAAATGATCTAAAAAAACTAAATCTAACATAGCCTGGAGATTTTTTTAAGTTGTCTGTGGAGATCAGAACAAATGTTTTATAGATCAGAATGTTACAGGTAAAGGCTGTAATACCATCTACAAGCAGCTTGATGTTCCTGTGACTACAGTTGCAAATATTATTAAGAATTTAATGGCCCATGGGAGTGAAGCCAACCTTCCTGGACGTGGCCACAACAGGAAAATCAACCTCAGACTGAACAGAAGGATAGCGTGAATGGTAGACAAAGAGCCAAGGAAAACGTCTAAAGAGATACAAGCTGAACTCTAAGGTCAAGGTGCATCAGTGTCTGACTGCACCATCCATTGTTTTTAGAGCGAACGTGAGCACAAAGGTAGACTCTACTGTTTGAAGAAAAACATTAAACGGCCAGATTAGATTTAATTTGCTAAAATGCATATTAGCAAGCCACAATGCCTCTGGAAGAATGTGCTTTGGACATCTGAGACAAATATGGAACTTTCTGGCAAATCACATAAGTTCTTTTTTTGCAGATAAAAAATTAAGCTTTCAAAGAAAAGAACACTGTACCTACTGTGAAACATGGAGGAGGCTCAGTTATGTTTTGGAGCTGCTTTGCTGCATTCAATCTGTCTGCCTTTAATCTGTGTAGGGCACAATTAAATCACTAGACTATCAAGGTATTCCAGAGTGAAATGTACTAGCCAGTGTGAATCAAAGTACAGAGCTAAAAGCAACCAAGAATGGTTAACAAAACAATGGAATTTTCATAAGTGGCCTTCTATGAACCCTAATCTGAATACTATTATATCTATGGAAAGTGCTAAAACATGCAGTCTGGAGAAGACATCCTTCAAACCTGAGGCTTCCGGGACAGTTTGCTCAGAAAGAGAGGGGCAAACTACATGTTAGCAGATGCACAAGTTGCATTGAGAGCTACAGTAATCATTTGCAGTGACTATCTCTAAAGGTGTGCAACAACATATTGAGTTATTAATTTCCATAATTCCAATCATTATCCATGGAAAGTTTTTTTTTTTTTTTAAATATCCTGTTTAATCAAAAATCAAAAGAAAAGTCAGATATTTATTTAATATGAAACAATGATAGGTGGCAATTGCTTTAGTCATTTTCAAGTCATTTCAAAGAAAAAGTGGTTGCATTTGACTTCTCTGTGCTGTTAAAACCCAGTGGGTTGCTCCTTCAACACAGCAGCCATTTATTCAGCCATAGTTTTATCAATTAATACTAGGTGTTCTCTGATTGGCTGCTGTGCTAAGTGAGGAACACGCTGTGTTTTAAAACATGGGAAGTTGCTCAGCACATGACTTTCACTGTATATTTGTGGTCATTATTATGATGCAGAATACATTTGGGACCTATCTTCCATGATGATATTACATGACGGATAAGTATTTGTCTGTACTTTTCAGCATTGAGGCTACCAATAATAACTGACTAAATTCTCAACTCCATGTGCAGAATTACAAGGAACATCATTTATGCTTCCCTGTTGCCTACAGACACTCATCTTTGTATCGCTCTCCAGGCCTTCGATAAACAAACTGCTTTCTGTTCCAGACATATATTTTAAATTTGGACTCCTAAGTCCAGAGAACCTGCTACCATTAATGCTCACCAGTTCTGAGATTTTATTGCATATGTGAGTCACTTGGCCTTGTTTCCACATTGGAAATATCTATTTTTTAGCTGCAAGTCTTCCATGAAGTCAGACTTCTCCAGAATGTAGATGGGTGTACCATGGCCCCACTGGATTCTGCCAGGTCAGAGTGGATGGTGGCACTGGACATCTTCCAATTCCAAAAGAAAATCAGCATGAGACGCCATGAATGAATTTCAAACAAACCAAACTAATTTCAGAACATTAGTTTAACTTTCTAATAGTTGGTGGGGTCAAATCGATGATCAATTTCAACCGTAGTGCCTAAAAAATTTGAAGGAGCATGTTAGAAAATTTTTGTTGATCAAACAAAATTCAAACAATGATTGAGGTTTTCCTTTGGGAACCTCCATTCATTCCAAAATCGAGTGTTACATCAAATGAAATTTGTAACGATATTCATCAAGTGTCTGATGGCATTATCCAATGATTTTTTTGTAGGAACCTTTGTTAGAAAATCTGCCAGTGTATACTCTACTTTAGTCTGGTCATTGTGTAAGATTTTTCACACTGAGCTGTCATCAGGGTCCTCAAAGTGTTAGTAGAGCATGGCTTATCCTCAACTATTTTAATTCCTTTTACACAGCTGATTATGTTTCATTTAAAGGAGAACTATGAGGTGAGTGATTTCCACTCATGTTAATAGTTAGAGCCGACCTGTGACAAAGAAGCTTTCACAGGTCAGCTCTATTGATAGGGGAAGTGAGCAGAAACATGCACCGATCTGCTCACTTTCCGATCGTCTCCCTGCAGTGAGCGGTGACTATCAGGGATTCCCCCCTCCCCTCTCCGATCCTCCAGCTCTGAGTGGAGGAACAAACGGGGAGGGGCGGGCACAGCTGGCTCTTCCTCTAGATAGGCAGAGCCTGCTGTCACCCACACAGCTGGGTGGATCTCGACAGTAATATCGGGATCCGTCCAGGCTGCGGCGCTCTCAGTATATTGTGGGCAATAGCCCGTGATATACTGAGCTTTGGTTCATGGAGGTTTTTATGTGTCCTCCTGTGACCAAACAGAGAACTATGGGGAAAAACACTTACCCCATAGTTCTCTTTTATTTATTGTATTTAAACATATATGTAATCTTATTGATCATTAGCACCTGTTTGGTGTAATTGTTTTATTATGCACTGGACTATATGTCTGTAAAAACCTTAACTGTGTGTATGTGTACCTTAGAGAGTTGATGCTGTTTTAAATATAAAAAGTGGACACATCCTATATTGATTTGATTTTTGTTTCTTTTTATGCATTTTGTAGGTTAACTGATAAAGAAACACTATTTATAGTAGCTTAACATTGAGTTTGCAAACACAACTGAATGAGTCAGAATTGTGGCTCATCTTTTCCTCCCTCACAGGCATCACTGTCTCTGCACAAATGGGGGTCATGCAGAGTTACAGTCAAAGAGAAAGCCAACAATGAAACAAATGCCATGCTCTACCTTTAGAAAACCAATAGTGCTCTGCGAATCTGGTCTTATGAGTGTACACTGCATTAAATGTGTATTTGTAAAATACAGATTCTATACACACAGTAAAAACAGATATAAAGCATACATTTGAAAAGACATAAAATTGTAACTAAAGATGACCCAATCCCAGTGGCGTAACCAGTTATGGACGCCCGTGGGAGACATTTTTTTACGCCCTCCCAATATATAAACATCCACTGGAACTGTACCCTGCACCCCCCACGTGTTTTTATGTTTTCACATTTTTTAAATATTTTATTTATTTTTTTAGAAACTTTTTAATTTTTTTAAATTAATTTTTATTAACCTCCCTGGCGGTATGATTATGTCAGGAATTTTGTACCAAAAGCGGTACAATTTTGTGCATGGAAATTTGAGCGAGCAGAGCAGGGAGGAGAGCCCAGCCTGCTGTGACAGCTTTGGCGGTGTCTCCGCCCCCACACCGCTCTGCCGGACTGTGATAGGCGGCTGAGTGGTGTGGGAGGAGAGACACCGGCCGCTCACGGCAGTCTCCTCCCGCAGCGCTCGGCCAGCTGTCACTTTTTCTCCTCCACGCGGGGACAAAGAGCAGCGCCCAGAGGGGAGGATAGAAATCACGGCTGCGCCGACAAAACGGCAGTAAAATGGCACTTTCGGCATTTAGCCAAAAGTGCCATTTTCGGTTGTTACGCCACTGCCCAAACCCATTATAGTTTCTGTTCGAACACTTGTTAAGGAGGTTACGAAAGGTTTCTTCTCCCACACTATTATTTAGCCTATTTAGTGACACTAAACTCAGGAGTTAAACCTTAAAAAAGCATTCAAGTACATGGGGAACAAAAGTAGCCACCCTACAGAAGGAAGGACAGTGTCAGCACCAATTCAGAGATGATTTGAGGATCTACAGTTGAGTGATGCACAAATGAGGCACATTTTTGTTGATAGTTAAGATTTATTTTAAGATTTAAGATGCATTTGGGTACATGGGCTAATTGGGCATATCGGGCCATTTTGTTTGCTCGTTTGCTGAAATGTGAACAGACTGGTTTAACATAGAACTCGTGGATGATCCAAACCCCAAAGCACATCCCTACCTTTCATAAGGGAAGAAAAGATTTACAGGGGAGTCTGCAGAGTAGGAAGCAAGTAGTAGAAGGTCTGAATATATTTGGATGTGACAACCAAGACAGGCAGCTGTAACTAGCAGTGGCAGAAGAAATAAGAGGTTTTAAACAACTAAGGGCATAGCATTATGGAGAGGAAAGCACTGTCAAGAATGTTCAACTACTGTATAATGTCTTTATCCCAATGGATTTATTAAGCGTTACTACAAAGTCAGTAGAGTGTTGCCATCAAACCTGTACTTATTTTAAGTGCAAAGGGATAATTTTGTGCAACAGCTGTGGCCTGTATCATTTATTATCAGTGACAGATTGCTTCATACAGTTTTAATGAGCTCTTGTTAAAGTGCAGCCCTGTGGATATATACATGGCTGGTCAACCGTACAACATACCATTTTACTGTTCATTGACCACCTACATGCATGTCTTAAGATCTCTATAGGACAGACACTTAAAGAACAATACCATCAGCAGGCCTACTTTCCTTGCATTCACTGCAGCCCCATTGCGTCTCTGGGTATGAAATATGTACAGTAGGTAATAAGAAGAAAATTGTGATTGGGATGGGGTACTGTTTAACTGATCTGTCAAAAGACAATTATTATTTTATTTAATAATATATACCATATATTTGCTGGATAAAAGATAACATAAAACCTTTTTTGCTTATTTTTTTTAGTTACATATAAAAATGTACATATGCATATTTAATATTTATTGTTTTCCACCACAAGTAAGAGCTCTAGGCTTATTTTGATGTATTTCTAAGCTAACCTCAAGATTGTTGCTTAGTGAGCTTATTAGTGGAAGCTCAGATTACACACTGTTTAAAATAAGTCAGAGGAGTGACTAGTTCTCTTTCTAACTCCCTTCCTTCCTGTATGTGTTTGTGATGTATTCCATTTAGGGACTTCAGTTATTTAAATTATATCTGCAAAATAAGGATTATTTTAAAGAGGAACTTTACACATATCTTCAAAATAGGCACCTTTAGAAATGTTTAGTAATTACAATCTAGAAACAGACACTTCTAGATAATTGTCGGCTTTTTATTTTTTGCATACCTTATTTTTTTCTTCCCCAGTCTTCTGACAGTGGCCATTTTAACTAAGGGCATGTTACTATATCTCCCTTTACTTCCTGGAACTCTGGCATATGTGACTCGGACATGTGACCATGCACATCATCTCAGGGGAGGAAAATGCCTATCCCTGAGATCTCATGAAATTACAGATGAGCATGTTTGGCCGACCCGAAGTGCAGAAGGAGTTCGACTCAGCCGATCCAACATCTGGATTGGCTGAGCCGAACCTCCGGCAGGCTACTCGCTGCTGTTCGGCCTATTCTTATAGATGTTGAACAGCAGTGAGTGAATAGCTCCTGGGCGGAGCTAGCTGTTACTGCTAGCTCCGCCCAATCGTTTTCTATTTTATTTTTTTTAAACTGTTTAAACTGTTTTTCTATTCTGCTCGGTACCACAGAGGGACCGAGCAGAACAGAAAAATAGTTTAAAAAGTGCAAAAAAAGTAAATAGAAAACGATTGTGCAGAGATAGCAATGACAGCAAGCTCCGCCCAACAGTTTTCTATTGGCCGGCGGTTCTGCTGCCGTCAGAAAAAAAGAAAAAAACTCTCCCGGGCGCTCTGGGAGTCTCCCGCTCCTGGCCTCCCAGGAGAGAAACATTGCTTTTTCTTTTTTTTCCTTCATTCTGACACGGAGCCGTGTCAGAATAGAAAAAAAAAATTGCCCATAGGAATGCATTGCTAGATTCCTATTGGCTATTTCAATTTGCAATAGCAGAAGCAGGCTGTCAGAAGCAGACTGTCGGTCGGCCAACGGCCGGCCGCTCGGCCAGCTTCGGCTTTCATGCCTTCGACTCGACTGAGCCGCTCGGCTAAGTTCGGGAGCTGTACGGGCTATTGTGAATAGCCCGTACAGTAGCCCTTCGGTTCTACTGAACCAAAGGGGTCCTGGGGCCGAAGCTAGCCGAAGGATCGGCCAAAGCTACGGCTAGATCCTTTGTCTGCTTCGTGAATAGACCCCATAGTGACTGCTTTTCATCCAAGAGCGTGTCACACTATTGGTATTAGTGTGCAGCTTAATTTGATTTATCTCTGGCACGGTTCCTGTACTACAGTGTGTGCCCTAGGCTGGGTGAACATGGGCAATTTTTTTTCTAAATTGCTATACAGCAAACAGTGGACTCTGGCAAATAGTAGCGATCGAATTTCCATCAGTAGCACAGAACACAGGACAGCACTGGACAAAAGGATCATCTGGTCATGTTTGCACTTATTGAACTGATAGAAGAAATATATTTGCCTGCCTTCATTCTCACCTAAGCAAGAATAATGTGTCCTGCAGCCTCCTCGGATATCCCAGGAGGCTGCAAGAGCAAATACACTCAGTTCTGGAGGCTGAACCTAGTGTCACGTCATTGTGGGCTGGCTGCAAAAAACTGGAAGAAGCAGCTGGCTCCTGATGACGTAAGAAGGGAAGACGGCAACGTGGTAACTGGCCTGTAGCAGCAAAGCAGCAGATCGCTGCAGGGCAATGCTATTTTCATTGGGCAGGTAAGCATGTTTTCTAAGGAAAACTCTGCCCAACAGGTAGGAGGGGATAAAAAAAAGCAGATAGGGGAGTGAAGTTTCTCTTAATAAATGAAATGACCCAAAACCAATATAGTTCTTTAAATGTACAGGTCTAAAAAATCCAGTCTAAAATAAGGGCCAATGTAAAGGATAACAAGAACTGTTACTCTAACAGATGAACGCTTTAGGATGTACGCAGTACTCCAAATGAAAAAAAAAAAGTGTGGATATGATGTCCACTGAGCCAAGATGTCAGCTTTAATTTCTTAATCTCTACTTGAAGCTTTACATTTGATATATGATTGGTTATAATGGGCAAAACAGTCACTTTTCGTTCCTCCAATTTTTGGATATGTATGCAGTGAGCTCCCTGGTTGTATGGTATTAGAAGATAAAAATGACAGCAAGAAGGCTGTACTAGCTCATTTGTGCAGCTGTGAACACCCTTTACTATGTGTGAAGATGACAGCACTGATCCAACATATTGCAACAAAAGACTTTGACACTTTGGCATATCCATCAGTCATTCAGCTAAGTTAACGGAGAAGCTCTTCAAATGGATGTTATCAATAGACTTCCCATCCCAACTGTACTGCTCCCCTGCTTTGCAACAACAGAACATTGTCTTACACTGTGTTTGAAGGAATGTGAATGCATGTGTTAGAGAAGTTAAAGTAGCGCTCAATGAATTGCTGTGAGAAATGCAGAGTTGTATTTTTGGAAAGTGCTGTCATTTCCAGATGTATCCTTAATACATTGCTATACTCTTTGGTGTGCCATCTCTGTTGGGCAAGGATGGCGGTAGGCTCTTGAGCAGAAAATGGTTTAGTGCTTCCTTTATGAAGAAATCACTTTGCCCGTGTGTATACCTGCGTGCCAAATCGGAGTATTGTCCATTGCTACCTACCTCATAGGAAAATATGATTCCCCCTATTTAACTCAGTCATGCTGCTGGATATGCTTGATGTGAAAAGAGGTAGTTGGGTCACGTTTAGTGCGAATAGTTCTGCTTATATATCATAGTTACATAGTATTTGAGGTTGAATAAAGACATTAGTCCATCAAGTCCAACCTATTAGGATCTCATTCTTAGGAGTACTACTTGTACCCCTTTATATTACGGTCCCTTAGGAAATCGTCCAAAAGTTTCTTGAACAATTCCACACTCTTTGCTGAAATCACCGCCTGTGGCAGTGAGTTCCAGACCCTGACTGCTCTAACTGTGAAGAACCCCCCGTCGCCCCTTGTGCTGTAATTTTTTTTCCACCAATTTTAGGTGGTGGCCTCTAGTTTTTGTACTGGAGTTAATTTTACATAGTTTATCGCTAATGTTGCTACCACCATTGAACATCTTGTACATGGAAATCATATCCCCCCTTAATCTCCTCACCTCCAATGTGAACATGTTTAAGTTTAGTAGCCTCGTCTCGTAGCTCTGGTCCTCCATACCCCTAATTAGTTTGGTTGCCCTCCGCTGGACTTTTTCCAGCTTGAGGACATCTTTTCTTAGTACTGGTGACCAGAACTGGACTGCATACTCCAGATGAGGTCGAACCAATGATCTATAAAGTGGCAAAATTATAGACTTGTCCCTGCAATACATCCCCTTTTTAATACAGGACAAAACCCTGCTAGCTTTGTTTACAGCAGCCTGGCACTGCAAGCTACCTTTCAGTTTGTGGTCTACAATGACCCCCAAATCCTTCTCCATTTCTGACTTCCCTAGCGGCATACCCATAATTGTATAACCCATTTGTTTATTTTTAATTCCAAAGTGCATTACTTTGCATTTATCGACATTAAACCTCATCTGCCACATTAATGCCCACTCCCCTATTTTATCCAGGTCCTCCTGTAATGTTATAATGTTTAAGTGCGTGTCTATTACCCTCCCAATTTTGGTGTCATCCGCAAACACGGAAATATCGCTGTTAACACCTTCCCCAATGTCATTAATAAATAAGTTGAACAATATGGGACCCAGCACAGAACCCTGAGGCACGCCGCTCATTACACTAGCCCAGTCTGAAAAGGTGCCATTTACAGATACCCTCTGGACTCGTTCCCGTAGCCAGTTCTCTATCCACGTACTCACCACCTCATCTATGCCCATAGCTCTCAGCAGAGCGTTTGTGTGGTACCGTATCAAAAGCCTTTGCGAAATCCAGATATACCACGTCTACCGGCTTCCCTCCATCCATATCTCTACTCATATATCATCTGGGCCTTTGAAGAGAAAAGGTTCTTTTTTGAGGGTACCCCTGTCCAGATTGATAATTACCTTTTCCAACCACTGCCTTTGTCTGCCAAAGCCCTGGGTCTAAGCATGTGCATGCTCCATGTTGGTGCCTACACAAGGTTAATGGTATTCTGCCCTATGTCATGTGCCAGGTCTAAGTATTGCATCCTAGGTGTGAGGATTACAAGCTCCAATATACCTGGAATTACCAGATATTTCCAAGAGCCCCAACAGATGGACAGAAAGGCAAATAAGTTCATTCAAAATGAGCATCAGTGGGTGGGGTGTTCAAGCAAGGGAACCTTACACTTCGCCCTGCATAGGCAAAGTGACAGATTCTTTTTTTAAGAGACACTGTAACTTTGCCCATTCAGACTAAAGTGACAGTGACTTCTGATAGCCCACATGTCTATCAATTTATACTTACTCATCTGTTCTCACTCACTGCCAGACTGGGATAGTTGATATGAGCAGTGAAGATAGGGGCTGAGATTCACTTGTTCCAGCCAGTGGTTTGGTCCATTCTAATGGAGGACTATGGGGGAACATTTGATTTTCCCCATGTGACTATGATCAAGCCTGAGTGGCAATGGACTGGCACAGACTCTGCCGCGTGGGGAAGGGGGCAATCATGTCATCTACCCAGGTAAGCTCCAATGCTATATGACACCAAAGTTTTTTCAGGATGGACTCTAGCAGCAGGTAGGTGGCAAAAAGTGTGGATCGATTAATATATCTTGGGAGGATGGACTATCAAGAGGTATCGTCACTTTGCCAATACAAGTGTCAATTTGGACACGTGACAATGTCTCTTTAAGTGCCCAGATCTGAGTCACCTTACAGTGCCCTTTGCCTCACTATTAAAGAATGTTTTTAGTTTTTTAGTATTCTCTGATGGTTGTCCCAAGAAGATCCCTTGCCCTTAGGGTCACTTTACAGCAGCATAAACTGCACAGACAGTGTGTCTGCTCTTGCCTCAAAAATCTATTGATCCCTGCTTCCTAGCATCCAAAGCAATGTACCAAAAGCAGATTTCAACGGGGCTCAAAGTAAAAGCTTCTACACAAATCAATGATAATATGTAATTATTTCACCTGTTCTCTGATTGGATCTGATAGCGCTGACACTTTAAGGAGCGTGTATGGATAAGCCTTTGAAAGCCTGAACAAATGAAGAGGTACATGCTATTATATCCATTCAAGTCTTTTGGAAATAACAGATATGTTGATCCCATAGATTTACTCGTGTCTGTTTACATAAGACCAGCGTAAGCTCAAGCTGTGCTGAACTACTGTACACTAGTCTGGTAATCCTCAATTATCCAGGTAGCAGATTTTTTTACCCTCTATTTTATCACTCCCACAGCTAGATTTCTGTAAAGCCTGTCTTCATCGCCCTCCTCAGAATGCCCAAGGCATCTGCCAGGGGATGCAACGTGTTGGAAATAAGAAGACCAGCACACATTTTTTATAATAAACAGAGGTTAACCTAGTAAAATGTATCAGAAGATCACAAAACGGGGGTCAATCTTTGAGCCAAATATCAGTATGGAGTAAATGTTAAGGGCCCTTATTTGAGGGGCTTTTTAAATATGGCTATATGAATGATCGCTTTACAGTTGTGCAGGAAAATATAAAAAACTCTGAGGGGACTGTGCAGGGAAAACATAATGACATTGGATGTGTTTTTCCTTACTTGTACCCCTTTTTAGACTTTGTAGATAAGACTCCTCACCCAGTCATGGGGCTCACGTAATGATATGCTTGCCAAAGGCAATGATATATTGAAAGATGATTAGCAATTAACAATCTGTTTGAAAACCAGGGACACGATGAATTTTTACTCTAATGTGACAAAGTGGAGATAGAAATGGAGATAGTATGTAGGAAATTATTTGATTGCGTTATATGCCAAAAATTTAGATGTAAGTGGAGACCAAAGCCATTCTGGAGGCTGCATGGGGTGTAATAATGTTGTATGTGCAACACTTCATAACCCCAATGACTCAGGTGCATTAGTATGCATGAACATGTTTACACATTACTGTTTGATGTATTATTATTTCATGGCACATCATTAGAAAAAATAAAGATCTGAGTCCTTGAACTTCTAGCTGGGAGTTTCCTTTTCCATACCAGAGAGGATGTCCACATGGGCATATGGTTGGTTCATTTTGATGGATTTTATTAATTACTAAAGGAGCAGAAAATGTTTTCTTAGCTTATATAAAAGGTCAAAATATGCTCACTCTTAAAGTGACACTAAACTCAGGAGGTTAATCTTAAAAATGTATTCAAATACCTCTACGATTAACAACAATTTGGCTTATGTGTGTATCACTCAGATGTAGATCTTCAAATCATCTCTGAATTGGTGCTGACACTGTCCTTCCTTCTGGAGGGGGCTACTTTTGTTCCCCATGGTCCCTGTGTGTGTTTGGAAAGTATCCACCGCTCAACGGTCACTGCCGTGATGGACTACAATCTCACCTTTAGTTAGCTAATCTGTATTAAAGTTAGTCTATCACAGGAGTGAGCTTGGAGCGGTGGCTACTTTACAACAAACACACACACAGGGACCATGGGGAACAAAACAAGCCACCCTCCAGAAGGAAGGACAGTGTCATGAATTCAGAGATGATTTGAGGATCTACAGCCCGGTGATACAAAATGAGCTACATTTTTGTTAATACTGAGGCTAGGTTCACACCTGCACTACACCGCACGACACCCGGGGCGCGGGCCCGGGTGTCGTGCGGTCCTGCACAATGCAAGCAGTGATTGCCGTGCAGCTCTAATGATTTCAATGGGGTGACATCCGCGCGGCAATCACAGTAAAAAGGTTCAAGTAACATTTTTTTTTGTGATACACGACACACGGCTGCTTTAGTTGCGATTGTGTTCAGAAGCACGGGCGAAATCGCGGCAGGAAACCGTGCAATCCGCCTGGTGCGAGTGGGGTGCCATTAGAAAATAATGGCACCCACATCGCGATCGGTTCACACCTTGACGACTCCTGCATTTGCATTTTTAAGGTTTAACTCCTGAGATTAGTTTCACATTCACATCCAATCCAGTGCAAGCAAAATGGGAAAAAAAGGATTCACCAAGCCAAGTGAATCTTCACTTTTCAAAATGAGAATTCCCACCTGCTTTATTAAATTACCCCTGGTTCTATAGATGTGTCTCTCTTTCCTTTTATTTTTTTCCATTTATTGCTGTATGAAAGATTTTTTATATTTCCTTTTACATCATATACACCATGTTTACTTTATACAGGACAAGTCTTCAGTTCTTTCTTTGTTTATTTGGTCTTGCAGGTAGCACGACCTTTGTTATTGTAGACGGTGCTGGCAGCATACAGTACGCTATTGGGAATGTTCTCTTACCTTGTCACCTTAATATATGCCTGGTCTGTTAGGATTCATACAGTTTGTGATTGCTGGAATTCCTGTATTGCATGACTCTCATGAGACAGACCTTCATGCAAATATGCATATAAATCAAAAATAGATGAAGTAGATATTCGATCATCACTAAACAAGCATATGCAGGGATATTTTTCTACTTTGCAGACCTCCAAACAAAAGAAAGGAGAGATGGTTTTCTGAACAATAAAGAGCCTTTTGACTTTTCTCAACATTCCCTGCACACCCTATAGTTCTATTAAGGATTTTAACCACAAATGTCAAACGTCGGCCATACCATAAGAGGGAAACAAAATAAAGAAAAAGACAATTTTGAGGCTTGGTGCTGCCTGCTCTAACCCTGCTGCCCCAGGCATTGGCTTATGAGTGTCATTATAGTAAATACAGTCCTAAGAGGGACTGTAAAGAAGGATTTAGAGGTCTATGGAGGAAGGTGAGTCACACAGAGACCATTAAGCTATTCTGTGATCAGATCACATACACCTTGTTCATTCTGTGTGTAATTCTTACAATGCACTCAATTTTCCATTACCTGCCAGTCAAAGTAATTTTCTACCAGGTCTCCAATGGTATATACTCCCATTCACTCCTTGGCAGTGTACTAGGTCTAGCTTTGGTTACATCAAAAGGCTAAAATTGAGCATCCCAGATACAAATGATTCTGAAGCAATGATAACATTAGCAGATCCACCTTTATAAATCCAAAGGTCATCTAAAGCCCAGAAGATCTTTCAACTTTCTCAAGTGAAAAAGGCAAAATAGTATTTTTGGAATTTTGGGTGGAAATATATATTTTTTTTTATTTAGGGCACAGAAAGTTTTAATTCTTGTCTAGGATTTACCCTTGCAGGAGGGTTAAAGCTGAACTTCAGGCTGACATCATAGACATGAAATTATGGAGCTACAATAGGTATTCATTACAAAATAATTTAAATTTTTTTTTCTAATTAGTATAGCAATTAGTGTAAAGGTAACTGGGGTGCAGTATATTATATGTTGATTTGTTTAAGAGTTGTGGCTGTACTCTTTGCACCTCCTGCAGTTTGCAAGCAAATTTTCTACTCTGTGACCATCTTTTATTTATATGCAGGGTAAGTATCTGAATCAGCCTCACCTCTTGCAATCCCCTATATCAGGCCTAAAAATTTCCACTCGCCCCCTCGCAATTGGCGAGTGAAAATTGCGGGGGGGCGAGTGGAAACTCATCGAGGAGCGCCGCCGGCGGGACCAGAGGTGGGACACTACCGCCGCGGCGATTGCTTACTTCTGTTCTCTCTTTTCATCTGCCGCTGCAGCTACAGAGCGGCCGACAAGGAGAAGAGAGGACACAAGCGAACGATCGCCGTGGCGGTAGTGTCCCATCTCTGGTCCTGCCGGCGGCACTCCTCGATGACATCCGCTGTCTTCTGCAGCTTCCTCCGCCCACCTCAGCTGCCAGGCTGGGAGGAAGATTGCAGAGACAGTGAGACCGGCTAGCCAGAAAGTTATGCAGCAGGGGGAAAAGAGGATACATGGACGATCTCTGCACAGCCCCCACCACCACTACCAGGAGAGAGAAGAGGCACCTGAATACCAGCTAAGTGCACTGTAAGTCCCTTTTCTTTCTTCCTTACACTGTGCGTCACACTGACCCTGCACTGTGCATCACACTGACCTCCATACTGTGCGTCACTGACCACTGCGTGGCGTGCATCATCTGATGTCTGCGCAGTGTGCGTCACTCTGACCTCTGCGCGGTGTGTGTCACTCTGACCTCTGCGCAGTGTGCGTCACTCTGACTTCTGCACTGTGCGTCACACTGACCCTGCACAGTGCGTCACACTGACCCTGCGCTGTGCGTCACTCTGACCTCTGCGCTGTGCGTCACTCTGACCTCTGCGTCACTCTGACCTCTGCGCTATGCGTCACGCTGACCTCTGCGCTGTGCGTCACGCTGACCTCTGCGCTGTGCGTCACGCTGACCTCTGCGCTGTGCGTTACTTTACTGACCTGGTCGGAGTTAAGTCCGGGGCAGGGTAGGGGTTAGGTGGGGCAACTGGTGGCGAGTAACTTTTAGGCCTGGCTAGTAGCTCAGGACTTGAAATTTTGAGCCCTGCCCTATATGCAGTACCCTGCAGTTTGGAGAGGGGGGAACAGAACTGGGAGCCAATTGGGTGTTCTGCATGCAAATGTGATGAAAAGGCACACACTGATAGAAGAATAGACATGGACTTCCCTAGAAGTCCATGGACTTCCCTAGAAGTCCATGGACTTCCCTAGAGCGTGAGGCTCTTGGCTCAGATGGCATCTCATTGGGCCACATGGGGTGCTAAGAGCTCTTATCAACCTGTGACGCTATTTACAGCATCCTGTCCAGGTAACCAACATCACTGATTGCCAGGAGCAGGGCAGGATGCTTTGGCTGATGTCCTGCACAGCTCCTGCCAACCAATGGCGTAAGCGAGCTGGGTGGGATGCCACCAACCCCCACCCCCAGTAATGTGTGCCACCAACACAATCTTCCATGGTAACATTCACAACCAACACACCAATCCGGCCTCAAGGGGTGATAATTGTGGAGATGCCACTGAGAATAGAGCAGGCAGATTACCTCATCGGTGTCCTGCTGCCATTTTACTGTCCAGTCACCAGGCTGGGGGGAGCGTAGAGAGGACACCACTGTATCCATTCCATAGTCTATAACTGTAACAGAGAGAGTGGTGTCACTTTCCTGGCATGTGATGGGGCTGTATAAATCTCATAACTAAATAGACAAATTCTTTGCAGGTAAAGCAGCTTTTTTATTTGTGTTTTATCTCGGCAGGTAGCGGTTTGCTTGAAGTTCAGTTTGAAAGCAGTGTACTTTCGGTATTTAACTATGATTAGTTTGTTGTTAGAAACATTAAACAAGAGACTTTATCCTAAAAGAAAGGGTAAGTAGTCTTCTTAAGCATCCCAGAGCTGAAATATGAGCTGTTTAAGAGCATTAGCTATCAGGCTTCATTACCATAAAAGCGCTAGAAGCACGTTGTTTCCAGTGTGCCTTGAAGTGTAACTTTAGTCAAAAATCTAATTTTTCACAGTTTGAACACAAAACATCCATTACTTTTTTTTTCCTTACCAGTGAAAAATGTTGCCATCTCTATTTCCTTTAGAACTTCCTCTGACCAGTTCTAGCCCTACCTGCATGAAAGCTTACCATTCTCAGCATCTGTTGTATACTAGTGAATGGATTTCTAGTACTGTGTGACAAAATTATCCAAGGGTGTGCGGATGAGGCGCAGGACCAAAAACTTTCTCTATTCCTATAGTTGCAATGTTTGGGTTCGATGGCTCAGTTCTGACAGCTTCTCAAGAAATGGGGGACCCTCCAGAGGGAGAAGAAGCCCAGAATAAGAAAGCCACGTGAATGAAGACTGCAAAAAGAGCGCCAGGTAATTGTCTCAAGAGTTTTAAAAAAGCCTTATAGGCTTCACAAATGACGACAAGAAAATACAAGACAAGAAGAATCACCCTTTATCAGGGCTTAAACGAAGAACAATGGGACACTGATGTTCTTTAAACTTACTGCCGCTGCAGATAATGCTGTTTCTCAGTCAGGTATGCAAATTCTTGGTATGAAGAGATCTTTACCAGCAGTTCAGCACATACAATGTACAAATGCTGATAACTGCAAATAAATATCACCCATCAACCAAGCGATCTACCATCCACGAGTATAATCAACCACCAGAGTGTGGTTGATTGTGAATTTAAAACTGACAGCTTTGGTACAATTTATTGAATGTCTGAATTAAAAATGGAACAAAAACTACGGCAGTATCTATAAAAGTAATGTTATTTTTCTGCTTGGTTCATATTTCCATCACATCTCTGTCTTCAATTACGTTGCAATATCAATCAAAATTCAATCAAATCGCCATATGTATCGCCAGCTATAGTCTACATGGGCATTTGTGTCTTTCTTTTGACATTCATTTGTAAAGCATTTCTGAAGGTCTGTGTGTTTTTGAATTGGAATGCGTAGTGTTCATTAATATTTATTGCTGCTTTTACCATACATCGAGTTGCCTTGTCTTTATTCCTCTGTACAAGTTAGTGTAAATGCATTGTAAATGCATCAAAGACATGTACCAAACTGATCTAAAATGCTGCATTTGAGCAGACACCAAAAGATATCCCACAAATACCTTTAAAATCTTCCAAAATGTTTCAGGGAGAACATCTATTCCAGGCACACTGTCCACATACTGTGGCCCTCTTCCTCTCTGACTTGACCTGAACCCATCAGAGCTAAGCCTCAGCAGTCAATAGATATTTAAGTGAATAGTACATTTAAATAAAAAACATCCATAACTATAAACACCTTTCTTTAGTCCATGTGTTTAATGAACAAAGGCTATTCAGAATTATCTGTATTTCTTCTTTATATTTTAAATCCTAGTCATCCTGTGCCCTCTATCTGAAACTGTAAATCAGATTTATTACACTGGATGTATCTGCTGTAACTGCCAAAATAGGAAAGATAGGATTAGCATGAAGTGAGTTAAAAAAAATCTTAAAACTGGACTCCAGGTATGCTTTATTTTGCATACATACATTGGTCCAGCTTGACCCAATGTAAGTATACATGTGTCATACCTGATCATCCTCTGGGGATGCTGTAAAGCACTGTAGTAGCCAGAGCTACTAAAGTGCTGGCCGCAATCCTCTGGGTACCGGCACCGTGCTATACGTCTTCCACTCTGGTCTGAAAACAAAGGGGGTCACTTGATTGGAACAGCGGCCATTTAGAGAGCACCTAGTATTTTTATCAATAAATACAGGGTATCCTCTGATTGCACAAGGGGCAGGTCGTGACATAACCGCCCCTCATCCAATTAGAGAACAGCTTGTGTTAATTGATCAAAATACTAGGCATTTTCTGAATGGCCAATGTACCGAGTGAGTGACTCCCTTTTTTTTCAGAGCAGAGGGGAAGCTGCACAGCACAGTACTGGCACCCAGAAGATTGCAGTCAGCACCGTATTAGCTCCAGTGGCCTGTCAGATAGGATATATGAATACTTAAATGGGGCCAAGCTGGACCAATGTAGGTATGTAAAAAATGCATTCCTGGGGTTCAGTTTTAACCTGAGTTGGTCTACATGCTATTTGCAGTTAGGGCCTGGCCTGAATTAATGAATAGGGTACTACAGATAAAACTTATTTCCAAAACAACCACTGAACTTCAATAATTTACTTCGCAACCATGACTGTAAAAAAGACTTTTCAAAGCTGCATCATAGTCGGACAGGCAGACTCACAAAATCGTGTCACAAAGCTAACACTGGATAACACAGACCTGTTTGTATTTTCCCCTAACCCTGGAATTTGTTGGAAGATGTTAATTGTTGATATTTGGACAAGATAGTCCTGGAGCAAAAGAAAAATAGGCGGAAGGACTACATGACAGGGTGGACAGGGAACTAGGAAGTACGGGGTTAAAGTTAATGTTAAGGGAGAAGGTCACTTACCTGATTGGCCTGTTTCAAGAGTTGCAGGAGGGTCTCTTTAGTGGTCTGGAGGGGGGTGGAGTAGTACTGGTTCAGTCTAAATTCGCCACACGGCAAGCGAGCTTCTCGCCCCCCCCGCCCCTTTTTTCTTTCTCTTGCACTAGTTGCGTTCAGGTTCCTTTCTGTTTGCACTAATTGTTTTGGTTGAGTCATTTTCGGTGGGTACAGGGACTCATCTCTGGTGCGTAGTCCTTGGCTTTGGCGGATTCTTCAGTAAAGAGGTCTAATATTATATTTACAAGGTCTCTGCTGTTTCTCATATTTGTCCCTGAGTCGGTGTGTTGTGGCTAGGGACCAGTTTTTTTGAGTGGTTTGCAGAGACCGACAATCTCAGTGAAAAAGTGCCTTCACAGACCTCAAGATATAGTTAGAGATATACACTGAGTGGCCAGATTATTATGACCACCCCATCAGTACATCTTGTGGGCCACTTTGTGACTCCACAAGATGACTTCGTTGGGCCACCTCATGACTCCACGAGATGACTTTGTTGGGTCACCTCGTGACTCCACGAGATGTTGAAAGGTGATGCAAGGAATCTGACACTGCGCTGTTGCCCTTCTGTTGTCTTGTACCAGTCTTGCCACTCTCCGTTCTGCCCTAACATTGACTAGTCGCTGATGGCCACAATTTGCACGTTCAGACCCAGATTTTTGGCTGACAGTCCAGTCTTTAAACACTTAAAAACAACAGCTGCTCTTGAACATTTAACGAATTCTGCTGTTTTGCTGATACTCGCTCCATGGCTCCGAGCGCCAACAATCATCCCACGTTTAAAAGGCTGTTAACTCGCGTTGTTTACCCATATCTTCAGAAAAAATAAATCACTTCTACTGTCGTGGTAAACAACCTGCTTCCCTATTTATAATGGTCTGGCCCTCTAGCAACTTCAGCGCGAAATTATAGCTAATTATAGCTAATTTGCCTACAATTTGCCTACAAACGTCACGTGGTCATAATAATCTGGCCACTCAGTGTACATATATATATATATGTTGATTGTTTGTTATAAGTGATTGTGTTATATATACATACCCTGTTTGACTTGAAATTTGTAATAAAAGGCAGCCATTTAACTCCAATCCTGAGTGTGGTATCTTAATTGGGAGGTGGGGATTATTGGGGGTGGTGGCATAGCAGCGGGTGAGTTTGGGTGTAAAATGTTAGTGGGACTATATTCTACCTTGTCATGGGTTTTATGTGTTCTAATTAAAATGTACACTGTTCAGGGTAGTTTAGCATTGTAGACCAATTAGTTTAACTTAAATGACAGCAATACAATGCTTTTGACAAAACTGATATGCCTGCACTGCAACAAATATACAGATTAATGATGCCCAGCAAAACAAGCTAAAACTGTTTAATTTGTTTGCAATTGTTAGGTAGTCCGTCCTTTTTAAAAAAAAAAATGTATATCACTGTCATAGCTATACAGCCATACCTATATTATTTATAAAATATAATTACTTTTTTGTGTTAATGGTGTAATATGCCAGCTCATAGTACAATGGTTTTTAATGGTCACATGGGATTGCCATCTTCATTTTGCTGCACACCTTAGACCAGTAGCTGTATTAAAAATGTCCAAGGAACTAAGTTAATGGAAGCAAATTAAGTATTCATAAATGTTTTCAGATACAATTCGCACTGAATTTATTTCTGAACATAAATTCTGGGGCAGGCCTAGAACATACAGGAGACACAGTATCTGACGTAGATAGCAGGCATAATCAATGAGCAGTGAGGATGTGCACAGTGCAGAAACCAATTTCAAGCGACTTTAGTTTAAAGCAGTCATTTAAAAAAAAAAGGTGAATTCTGGTTGGTTGCCTATGATAAACACTTTGCTCTTCACCTTATTTAGGGTATCTAGTCCCAAGAACAAATGTATAATATACATTTAATAACAAATGTATAATATATTGCAGCTTACCAGTCCTTAAATGTGGTGGCTGCATTAGTTTTCTCTTTTCAGGGTTTTTATTTCCTTTCCTTTACCACTTGCTTATAACACACATTCTGTCCTAGGTTGTCACCTGTAAGGGAACTTACAGGTGACAATGTCAGCAAACTGACATTAGACAAATAATTTTTTTTTACAGTCCTCAGAAGGCAGGTCGGCAACGTGGGGGCAGCGAAGTATCAGAACAGCAGGCAGGAATCGTGGTTAGTTGAAGAGATGATGTCAAAACCGAACGGGCAACACAGTACAGAGCAGGAGACAGAAGGAGGTCCAAGACGGGGTCAGGATCACCTACAGATCAGCAGAAGCAAAGGACAAGTCGGGTCAGTAACGAGAAGACAGGACCAGGAATCAAGGTTACATGAATTCAGACACACAGAAGGTGATGATCACTCAGCACCGGAGGCTCGAAATAGCCCATTTGGTTACACGATACCTCATATGTGCACAAGCGCTGTGAAGGGCGCACACAAATGCGTGCGTCACCTGACCTACCTCTATGAGCCATGCTGAGTGCATGCACGTGCACAGGCGCATGTGCAGCTTCCTTGGCACGGGCTTCCTGGCAGTTATTGAGTTACCCATATGGCTATTAATGCTGTGGTATGTTCTTGACATTCATTAGAACTAAAGAAGCCACCTCTAATGATGTTCTTGGACAATCAACATCTACCTTGACACATTTAGTGGTGATTTAATTAATGTGATTGAGTTACCCAAGTGACTATTAATGGAGATGTATGTTCCTGATGCGAAGTAGAGCTAAGGAAGCTACATGGATAACCTGCATAATGTCTTACATAATGACAGAATGGGTCCAGTTGAATGACTTAAGAATCTGGCCTATGCAATACTTTGTTGATTGAAATATAGAAAATGTGCTTTTATTAGTGAGGACAGTCAGATATTTACCTTGTTGGCTATGTGTTTAGATGAAGCACTGAGATCTTGAGGAATGCTGAATTAAGTTTTAGTTGCCTATAAGGACATTACATTTGTGTATACAGCATCATGCAGGAAACAAAGATCATAGATAGAAGCATACATATAGAAAAACTAGCATAGACTAGCTTTGCACTACAGCGCCATCTAGTGCTCAAAATACATAGTTACAGTCAATAACACAATCAGTAGGCTGTTGCATCACCAACATATGGGGGTTATAAACTGACTGGTTATTAGGGGAAGCAAAGACAGTTTCATTTACTATTGTGAAATATGTATGTATAGTATGTTTCCGAGTTGTTTGGCTGCATATAAATTGCTAGCTTTTAAGCCTCAGACGTTTCCACCTCTCTATGGCTTGAGTTTATACCATATATGAAATAGGCAGTCCATTATTGTGGAATTTACTTTCCTTTCAGCAAATGTAGTAGCGCTCAGCCCACTTCGAGAGGAGACACGAAAATATGTAATTAGATGTTTGAATAGAGATGAAGGCTCTAGGATCCCCATTGTGATACTTTATTCACAGTCACACATAAGGTATTCCATTAATTCCACCCAGTTCGAGTGTTAACTACAAAATAATCCTTAATACTAAGATTGTTTGGTAGTTGTTATCACATAAAGGGCATTACACATTACTTATCACAAAAAGATATATGTACTTTATGGGTTTGCTTTACATCAGCGGTAAAAGGTTCATGCTTCATGTTTGAAGAATCCTTTGACTCAATGCTGCTATTTCAAGGAAATATGTAGTGATTTTCTTTCTTTCTTTATTATTATCAGGACCAAGCAATTACGTCTGAAAAAAAAAATAGATTTTTTCAGCTAAGTAAACTATATTGCATAGTTATAGTTTGAGACAGCAAGTCTAGCTTTAAAGTGGTATAAAAGCCAAAAGGTTTTTAAGCCTTTTAGAAATTCTGATGAAATTATTTACAATGGATGCTGCTCCTTGATGTTTAAAAGTTTTAGTTTTTTTGCAGAATCAGCTGGACCCCTGAGCACTGGTCCTGATATCCCGTTTTAGGGTGGCTCCTCTCCCTTGCAGGGTCCTATGAAACCACCCTTGTGTGTGCTAGTAAGCTGTGTGTGTCTCCCCAAACACACAGGCAATGCAAGGTAAGTGTTATGGAACCAGTAAACCAGACAGAAACTAGAAAGTGCAGGTTTAAAAAAATAAAGGAGTTTATTGAAACATAAATGGCAAAAAAACAATAGAGAAAGTCCAGGACATGGCAGTACCAATCCAGGGGTCAGACACCAAAGCAGGTAGTCAGCCAAACCAGGTCAGGGAGCACTGAGAGCAGGAGGAACAGAAATAATAGCCGAGTCAGGAACCAGGGGATCAGTCAGCCAGGACCGGGGTCATACACAGAGAACAGGAAGCACTGCAAAGCACTTGGTAGATCAGAACAAACACAAGGGCTGAGACTGAATGGACAAGGTGAAGGTTAAATATTGAACTGGTGTTTGCATCACCACTCTAAAATAGGAATTTGCTAGTTTTGTTAGTAGTTGCAGAATGATGATTTTGGACATAAGAGGGCACCAAAGAGGAACAACAGTGTCAGAAACACTCCACAAGCCATGCTGTAAGCAAATGGACAAGGAATTGTAAGAAACCCTGACAGGAAGACACCCCCCTGCTCCTAATTCCTCCCTTCTCCAAGCTAGTAGATGTACAGCTGCTGGAGACTAGTCTGTCCCTTGTGATCTTGTACATTACAGGAAGTTAAGGGAGGCAAAGCAGAGAGAGTTTGAGCCATTTAGAAACATGATGACTGTCAGTGCTTGGACAAAAATGTAAAGAAATACTGTGCTGTGTAATGTATATATCTTTGCTCTAGATTCATCATTGAAAATAAGTTTAAGAGTTTAATAATACTTTAACACTTTCACTGCCAGTCTGCTCCTGCAGATTCTTCCACTCGTTCATGTCCACCTAGGTAGGAACATTCACTGCACTTGTATTCCATTCAGAACTACATTTCTCTCTGCCATGGCAGATGGAACTTGTAGTTTCTCCATCCACAGATACTATCAAAGTATCTGTGAATGGATGGCATGGATGTGTGTGCAGAACAGGTGCAGCCTGTAGAGAGATGATCTCTGCAATTCAGGTAAGGGGGCGGTATGGAGCGGAGGCTTGCAATGTGACTGTGTTTCACATTACAACCTGAATATGGGTGTAACATGAAACATGGTCCAAGAGGTACATTTAGCCATTAGGTTCCTGTTAGCATTTCCTAGTTTCTCCTATAGCCTCCTATAGCTGAAATATGGACACCTAAGTGTAAGTCAGCATATTATATAAAACATGAGTTTAAAGCAGAACTCACGTTGTTTTTCTTCATCTTTGCTCTCAGCTAGGCTCACAGTGTGCAGTGAAATCAGTTTCAGTACAGGAGAGGAGTCTGTACAACTGGGCAAGACTGAAGCTTTAAAAAGACTGAAATTGACTTTTGGAATTTCATTAAGAAGTATAAGAAGATATGTGATTTCAGTGATTGAGTTTGGATACACATTAACAGTTGCCAAAAACGAAAATATCACTTTTAAGCAGTTTCATACTGTGAGGCTTTAAAGACAATTAAATACAAATACATTTGATGATGATCTGTAATGATCTTATCAGGAGACTCTGCGATTAGCAAATGAATGATTTGCCTTCATTTGCATGAAGATCAATCTGATTTTAGGAATGTCACACAATTCAGGAATTCAAATCTAATTTTATGGCATGGATATCACACATTTTCCTGTGGAAGGGAAGGTCTTGCTAAGGGTAAAAAGATCTTCCATTCCCATATGATACGGCTCACCCACAATATTAATGTTTGGATGCGTTTATCAAATGTTCAGGTCAAATGTGTTTGGGGACTCAACAGGGAGTTCTTTTTTCTCCACATCTCCATGAAAATATAACCTTTAAAGGAGCCCATAGTATAAACAGTTGCAGTTTACTGTTACTATTTCTGTTGGAAAATGGACTGTTAAGGCAAACCACATGGATCTATCATTTTTTACTCTCAAAAGAAAAATATTACTGGCATGGAGGAGACTTAAAGTGACATTAAAGTCAAATTCCCCGCCCCCCCCGTAAGAACTTAAGTGATGACTCTTGATCCGAAAATTTTTCAAAATGTGTGGTGTGTTTATTTACCTTTACTTTTAGCCCTTTATTGAATGAGTAGGGGTACTCCTTACTCATTCAAAAGGGGAGGCGTTAATAACTGGGTGCCCCTTAATTAAAGGGGTACCCCAATGCAAATAAGCCCCCCTGCCTGCAGACAAGGGCCTCTTTCCCACAACCCTGACCTGGTGGTTGTGGGGAAGAGGCCCTTGTCCCCATCGGCATGGGAACACCCTCTCAATGACAACAGTACGTGGCCTGGTATGGCGCAGGGGGAGCACAGGATTGCCCATCCCTTCTCTGCTCTGCTGGTCTTATGCTCAGATCAAGGGTCTGGTAGGAATTTTAGGGGAAACCCCATGTTTTTTTCCCTATTTTTGGGGGGGGTTCCCCCTTAAAATTCCTACCAGACCTAGAGGGCCTATTATGACTTTTGGAGGAACCCCACACACTTTTTTGTATTTTTAACTTGGGGGAGGTCCCTCCTAACATTCCTAACAGACCTTCTTAATTAAGGGGGAACCTCATGCTTGCTTTTTTGTTTCTCTTCTGCGGACTGTAAAAAAAAAAAAAAGTTGTTACAAAAATGTGTACATACCACCGTTAACGAAAACTCGGATTTGGCAGAATCCCGAAACACTTTACTTTCGGACCCAAATCCTGAAAAACTAATTAACAAAAAATCAGAATGAAAATGAAACAAATTGTTTGCTGGCGCACATGTCTAGTTAAGCAGATGAAATAAGTAATCAATGGACTACAAATGCTGTGATGCCACAGTCCTTTTTCTCAGATTCATTCACAGTTCTCAATGGAGTATAAGAATAAGTGACATGGTTGTGACGTAAACCAGTCTCCAAGCAAGGCACGCATATTCAGTTTAGAGCTGTTGGACCACTTTGGAATGGATTTGAAATATTTGTTCGTTTTGGATGTATAAATTACTTCATGCAAAGCAACATATACCTATGAAATGTACGGATGGTTTTAATAATGGCAAAACAATTCTTTTTAAAGGTTTTTTTGCCACAGTTTATTGGTGCTTAGCAAGGTTCCTTTTAACAGTAACAAGTGATCCCTGCAGGGATCTCCATCACTTTCCTATTATCACCCTCCACTTTCTTCTCCTGATTGTTTTGAAACTGCTCCATCCCGCTGTTGCTCCTGTTCTCAACGCATGTATGTAAGTGACTGACTTGCAGTGCAGTTAATAAGTTCTCTCTGCTGTGCAGTCTATTGCAGGTATAGCTAAGCCAGGGTATGAGAACATGAGCATGACAGAACAATTTCAGCAGTGATCCATCAAACTGTACTACCACCGTCCTGGTTTTCTAAGAGCTACATCTACGGGTATGTTTAAAGATTTCTGTGGCCGTAAGCACGCCGGAATGATGGTGCCATGGCAGGGCCAGTTTCTTCGTCATCAATGATGTGGCACAAATGTTTGTTTGGACATTAAAGCTTAACTACGGGAAAAAAAACTAAACACATATACTGTAAGGGCATACTTTTCTGATAAATGTGAAAGAGAAGCCAAGAATAAAAGAGAGCTAAGGATCTGTATTTTCAGTCCATTCAGTGCTAAGATTTACCCAGTCCTGCCAGAGGAATGACATCACTTTCTTGGTTACAGTTAAGGAATGCAGTAGCAGGGATGCCTTTATAAAGAGGCAGTCTGAGGTAGTTGCCTCAGTTGGCATCTCATTGGGTCACATGGCGGGGGGTAAGAGAGTCCTAGCTTTCTAAGAGTTCTTAGAAACCTATGACACTCTGGCCGGCGTCCCCCCAAGCTCCTGGCAACCAGTAACGTCAGTGAGCTGGGCAGGACACTGGACAGAGCCAGAGGCATTCTGCACGTTATTAATATATGAGGATCAGGATTACATTGTGTCATCATTGTGGTGCACGATACCCGGGGGTTGTTTGACTTGTGGTGCAGGTTACCCCCGTATTGTGCACCACCAGCATTACCCAAACACCCCTTCTGCCTCAGGCGGCGAAAAGACTAGGGACACCCCTGTGCAGTTGTATCCTTTCTCCATCCACAGCCTCTTTACAGAACAGTTTTGGAGCAGAAGTAGACTGATAAGGTCATTCCTCTGCTCACTCTGCACTCTCCTCCTATCTATGGGTTCCCCGTCAGCACATTCCCTGCAACACACCTGATAAGCTCTTAGTGCTTCTCTCTCTCCCAGTCTGAGTACTGCTGTATAGGGGTTGGCAATTGGTTGCTACTCAGGAACTTACACTAGTTGTTTTAAAAAAATGATGCTTGTTCACACCATTGATCTTCATTTTTCTGCACATTACTGCACATGTATGGTGTGAACAGGGCACATAGAAAACATCTGTACACACCATACATGACCAGTGGAGTGCAGAAAAATGCATCTCAATGGACATGGTGTGAACAAACATTTAATAATGAATGAATTAATTCATTAATTAATATCTGCATTAATTTGTGTCTTTTGTAGAGCTCAGTTTTAAAACTGGGATGCCTTGCAGACTTAGAGGTATATATTTTTTTTATTCGCCAGAGAAATTCACCCAGTGAAAAGAATTGAATTAACCAAAGCAAGACGAGATCCTGTCAGCATTTTGTGTCCAGGTTAGCTCTATGTATTAGCATTTGCTGGGAGAATCTCGTTAGTACAGTAGTGGCTTTTTTCCACATTTGGGTGAATCTTCGTGAGAATGTTTTTGGCAAACCTTATTAAATAACAGTAATCCATTCATTCTTTTACTGGCAGTTGCTATACAGTATGTGCATAGTGAATGCTAGCAACAGTTTTTTTTTATTACTAAAGTAAAAAAAAAAAAAAAGTAAAACAAAATTGGCCCCTCATCCAGAGCTAACTAGCTTAGTAATCCAGGCATGGAGTCTGGTATTCCTATAACAAGGGAGCAACGAGTATGCAGCCCCCCGTTATGCTGACACCAAACCAACTGCTCTTTGGCACTTGGTGCTCTGAGAGGTGGGTGTTCAGGAGCCAAGTTGGGGGCAATCAT
>NW_017306645.1:197629-252594 GCF_000935625.1 Nanorana parkeri | reverse complement strand
GGGGTCCCATGGATTACTGCATGCAAGCTAGTGTAAGTTGTAAAAAAGATACTTTACACTATAAAAATTACATTTATTATATTTTTTTAACTAATATTTACCTCTAGCAGGTACACTTGTTTTAAAAGAAAGCCCACTTTTGTTGAGAACAAAAAATTATCTATGGGTGATCAATGCACATTGCAAAGATTTAACAAACTTTGTTGCAGATTCTTACCCCTTTCTGTTCTGAAGTAGAAGTTTGTTTTCACCATGTGCTTTCTACACTGATTCCTGAAAAGGAGGGTCTGGGTTCATTTTAATCAGTTAATTCAGTGTTCTAATAAGGAAAGGTGCAGTGTGTGCATTCTTTAGAAGTAATCAACCCTTAGCGAATATCTCACCATTGTCATCAAAAATAAAAAAAATAATTTGCAGGAGATGCCTCAATGTTTACTTGCATCTTAGTGCAGAACTGTCAAAATCAGTCAGCCAATCACAGAAGTAGGAAATTACTTTCATGGGGGTGTTCTGTAAATCATGTACCAAATGCCTCTAGGTCGGTATATTGCATTGACATTTTTTGATAGTTTTTGAAAATTACAGCAGCTGCAGTTTTAAATGGAAAGGTAATCTTGAATGACATTAAATTACAAAATGACTTGCGAAGCAATTATATATGTGTAACAGTGTGTGCCTGCTCCTGGTAACACTGTGTCACAATGCAGTCAGTAAGCCGATAAGCTTGTAGAGGCTGGAGTTCAAAAGTCCTTAGCAGGGAAGTTAGTGACAACTTTTTCACAAACAGCACTGAGTCTTCTCAAGCCAGCTAGTAACAAAAATACATAAACAAAAAGCCTATCTCTCTGTCAGAGATCTACCTACACATAGAAAACAGTTTTACCCTCACTGAATAAAGGTGCTAAGCTAAGCCTTTAACCAGTTGACATCCGCGGTGTTAAACCCCCTTCCCATCCAGGCCATTTTTCAGTATTCAGCTCTGTGTACATTTTCTCAGATATCACTATACCTCTAGTGCAGCAGCCTGGGTGGTCTGTGTTTCACAGTCTCTCTCTTCCCAGTGACCTGTTAGCTGCATCTCCTTTTAAAACCTTTTGTCCACACCCTGTTTAGGTGAGTTAACCCATTTGGTAACTGACCGCCTGTTTCAACCTATTGCTAACATAGTAGCCAGCAATTAATTCACCCCATGGCCAGTACAATCTGTCACAATATGCTATATTGATTATTCCTTTTTTTTTTAAAGTGGAGTTTCCCTTTAAGCGTTGTTGACTTTCTTGCCACTGTCATACTATTTCTTGGCCAGGAATGGAGCTCCTTGTGATGTCATTGACCATATTTGGACTTAGTCTGAATGAATCTTTATACACTGAGTAATAGACTTGTGCGCCGTCAAAAAATTTGTTCTGTTTCGTTTCGTTTCGGAATATCCGTTATTTCGTATTTCGTAATTCGTAACTGAACTCAATTCGGATTCGGATTCGTACGAAATACGAATTTTCGTTAGTGGCGGTTATATTTTCGTAACTTTACGAACATTCGTTATGATGAAGTTAAAAAGCAAAATACCTTTGTTAATATTGGAGTGGTAGTTGTTTTTTTTACCGAAATACGAATTCCGTTAACGAATTCCGGATCCGAATTTCGTATTTCGTATAAAAAAAAACTACCATCAATCAACTCCAATATATTAACAAAGGTATTTTGCTTTTTAACTTCAATATAACGAATGTACGTCAACGGAATTTCGTATTTCCTGCCTGTATTTGTAATGCAACTCTCAGCAGCAGAAGAGAACCTCTGATTGGTCAACCAAAACGAAATACGAATTCCGTTAACGGATTCCGTATTCCGAATTCCGTATTTCGGACTTTAAAAAAAACTACCATCAACTCCAATATAAATGTACTTTGCTTTTTACCTTCAATATAACAAATGTTCGTAACGGAACGGAAAAAAAAAACTACCATCAACTCCAATATAAATGTACTTTGCTTTTTACCTTCAATATAACGAATGTTCGTAATGGAACGAAAATACGTCAACGGAATTTCGTATTTCCTGCCTGTATTTGTAATGCAACTCTCAGCAGCAGAAGAGAACCTCTGATTGGTCAACCAAAACGAAATACGAATTCCGTTAACGGATTCCGTATTCCGAATTCCGTATTTCGGACTTAAAAAAAACTACCATCAACTCCAATATAAATGTACTTTGCTTCTTAACTTTAATATAACGAATGTTCGTAACGGAACGAAAATACGTCAACGGAATTTCGTATTTCCTGCCTGTGTGTGTAACTGTGTATTGTAATGCATCAGCAGCAGCGGATCCGTATCTCGGATTAAAAAAAAATCTTGTCATGTTGTTCAACCTAATTTACAGGGGTAATATTAGTTCCTGTTTCAAAGAAATTCGGATCTGAAATTCGTTAACGGAATTTCGTATTTCGGATATAATTCAGAAACTGCCATTCGGATTTCAGATGCTCCGAAATTCGAAATTTCAGGAAAATTCGTACGAATTTCGATTCGTAACGAAACGAATCGCACATGTCTACTGAGTAGTAGGATAAATAGCACATGAAAGCACTTTTCGCATTTTAGAACAGATGTTTGGTGGATGTTGTCTGATGCATTTCTCACCTAGCGAATGTTGGGCAAATATCCCATCAATGATAAATATACCTCTTAAGCCTCATTCACACGAGTCAAATGAGACCTACATCTATTATCTTTTTCATACAGAACTGTAAATAAACTCGACAGTCCACAACTCACATGCCTACAGAGAAAGAAGAGTCAGCTGCATGTTAGAAATTAAAACAGCATTTCTGTATCTTTTCAGCAGCCTTTAATCCCCTTATCTCACTCGGCTGAGATCTGATGCTTGATTGATCCACAGGTGTCTAGATGTGGCCAAGCAGGGCCAAAGTAAATGACAAAAATCTTCACAAATACTGGAATTCAATACAAATTGCAATTCTAAGCCACAGATTATGATGTTGAGAATTTGCAAATCAACATAGATCTGTATGCTACTGCGGAATCACTGTTTAGTTTGGAATAATTTATCACAAGAATTAAAGTTTAAATTATATGTAAAGCTAATTTTTTTTTTTTTGATAGAGCAAAAGAGGATTAGAACTCCTGGCAGGTTTATTTTGCTCAATAATTCTTCAAGTGCCGAGGAGTGCTGGATTACTCAATGCAAATTTTAAGTGTATTTCCCCTTTTGTAGCCAAATTGGGATAACGCCTATTTTATATTTATTACATGTCCCCATTCACATAGCAGAACTTTAAAACAAATGTAATTGCTGCTGCATAAAACATACTCAATTAAAAGAAAGTTTTTCTCTGTAAAGAATTTTTCTCTGGAATGTAAGGGGCATTGGGGAGGATAATGTTTATGATAATTAACCCTGCCTGTACTTTGCTGGGAGATCTTATTATCAGTTGTAAACTAGATTTGAACTCCTGTCCCATATCAAGGGGTTAAAGATCTAGAATTTTGGCTCCTGTCATTGTATGTTAATGTGGGGAATCTCAGTCTGGCCTTAGTCTTTCTGTCAGGACAGTCCGTTTCCTGTTACTGTTGAGGGAAACGCTTGCAAAGGCCTGCTATATAGAGATATCTAAAAGGTAAGAAATATTTAATGAAAAATTATTTTTAGATGTGTCAACAGGAATGCATACAGTCGTGTGAAAGAGAAAGTACTTCTTATTTAAATTCCATGGTTTTAAGTATCAGGCCATAATACAAATCATATGGTCCTTAGCAGGTCTTAAAATTAGGTAAATACAACCTCAGATGAAGAACAACACATGACACTTTACAGCGTGTCATTATTTATTTTACAAACATAAAGCCAAAATGGAGAAAAACTAAGTACGCCCTTACAGCTTCCATATAAATAAAGTATCAGCCAGATGCTGATAATCAAATGCCCTCAATTAACTGATCTTCAGCAAGTCTGACCGCCCTTAAAAAAGCCAAAGTTTTAGCAGTTTGCTGATCTAAGCATCCAGGTGTGTGTTAACACAATGCCAAGGAGGCAACACATCAGCAGTGATCTTGGAGAATCAAATGTTGCTGCCCATCAATCTGGGAAGGGTCCTAAGGCCATTTTCAAACAATGATTATAACAAACATATAGTGGGGGTTTTCTCAATTTGGCCTGCAAAAGTGGAAATACACTTTAAACGTTTGTACATTTTTGTATTGGAGTCAACTGGCAGCTCAATTTGCCCTAGAACTTCCATAACCAGTCCTTGGGAAAATACACATACAGGATAAAGAATTGAATTGCCACTCCATGTGTAAAATCCAGAATGTCAACTATACAGTATGTAGCCATGTGATCTTGAAGTAACAAAATGTAATCAAAGGTCTTCTTACATGTGGCCCATTCAAAGACCTTTTATCCCCTCACTCAATACTGTCACTTGAATTAATTTTGTAATTCCACGATCACATGCTATATTTCCATCTACCTATGACTGCTACATTCTTATCCACATAAGTAAACAAACATCTTGACCTTATGCAACACCATTTTCATTTAGATTACCCACACATCTGGTATTATTGCCTCATCCACATTTCAGTCTTTTGATCTTTCAGGTAGCCTTGATGACCGTCATGTAATGGTTAAGCTTTGCATGTATATACCACTCCAAGCTTACTCCCGTGGTGGACTTCAGTCTCAATACAAATGAGTAAACTAAATGTGAGATTGTAGTCCATCATGGGAATGAGCTTGCAGCGGTGGCTACTTTACAACACACAGACACATCATTATTTTAATGAAAGCTGCAGATTGGAAACAACTTTTAAAATGATATGAACATCTTAATGTTCATATAAAATGTTAGCGATTTTCTGATACATCATCTGTTATGATGTAACATCCTCAGTCAGCCAGCATAAAATACAGGGCTATAGGAATTCTTACTTTGGAGATGATATCCAATTGATCCAGGGATTTATCTGATTGCAAGTATAGGGGCCAAGAAGGAATTTGGTTTTTTTACCCTTCTACAGCAAATTGGCCGGTGCTTCTAAAGGTCCCCACATACCTTGCGATAATTGTACGATAATCGCAGGAAATCCCACGATCGTACGATTATCGTAAGGTGTGTGGAAGCTGTGCGACCTCTACTACTGTAAGGTCGCACAACTTTTAACTTACGGACATGTTCGAAAACCCGCCGAGCATCGTACGATGTTCGGCGGGTCTGTAGCATGTTCGTAAGATAAAAGCCGGACGGGCCGGTGTGCGCAAGTGCACACTGCCCGTTCGGCATTACGGTCATCGGAAGCCCGCCAGTCAGGGGGCGTGGCTTGCGATCATCGCAAGTATGATCTGCCTATGCAAGATAGGCAGATCGTACATTTTTTTAAGTACCTTACAACCATCGCAAGACAAAAGCCTTGCGATGGTTGTAAGGTGTGTCCCCAGCCTTAGATTGTTGGCTTTACTATGGATCAAACACAAAAACTCACACTCATGCACAGGTTGCACTTGCCTAGGTTGAACTTTATGGACCTGTTCCTTTTTCAGCCTTATCTACTATGAAACATATAGTAGTCAAATATTGATATTGATATATGATATTGAAGTCAAAAAAATTTTAAGCTTTTTTAGAAATGCTGATACACTCACTTACAATGAATGTTGCTTCTTGATGTTTCAAAGTTTTAGTTTCCTGCAGAATCAGCAGGTCCCTTGAGCACTGACCCTGATATTCTGTATTTGGGTGGCTCCTTTACCTGGCAGGATTCTATGGAGACACCCTTGTGTGTGCTAGTAATCTGTATGTGTCTCCACAAAACACACAGGCACAGCAAGACAAGACATTCACCTCTTTCCCTCTCCCCACTCCTACCTGCTCCCTTCTGCATGATAGTAGATGGAGAGCTGCTGGAGATTAAGCTCTCCCTTATGATTGTGTACTAAACAGGAAGTTCAGATTACCCAAACTGAGATAGTTGGAATCAGCTGTTTGGAAACATGATAACTGCAAGTGCTCAAAATGTAAAGAAATACTTTCCCGAGCAATGTATATTTGTTTAAGCTGGATTCATTATCGGAAAAAAAAGTCTGAAGTTTAATACTACTTTAAGGTTACATTAAAATGACAGTTTCCATTGGCTTACCCAGAGAAAGCAAATGTTAGACTTGTGCATTCGGATGAACCGGCAAATCAACTAAATTCCGTTGGTTCGGCAGTTCGTCCGAATCCGAATCAACAAGTTATTATATGCCCGAATATACGAAAAACATATTCGGGCACATTATAGTTAATTTGAGCATGAATATCGACGCATTTCGGAACATACGTGCCACCATCTTGGAGGTAGGGTGCATGCTGTCACATGTGTGTGCCTCCATCTTGGTGTATCACAGGATATACACCAAGATGGCAGTGCTCAGCAGGCGTGTGACATCACCTGATGCCGCACACGCACAGTGTCATGTGACGCCATGCGCCTCGCCTCCGAGATCCGGTGGCTCGTTGCCTGCGAATCAGAAATAGCATAAAAATGTGTTTCGTTAGACGAAACGGATGAAAACATTTTCAGTTTTCGTTCATCTCCTCCGAAATGTTTAGCATTCACACGTCTAGTAAATGTGGTGTTTTAGCGCTTTAATGTTTCCCTGTCACACTATAGGTGCCTTGGGTAAATGCTGCCCTTGATATACCATTGCTGAATCCCCTGCTTCTATTCCTTTCACAATGGATGAGTGAAAGTCATCCATTGTGCCTCATATCGTCTATTCCTTTCTGTTTTCTAGTTGAATGGGTTAATCCCTGTTTTCTAGCAGAGCGGCTGCCTGTGTAAGGTGCTTATGTGCTGCTTTAATGCCCCATTCTCAGCTTGCACTTTGCTCACCCCCTCTTCTCCCCCACCATCCAAGCCTTATTTCCTTGCTATATCAAGCCGGAGCATACTAAAGTCACATTGTTTGCTTTGCCAGCAGGGAATAAAAGTTAGTGTCTTTTGTTCAGGTGGAAAGAAGTCAAACATTCAAACAAGACATTTGCTTTCTTCTAAAAATACGAGTCCGGTAGCTCTGCGTGGCTCCTCTGGGAAGCGAGCTGCATTTAAGCAGCTGTGGCTGATTTTTCAGGTGATTGGAAGGTCCCCAAAGAGTATCTAATGGAGTCACCAGAAACCAGAGGAGTGAGCGAGAGAATGAAGATGATATGGAGGAAGACAGGATGGAGGGAGAGAAAGGATGGAGGGGCAATCACACAGTGTGAGGCGAATCAAAATAAGGCAGGCTGTGAGCAGAACGCTAAATACAAGCTGATCAACAAAACCTACACAACAGGGTGGCTTATAACCGCTTCTATAATTGCGTTATAAAGTTATAAAGAGGTGCAGTTATATGTTGTTTAAAAAATGAAAAATAGTCCAGCCAAGTTTATCTTGACTGGAAAATAGGAATGCACTGTTAATTAACTACTGAAATATTTTATTAATGAGTTCCGTGGGAGTTGCCATGTTGAGTTTATCCTAAGCTCTCGCTCTAAAATTAAATAACAGAAGGGCCACCAAATAAAAAGGGACCATAAGCAGCAATTGTGACAATTCAGAAATGATTTCAGGACCACAGACAGCGTGAAGGATTGATTTTTTTAGCAGCAATGCTTGGTTGACAACTGAGGGCAGAGGTGTCCATCCCAATTCAACAGTCGGAGCCTCATTCAGATAGAGCACAATGCTGTTTAACACACTAAGCCTTATTTTACCGCTTGGGAATAAAATCCTTAAACTGACCACACATAATCTAGGGCCTGATTCACTCCTGAGCATTTGGTAGCTTGAAACTCAAAGCTGCAGAACGTTTAAAGTGATATTAAACTAGTATTAACCCCTCAAACGTTTTATCAGTAATGAATCCAAATCAAACATATATACATTGTCCAGAAAATGATCCAAGCATTTACAGTGATCATATTTCCAAAACAGCTCCAACTCTCTCAGCTTGGCTTCCCTGAACTTGCTGTTGACTACATGATCGCAAGGGGTAGAGCAGTCTCCATCAGCTGTCCATTTACAATCTTTTACAGAATTTAGCATGGGGGAGGGGAAGGTCTCCCCTTGCTTTGGGGAGACACAGCTTACAAGCACAGACAAGGGTGGCTCCATAGGACCCTGCAAGAGAAAGGAGCCACCCTAAGGCCTTGTTCACACCAAATCCTGACCAGATCTGCATTAGTAATGGGCTCGGGCGTGTCCGCAGCTCCACGTGCCGAGTCCGCCAGGAAGCTGATAGCGCCGCAGTGCCAATTACAGGCACGGAGACATTTCCCGATCTCTGCAGCTGCGGACCGGGATAATGTCTCAGTACCTGTTATTGGTGCTGCGGCGCTGTCAGCTTCCTGGCGGTCTCGGCACGTGGAGCTGCGAACACGCCGAGCCCATCACTAATTTGCACATGCAGTACAGTATATTTTTCCACGTTTTTGATGCATTCCGGGCCGTTTTTATTTATTTATTTTTGCCTAAAATGGTTTTCAGTGCGTTCCAGGGCGTTTGTATGAGTTTTTGATGCGTTCACAGGCGTTTTGGTGTGTTCCAGAGCAGAAAAAATAGGGCATGCTGAGGTTTTTCCACATGCTCTGGAACTGAACGCTGTGGTGTGACCTAGAGCCCAAAATACCATTGGAATACATTGGATGCATTTTTGTTGTGATCTGTAACTACTCTGCTCTGTTCTGCATCTGCTCTGCACTTGGTGTGAGCTAGCCTACAACAGGATATCAGGGCCAGTGCTCATAGGACCAGCTGATTCTTCAAGAAGCTAACACTTTTAAACATCAGGGAGCAGCATCCATTGTAAGTGATTTCATCAGGATCTGAAATAGCTTACAACTCTTTTGACTTTAAAGTTAAAGACAAAAGGTTTTTAAACTATTTTGAATGGTGATGAAATCACTTACATTGGATGAAGCTCCTTAATGTTTAAAAGTTTTCGTTTTCTGTAGAATCAGCTATGAGCACTGGCCCTGATATGTTTTTTTTTTTTTTTTAATTTAATCAAAAAGTGTATTAAGTTTTTATTATAGAAAAAGGACACAGAAAAGAACATATACAATACATAGTATACTTGCGCAATCAGTTGGCAAACAGTGACTACATGAGTAACATCTAGGAATACATTGACCTGATATCCGGTTTTAGGGTGGCTCCTTTCCCTTGCAGGTTTCTATGGAGCCACCCTTGTATGTGCTGTTAAGCTGTGTTTATCTCCACAAACACAAAGGGCTCAATTTCATCTCATACAGTATATGGCCAGTGAAACATCACATATGATAGGAAAATGGTCAATTAATTACAAACAAAAACAAACAAATTAACAAATGTTATTGGGATAAATATTGCATGATAAATATTAAAGTCGATTCACCAAAAAAAAAAGTATGAGGCAGTCAGCACATAGCTTTGGCAGTCGGTATTTGCAGCTTGCCAGTCTGTAGCAGTATGAAAGTGTTCATAACCTTGAGGCAATGGAAGTATTTGAGAACACATTGCTGGAATATAAGTTCATCCAAAGGAGGATATAGAGAATGTCATCCTGAAAGCAGAAATGGGACCAAATAATACTACTTTAACAACCATTAATCTCATGCTTTTAAATTGTACCTGTTCACTTACGAGTGCTCAGATCCCAGTATCTCAATTGCCTGGAGCTCAAAAATGTACACAACCTACTTTTGAAGCAGAATGAGGCATTTTTTGCCCCAAAAAATGCAATAAAAACGACTTGAAAAACGTCTGAAAGATGCATGAAAACACTTGAAAACTCGTGAAACTGAGCATTTTATTAAGGCCGAATAACCATCTCTTTATCCTAGTACCTAGCTTTCCATCGGCTTAAATAAACAAATGCTTAAACCTGAATATACTTAAAAAAACACACAAATAAAAATGTTCCACTATTGCCTGCATTGTGCTCGTGCTCAGGTGTGAATGCAGCCTGATTGTACAATTTACTTTACTCTGAAAATCTGCTTGTATAATCCCATTGACATTTACCATTCAAATTTACCATTTAGATTCACCATCAACTATGTAGTGTGAGGGCTCACCTGATTAAATAAACATATTGATTTGGTAGGCTCTCATACTGGCCTTGGTAAGTTGGAAGCAAATTTCACAAATATATTGTAACGCGTGGTCAGTTTTGGATTTACCAACAACTCTGATTTAAGAGCTTACCTAATTAGATATTGATCAAACAGTTTGTTTACTCAGACCAACCCTCTACATACTTGTTGGTAACTTTAAAGGATGTTGTATAGATTGTACAATCAGGTTGTAATACAGGTGGCCAGCTTTATGGATTACATGTGGCCTTCTTTTGCCACTTCAGCAAACCCAGTGAATTAACCGCACATAGCTTTAAAAAGTCAATTCAGAACCTCTAGATCAGTGGTTCTCAACCTGTGTAACCTCAGGGCCCACATTTGTCCTTGGTCATTAAGTCGTGACCCAAGTCACGCTGCAATGGAACAAATGGCATTGCAGTGCCGCGTGTTCTGGTGTGGATGACTGAACTGTGGGGGAGAGGTGCGTTTGGGGTGCCATTCAAATGAATGGCAACGCACCTGCGCCAGAACGTGTAGTAGGTGCGTTTGCATTGTACAGTGCATTAATGGCACAGGACTGTTCGATTAACGCACTGTACTAGTGTGAATGGGCCCTCAAACACACTGATAGACATAATCTCACATATATACTGTACACACACCCACAATTTTTTATTTTATTTTAAGATCCACCCAGTCTCCCTACCTTACGAGAACTGGAGTGGATCCTCAGCCTGGGGACCAGTGTGGGCTGCTGTGCTGTGATGGAGCTCCATCCATGCGTGCATTGCTTGTACAGCTCCCTTGCGCACCCTGTAGAGGTGACTGGAACCAGAATGTGACCTCACTCTTGTCCAGACACCTCTACATGAGGGAGCTGTAAGCAATGCACGTATGGATGGAGCTCCCTTGTGGCCACAGCTCCAGCCTACCTCACCTCAAGCTAATACTCGGCGCTTGGCAGCATATTTCAAATGGCTGCATGGCGTGAGAACTGACAGTGCTGTGCTAGGGGAAGGCTGAGAAGCCTCTAACCTAGAGAAGTGGAAGGCTTGCAGCGACTGGAGATCAGCAACAGCAGCCCCCTTACACCTCTCACAACATTTTCTCCTTTAAAGGATAAAATTATATCTTGGTGGCACCCAAAATGCGTGTCCTTGTCTGGACATAAAAACTGCAGGTATATCAATATTCCGTTTTTGTTGGCCACAACCTAAGAATTTCTTGAATATGAATCTTGCTAAAAAGCCTTCTGTATTTGGCTGAATCCTGATTTCACTGCATTCTTAATTAAAAGCAGGATGCTGCTTGGCTCCAGATAGCTTGCAGACACCTTCCTGAAGGAGACAAATGTGAGGAACGGAATATACCGGTCAGCGAGATGGCGTTGTGTTCGGAGCGAGAAGCAGTGGAATGTTACAAGCAGGTAGAGCTTGGCGTAGAACGCTTTTAATGCTCAACGCTGATGCCTTTTCCATTCTATTATTAGACTGGAAAGACAGAGAAGAGAAGTGTTCAACCAAACTGATTGCACATCAGGGGGGTTCCTACACCTGGATTTGAATAAGATAAGAGTGGATTTTATGCAGCTTCTTCACATCTTTACTCTAGGGGAGAGAAAGGAGGTTGATGTAGATGTATTTGTTGACATGTACAGCCAAGCTGTGCTTCCTGTTTGATACCTCATAGGGAGCTCTGTTTATGCGGCTGATGCTGTTTTTCTGCCTTTAGTTCCCCCAGGGCAGAGCTGCACTTAATATTTTCCCCTGCCACCGGAGAAAGTCGCGCCACGTCTCAGACTCCAGTCACAGTCCTGCAAGCGCTTTGGGGTCATTTTTATCAATAAACACAACCTGTCGAGGTCAGGTCACGTCTCTCAGAAGTCTGGGTTAATTCCTTCTCTTCTGTCCAAAGTGAGAAGTAATTATGTGCGTTAATTGGCATATTCATAATTAAAGCAAAGGATACGCAGCCATGCTGACTTCTTGTTTGTAATTCTCCTTTCGCCTAGAAAAAAAAAGAAAGACACTGAAATATTTGATCCTCTTTGGCAGTGAAAAAACCCAAAAGAATGTTATTTTTATTAATTCTACATCCTTCACTGGGAGATTGCTGCATGCCTTTCTTCATCTTCAATAAAAATTGTTTCCCATATGTTTATTCCCTCCTGGCTTTAAATCCCGAACAAAATCTTTCTCGGAAAATCTTTTTTTTTTTCCTGTGTCCTGTAATGTCCTTGATCTAGTAAGCTAAGTCTGTTACATGCTAACAGCCTGTAAAAATAGGATGCAGCTTATATTTGAGGTGTGTGACGCCGTCTTGGTTTGGAAGCATGGAACATTAAATACAGACTAGGAATAAAAAGACCTCCTGCAAACACACCCACATGCTAGTACAATTTATAAATATACAGGACCTTATACAGTATATTTTCTTATTTATTTCAGGGATTTATATAGCGCTGACAATTTACACAGCACTTTACATAATGTAAATTCACATCAGTTCCTGTTCTCAAGGAGCTTAAAATTGTAAAGTCACACACACACCACACATACATACTACCGCATACTGGTCAGTTTGGACAGGGGCCAATTAACCAGCATGTAGTGTGGGAGGAAATCCACGCAAGCACAGGGAGAACATACAAATTCCATGCAAATAGTGTAATGACAGAAACTGGATTTGCACTGAGGGCAGAAGAGTGTCGCCCCCACCATTTAAAAAAAAAGATGTCTAAAACTGTATTGCTTTTATTGCCAAAAAAGCAGTCCATCAAATGCGATTGTAATGGAAAATTAGAATGTCTGAATCTGAATGGTTCCATGGGACCAGCATCTCCCTGTAACCCTCTGTGGGCAGCCATTGAATTGGTTCTTCATCCACATGGCTGGCTCCCACACCAGCATCTTTTCACTTTGGTCTGGTGTACTTTACAAGACATGTGCCCATGGGAACATCATCTCCCTTTAACCTTCTGTGGGCAGCCATTGGTTCTTTATCCACATGGCTGGCTCCCACACCCGCATCTTTTCAATTTGGGATGGTGTACTTTACAAGGTATTGCCATACTACCTGCTTGCTGAAATAGGAATCTGCAGTGCATATGTGCTTCAGTGTGTCTTTATTACCAGGCACCTAGTACAAATTGTGTTCAGCACTTGTACTGTTATCCTTAATGCTGCTCTGTTTGAGTTGACCTTGGTTTGTTCTCTGGCTCCTGCTTTGCCTTTCTATATGTAGTACAGCTCTTTATGAACACAGCCTGACCTGACCTCTTCTGTTTACAGTCTGCTCTTTTTGGAATGCTCTCTGTCAGCTAGTAGGCAGTCACCAGAGAGGCAGACTTGAGGGCCATGTCCTAAGTTGAAGCAAGAAGCTGTTTTAGGGAACTCATTTGGATTGGCAATGATTAGATTGCTTTTTCATTTTTTTTTTTTTGCATAGCCCATTTTCTTTTCCACCAGTTTTCACTAAGGGCAGTTTAATTCATCTCCAATGTATTCCTGGAACTCTGGGTCTGCCAGAGATCTACTAAGACTTTGCAGTTTACAGATAAGATTTCCCAGGAAGACCCTGGTGATGTAGACTTTTCCGGATGCAGCTGTGAGGCCAGGGCAACATCACCAGTGCCTCACTCAACGATTAAACGGAAAAACAGTAATTGCAAGTAAAGGCGAAAAATGTTTACCTAATGGATGTAAGATGATTTCATATCAGCATGCAGAGTTTCAGATTGATGTGATTTTTAGTAAAAGGGGGTAAAGATCCACTTTGAGGAGTCTCTACAATGGTGCAAGACTGAAGGTAAGGCTGGTGTCCAGCTCAACAGTGAGCAAGGCCATGTATTGGTCACAGCTGAATACAGTTAACTGATTGTCCCAACTGCCAGTGCTGGGCAGGCATCTGATTAACCAAATATCCCATATGGCATAAAACTATTCAAACGTGGGCAAGTTAAAACACAACAATAAAGCTGTGACAATAGAGAATGGAAAGGAAAGACTGCAGAAAGCTAAATATAAGTATTCCCCATCCCTTCCATATTTAAGTAATGCCTCATTTCCCATAACTTTTAGGATGACTTGTCAATAACAAAACAAGAATATTTACCAAATCAAGGCCCTCTTTTGGTATAGCTCAATACACATTGTCAGGGATACCGGCACAGGTGACTCCACACCTGCGCAGGTACCCACACAGGCAGACCAAACATGTGACCACACAGGACAAGGCAGAATATATGATATACAGTTTATTTGTTACACATCAACAAAACTCCAAACCCCTTCAACCCCCACAGGTTTAGCAGTGAAGCAGTGTGTCATGGTGCTGGCGCTGGGGGTGAGAGCGCACTATACAGAGGTGGGTGATGCCATCTACGGGAATCGGCGGGTCAGTCTGGGGGGGGGGATGTGCAGCTTTGCCGTAGGCAAGGCAGCAACGCCGCCCTCAGCGAATCTGCCGCTCCAGGCAAATGCCTTGTTTGCCTCGCGGCAGATACGCCCCTGCCTACAGCCAGGGGGAATAGCAACAAGGAGGGGTAACAGGCCTGCAGGTTCCTGACAGTTCCTGGCTGCTGGAGACACCCGCAGGCGAGCACAGGAACTGCAGGACCTGGCTCCAGCGCCACCTGGGGGTGCCCTGGATCCTGACACACATGTAAACACACATAGGAAGAACGTGTCTTGTCCCTTTGGAATATCTTTATTTTTCTTAAAGGATCAGTGCACTTTAAAAAAAAAGTGCACTTATCCTTTTTGCCCCCCCTACCCCTGACCTAAATGATCCTACATTCCCTTTCTGCTGGTCTGTATTACCAAGATCCAATGGGCACGGTTCTGCTATTATTTACATCCAGCACCAAAATGTTCTGTCTTTTGGCCCACACCTACACATTGCAGACCCATAGACTTCTATGGGGATGACTCCAAGCCAGTAGATGGATGCAGTCAGGAGAGGGAGACTTGCAGTACTGGATGTCAACAAACAGGGGAGCAATGGCACCTAGATTTCATTAAGTATAGGTCTGCAGAGGGGGAGTGTGGGATCATTTAGGTCAGGTGAGAGGAGCAAAAGAATCAGTGCACTTTGTCACAAGTAAAAAAAGACAATAGTGATTGTCTTAACAAAATAGAACCACAATGAATGCCCATGCATTGAGCACTTCATTTCCCAATCTACTAGCATAAGCTGGAGGTTTCTGAGAAATTTGCGAGTATCTTTCATTTTTATAATGTGTTAAAAAAAACTGTAAATGAGGAGGATAAGGCACTTTGTTCCTATTTTGGATATATACTTCCCTGTCCTGGGTGAAATTCTGCTACTTGAAGTTAAGAGTGTGAAGACTTGTTTGAGGCTTCTTAGTGCCAAATTCATTGCATTTCACAGCTCAATAGACATTTCCTTCTAGTGATGCATATCTTTGATAGTCAGTAAGAACACATTGCTACTCCCTGGTCTAAGATTTGTAATTCCTGGGTCTCCATTAGTGATAAGAAAACTGCCATTGGTTCAGTTTGCTTGAACATGAACTTAGGCATTCGTACAGCGTTGGTGCTTGCCAAGACGCTGGCAGCCCCACAATCTCCTGTGTTATGATGCGCTTGCCTGCATCCTAGCAAACAATGATACTGTGTGGCTCAGCCACCAGTCAATCAATGGCGCTGTGTCATTAGTTGCTAGGACATGGATAGAGTTTTGGTGAATGGGCAAACTGGCCAATCAATTCCCTAACTGTGAACAGCTTGGGTTTGGATCAAACTCGCGGTCAACCAAAAGCTCATCACTAGTCTCCATGCTCATGTGAGAAAGATGATGTTGATTCAGGATTCCGGCTGGCAAGTTAAACGTTAACAAAGCTGAGCCAGGAATCTAAATTGCTGGCCTAGGGAATAAATGTCCCTTGTCTGGTTGCACTGTGTGCCAGATGTGTATACATCTTAAGACTAGTTGTCTTTACAAATTGCTTTGCAGGTGAAACAGAAAAGCAAAGATACATGACTGCATGATTAAAGTGACCCAATTTAATTTTCTTCACTAAGCTAAATAAAAATTCCCTACTCCTTTAGTAAACCAACCTCACTGCATGTGTAGTAAGTGCTGCTAATAATGGGGAGTTATATGTTGCCATATTTCAATTGAACAAATCATTTGTTGGTGTATAAAATTCCTAAAATATAGAGAACATGCATAATAAAAAATTATCATTTCCATAGCAAGTCCTATTACTGACCTATTACTAAATATAGTAATATAGTAGGGCTACCATTGTTCGTTATTTGTGTGCTACTCTCCTGGCTGACTGGCTTCTTTTCTTACTGAGTACCTAACCCATAGCAGGCATACAGTTAAGACCTTCTTGATATGTGCATACTTATGATGGGTCACTTGTATTGAAGACAGTTCAGGTTTTCCTGAAAGTAATGTAAACTATAACTGGATGACCTTTCTTTTTCTAAGGTGTATAGTAAACAATTGACATGGGGTTTTTTTTCATAAAATACTACTTTCACCTTTTTTAATATCCTGTGGCGTCTTTTAGTTACTTCCTGTCTACATGGGTTCTAATTGATGGCTGCCCATCATTTCTGTGGACCTGCTTCCTGATAGTGACAATGGTGGACCATACCTGTGCAATACGTGTCAGTGTTTCTAGTCATCAGAATCCCATATTTCTGGATGACAATGCAGGAGCACAACTGAGAGATAGGAACAAGGTAACCCTTTTATCAGGGAGTCCCTGAACAAGGACCTTCATGGCAGGAGCACCAGTTTTTCTTAAAATGACAGTGTTAGACTTAAAATGATTAAAAACAACTTTTGAAATGACATTTAAATTTTAAAGCGTTATATGAGTCTTAAATCTCATGAACTCCATGTAAACATTTAAATACACAATTAAAATACCTATAAGGGGCTGTTTTTTTTGCCAAAGACATTTAATTTCTGTTAATCCAGTTCTGAGATTTACAGTACACAGCCCTGGCAGACTGCACAGTCAAATTGGTGACCAGACTTTTCTCTACTTCAGCTAAACAATACAGCTTGGTCCCCTCCCTGCCCTCAGCCTATGACTGGACAGTGAAAGAGCAGCAGCAGACTAAAGCTGGCCATACACATGGAGCGTGGATGGAAGAATCTCCCCTGCTTGCTATTGTATCCTGACAGCCAACGCCTATGACCGCTGACAATATTCCACGCGGCTCCTTCAACAAAATGGATGTTGGCCAATTCAGAAGGAAACAGCCAAAATGAGATCCTTGTATGGCCAGCTTAAGTCATCAATCTCCCCTTGCCAGCACGGTTCTTGTCAGTACATCTGCAGTCGGAATCCCTGACTGGCAACTAGTGCTGTCCCTCCCTTTCCCAGTTCTACTGTATATGGGATTACAAAAGACTAATATAAAATTCAGGTACTTATACCAGCTGCATGTAAAAATACACTTAATGCTTTTTTTAATGAATACTTAACAACAATAATTGATGCAGACTTGTGGTATTAATTAAACTGCATTAATTGGTGTTTCAGCCTCTGAGGTTCAGCATTAAAGCACATACATTATTGTAGTTTATCAAAAGAGACTGAAGCACTGAAGGCTTTTCGTAAATAAAGGGAATGAGTGGGCATTCATAGCTAGAAACAATATTTCTTTTAAGAAATGGATAAGTGCATGGTAAAATAAGATTAGAAGAGAATTCTAGCCATGGGAACAGCTTAAAATTTTCTTTGATGCTCTTTCCCATCTTTTAAACTAAGGTTGGGTTTGAGCTGTGACCATGGTTTATCTCCATTTACAGATATGCCCTGCCTTATTCACCTGCAGTGTTTGTGCTGCAGAGTTCCTCAATGAGACACTGCATCACCCCACAAAGTAACCAGGCTCGGTACCCAGAAATACCTACCAGATGTCAGAACACAATACGGGTAAGAAATATTCATTGGAAAAAAAAGCAGCTCATGCTGTATACCAGATCTAAAAATATTTCTGTACGGCAAACTGAAGAAAACATCAACCACTTATAGCACTGATTAAATGAAAGACAAGTTGCAGTTCAAAGCTGCATTTGACAATTCAAAGCAACAAAGATTCTTTTGTGGGTGCTGAGAAAGGTCTTCTCTGATAAATAGGGTGGCCATGAATCCATGATCATACATTGTTCCACTAAAAGGGATAGTCATACTTTCATTAATATTCATAAACATTCACAGTATATGTATACATTATTATTATTATTATACAAGATGCACAGTCCTTTACAAAAGAAAGGTAGACAGTACGGTTACAATACAATTTCATAAAGGAGGGTTAGGAGGGCCCTGCTGTGAGAACTTACAATCTAAAAGGAGGGCCAAGTAATACAAAAGGCATTAATTGTGAGGGATGAGCCGATATAGGAAGTACAATTATACTGATTATGTGGAGGAGGGATATCCTTCCCTGAAGAGGTGAGCTTTCAAGGATTGACTAAAGGCTGACAGAGGAGATAGGAGCAAAGACTGGGATATAGAAATTCTGAAGGATGGGAGATGACCTGGAGAAGATCTGGAGGCGAGTGTGGGAGGAGGTGACAAGGGGGCTAAAAAGCAGGAGGTCCTGAGAGGAGTGGACAGTTTGGGTAGTATTTTGAGATGAGGTTGGTGATGTAGCTTGGGGCAGGGATGTGGATGACTTTGCATATCATTGTTAGTATTTTAGTTTTTGGGGGAGTGGGAGCCAGTGGAGTGATTGGCAAAGAGGGGCTGCAGCCATCAATTGGTTGGTTAGGGGCATCTTTGTAAAGCTATATGTTGCTGATCATTTTCTGATCAGTGCTATAGAATACACACCATTTCCTTGCAACATTTAGACAACATGTGATACCAATTTCCTGTCCGATTCAACAGTAATTTTCTTAACTACTGCCAGGCACTTTTTAAAATAAAATGTAAAAAAAATATTTTAACTGCAATACTCACCTTTTTTCAGGTGCTGTTCCATGTAGGCTCGCCACTCCAAAGTCGCACCACTATCATGGACCCACCCTTTGGGGGTGCATCATGAAGCCGTCCTGAGTTTACAGTGCTACAGCATTTAGGTCTGCTGAGAACAGAAGAGGATCTCATGCTTCTCATGACAAGACTGATGACACCTAGAAAAATATAATGAATAGAATGGCAAGGTGGAAAGAGGGCCACTACACTGGAATTGGACTTTAATATCTAAAGGTTCCCTGGGAGATACCTTCACTTGGATGATAAGCCTAACAGGCATTAGTGGGAAGATGGAAAGAGGAACACAGGAGATTTCTCTTACTCTTTTCCATATAACCACTTTGCCATGTTGGGTTGGTGTCTGGCCCAAATTCCATTCCCTTATCATTACCCACTTCATCTCCCTGCACCCCAATTCTTTTGTAGCACCTTTTGTAGCACTACCAGATTCAAGGAACGCACAATTGCTCTTGCTTTCAACTTTACACTAACTTCAGCATGCAGGGGAAACTGGTTCCGGTGACCCTGCTAACCACCAGGGACATGCCTCACTTTGGATGGATTTTCTTTCACTTCCTGATGAAGGGAAATCTCTCGAAAGGGTTATAACCCTCTCTTACTCCAAAACAAAACAAAAAGCTTTTGCTTCAGTTCTACTTTAATTAAGTCTCTTATAATCTCCTTCAGTTCAGCATCCTGTCTTCGGGACTCTGAAGTCCCTAAGGGATATATTTATAAAGCAGTGAATGTGACTTTCCCTGTGGGTGAATTAATCACTGTAATATAAAACAAACTCACTAGGAAGATACAACTGCAGTGAATTATGGAGAATGTGACATTCACAGGTCCCTAATGGTTGACCATGAAAAGTTCCCCTAGGAATGAGAACACACTTCTGGCTCATGTGGCAAGGCCCAGAGTCTCATACAGGTATCACAAAAGGGTGAAGAGTTTGGAGAATGCCGGAGAAGGGTGAAGAGTTTGAGGAAAAGGGTGAAGAGTTTGGAGAAGGCAGGAGAAGGGCGAGGAGTTTGGAGAAGGCAGGAGAAGGGTGAGGAGTTTGGAGAAGGCAGGAGAAGGGCGAGGAGTTTGGAGAAGGCAGGAGATGAGTAAAGAGTTTGGAGAAGGTAGGAGAAGTGAACAATCTAGGCCAAAATAGCTTATTTGGAAAAATTCTCCAATTCAGCTCACTTTCCAGTTCAGCTATTTTGTCCTAGATTGTTCACTTTGCCTGCCTTCTCCAAACTCTTCACCCTTTTGTGAATAACCCTGATAGTCTTGGAAAGTACATCTTCTCACTCTCACTGACTTTCCAGGACTCCTCTTTGCTTTATACTTGATTGGGGGAAAATTCCCTCCACTCACAAAACAAAACTTCAGTTACACACTTTGGTGGTAGGAAAGGGGTAAGGCCCCTTCCAGGCATACCTACTCTCTGGATTTTTCTACGTATTTGCCCATATGAGCAAAATCCACCAATATCTGGATTTTCCTATTTTTCCATTGGAGGTCAGATAGGCAGAAAAACATTCTGTAATTATAATGGAGTCAACAATACTTTTTTTTCTGTACACAGACATTGGCAGTTCAAACTGATTTTATTACTCATTCCCTATGAAGAACTACCATGTTTACTTGTTTAACTTTGCATTTACTTTGTACTCACTGCATTACAATTCTGAAATCTTTAGCTGCATACAATGTCACCCCCTATGATAAAACAATGTAATCTGCCCAAAATTGGATGGCTAATGTATCCGAATCCAAACACGTAAATTTTTAAGTATACCCTCCATGCTGTGTTCGGACATATCACTAATGTGTTGCCATGTAGAAAGTGAAAGCTGTGCTTTAATTCAAATTAAATAATTTTGCTATGCAGGTATTTCTATACTACTGACTGTAATTACTCTTTTAAGAATACATCTGTATAAATTTGCTAATCAAAAGAATTGTTAAGAATATGTGGTTTAGCAACATGCTACTTGAAGATAATCACTTTTCTGAACTAACACAATAAGAAAGAAAAATTATAGGAAGCCCTGTGGGCTTTGCCTGCCATTCTTTATAGCAGTGCTGGGTGTTGTTTTTGCTCAATGCAGTTTTTCAATATGAATTTCTCATCTTGGTGGTTAAAAAAAAGGTTGCCAACGTGTTAAAAGAAGACTGCAAAACTTGAAAATATTATTTGCATCACAGTCTCCATTCTTTCACAGGAGACAAAAAGTAGAAGAGCTATTAAGAGGTACTTGTCCTAAAATTTCCTGTGCACAGCCAGAGGTGTCTGCTCTTGGTGAAGATTAATAGAATAATTGGGCTTGCAGGTCTGTCGGTTCAGTTTTCTATATTGAGATACTTCTAGGAGATTGTGAAGTGTTAGGTGACAAGTGCCCATCGAAAACTCACAGTAGGTCCTTCGCCAAAGACATACAAATACAAAAGGTTACATCCCTGGAGTTCCCTAGACGTTTGCCTCAGTAGGAAATCCACTGAACCCCGAACATAGCGACGAACCCTGCTATGTCTATGGGAACCAAATCTTATATATTTTTTTCGGGTTTTTTCCAAGGTCAATTTGCCAGGCTTTTTTTTAAAAGGCATGGGTAGCTGGGCACTGCCATGGGGAATATGTACCAAGCGGCATTCAGCTCAGCTATTCTGCTCTGTACCTCCGTGATACTTAGCAGAATTGCAATTCAATGAAAAGAGTGAAAAAAAAATAAAGTTGAAAAAATAATTTTTACATGTAAATAAATGTTAAATCTAAAAAAAAGATTATTGAAAAAAAGAAAAAAATGATTAAAAACCCCAATCAGTGACAGCTAGCTCTGCCCAACTGTTTCCTATTGGCCGGGACCTACTAGAGTCTTCTAGCAGGTCCCGGCCAATGAATAACAACTGGGCGTCACGGCCGGCTCCGCCCAGTTGTCATTGTTTAATTACAGTTCAGCTTCCCCAGGTCATTTGGGGATGCTGATCTGTCAGTACAACTGGGCGAAGCCAGCCATGAGAGTACAGGCTGGCTCCACCCAGCTGTCATTTGCTGTTCGCCCTGCTTCGGCTGTCACTTTGGCTCAGTCGAGCCAAAGCATATGCCTTCCATTCGGCTGAGCTGCTCGGACGCCTTTGGGAGCTGTATGGGCTATAGGGAATAGCCCATACAGCAGCCCTTCAGTTTGACTGAACCAAAGGGCTCCCCCAACTGAAGCTAGCCAAAGGATCACCCGAAGCTTCGGCTGATCCTTCTGCTAGCTTTGTGAATAACCCTCTGAATGGTGCGCGGACAACATATATTTTACTTTGTATGCAGTGGCACCATCCATTAGTTGATCCAACGCCCAATCAACTTAAAAATAAGGAGTATATCTGTACGGAGTACGGAGTACGAAAGAGATATTACCAAGCTGGCCAAAATATAGACGCATTTGTAAGAAGTGTGAATAAATAGTGACAGATGCCTGCTTATTTTTGATGAGAGGGCAGAATTGCTACATTTCCTAGAAGAAAAAAGCTTGCAGTGGTTGGCAGGAGTTTATTAATATGAGTGTACTTTTTGTTTCTTCATCAGTTTCTTTTGTTTTTCATTTTTTACATGAGTGCATTTATGCGCCTATGGGAGCAATTTACCATGTGTTAGTTTTTAATATTTTTACTCCTGCCAGAAATAAGCTTATGAAGACCTGAAAATTTAAAAGCAGCTACATAGTAATACAAAATAAATTAAATAATGTTCAAACAAATCAGATGAGCTATAGCACTTATCTTACTATATAGTCATTTTACTAATAAAGCCAATTAGGCCAACCAGCCAGGGAAGGAAGGTTCTGATAAGTAAAAGAGAGGTAAGCCGAAGGGCACCTTTAGAGATAATTGGTCTATAGGCACTCTGCAAACCTTTCAGTTAGCTACAGCTGATCTGCTCTCTTATGTGTTCTGTATGAAATAGGTTATAGCAATGGAGGATTATCATATGGGCAGCAGGGGTAAATGCCCAGGGTCCCAGACTCCTGAGGGGCTCAGGGGGATGCTACATTTTCCCCTTTGATAATGTTTAGTGTAAGCCAGTTTAAAGCGGACCTTTACCCAATGACAATCTATAAACACATACTTCTAGATGATTGCTGGCTTTGTATTCTTTGCATTCCTTATTTCTCTTTTCTTCCCCAGTCTTCTGACAGTGGCCATGTTTACTAATGGCAGATTAGTAAACATTAGTAAACAATTTTCCTACATAAAGTAAGAAAAACAGGTTTTTCCGTATTTTCTGAACCTTTTTTTATTATATAGTAGAAAATTAAAACCACCAGTGGTGATTAAATACCACCAAAAGAAAGCTCTATCAGTCCCTAAAAAATGGTATAAATTTCATTTCAGTACAGCATTGCATGACGGAATAAATGTCAGTCAAAGTACCACAGCGCTGAATACAGAAAAATGGCCGGGACAGGAAGGGGGTTTAATACCTCGGTCAGCAAGTGGTTAGGCTTTGCTAGTCTTTCGCCTTTGTTTGGATATAGGGGTCAACAATATTTCCTTGGTACAGATTTCCTTTAAGGTAATTGAATGATCTCACACAGTACACATTCTCTGTACCTTGAAGCATTGTTTTCATATTATTTGCCATCATCGCACATGTAATTTGTAAAAGTGAATTTTTTTTTAAATGTGAAGACTGCAACTGTTACAAGTCTGGCAAGCCCCCGTCTAAACATTATAATTGTAATGTACTCAATTGTTATTCAATTACCATTAAATTAGATTTTCTTTTTACAGACGTTCTAGAACATGAGAGACTAGAATACATTTGCATCAAATATGCTTCAAGTATACAAATAACTGGGAGGCAGCTGTGTGTCGGAAAATACCTTCCCCCCATTGTCAGAATATTGTCTGAATTGCTTTCTGAATTGACAAGATCCTAAAATATTTGTACTCTTTTCCATAATAGCTAGATGACGAAGAACAAGATGATATTGTAACCACAAGGAAAGATACTTTCCTGCGCACAGCTAGGGATAAGCGGTCAGCTAGGGATGTAGCAACAGCAAGTTTTACTAAATTAGTCAAAAACGTGTCATCAGCACAGGACAGCCCATTAATTTCAATGGGCTCCCCTACATGCAACAAACCTGTCAAAGAAGCCGCAGTTTGAGCTGTGAGCTTTATTAATTTTTTGACTGCCTATTTGCATGTTTGTCACATGGGCAAATATGTGCATTTTGGCTGCAGCATTTGGAGTGTAATTGTACTGGAAGTGTGGCAAGCATTTTCCCGCATTGCGCTTGGCGGTTGCACATGTTCGCACATATGGCAAAGTGTTAATGGGTCTTAAAACTAGGAGAAAACATTGATCCTAGCTGTGAGGCCAGGTGCACACTTGGTCAATCCCGGGACCCGAGTCCTGGGACCGCGTGTTTGTGTGCGGCCCCACTGATTATCAATGGGGTTACATCCGCATGGCAATCATTGAAAAAAGCTACTTGTACATTTTTTGTGAAATGCAACGCATGTTTTTTTCTGCCTGGCGGCACTGTGGTGCCATTAGAAAAGAATGGCACCGCAAGCGAGATCAGCGGTAGTGTGCGATTCCGTGACTACACGACCATCCGTGCGGTTTTGTACATGATTGCCGCTTGGTCACGGATCGCCCAAGTGTGAACCTGGCTTGAGACTTCTTTACAACACGGTTTTGTTTATAAACAAAGCCCAATCAGACTCCATTGCTAACAAGACTTTGCTTGCATCAACAAAGCCATACGATTACATGACTTTATTAAAAAAAAGGGATAGACTAACGCCAATCTTTACAGCTGGAGTTACTGTAAGCATTAGATTTAGTGCTAGGGTTACCACTATTTTTAGGGTTACTGTCAGTGTTAGCAAAATTTGACACAAGAACAGATCCAGGACACTTAAACAGAGCTTAATTTCCAGGAGCCATTTAAAAATACATTGTTACCATGACTATGTAGGGCAAAGTGATAGTGTCTCTGCAAAGGGCCGAGTCAACACTCACCTTACAAGCACTTCCTTGCTGCTCCTCCTTCCTCCATAGCCAACACTGAAATGACTGGTGTCAGCGGCCCAAAGACAGGGGCGAACAGCTGGGTCCTGTCCTATGTACAATAAACTCCCCGTTATCTGCACCCATGGGGATTGGTAGATGCCGAATAAATAAGTTTCCAGTTCTTACTGTTAAAAATGTACTGTGTAAACTCCCCCCCCTTCCCCCATGGCTTCTCCCCCTGCGGCCCCATTTCCCTGCCAGCAGCTACATTCCACAGTCTGCAGCTGAATGTAAACAGCAGAGCAGGCTGGCAGCAATAGCCAGCCTGCTATTGGCTATTGCAATAGCCAATAGCAGGCTGGCTATTGCTCCCACCATTCATTTTTATTATGTCCTTGATTTTTTTTTTTGCCGGTTGCTTGAGCTCCGGATAATGGGGAGTTTACTATATTAAGAGCACTGACAGCAGCTCCTATATAAATGAAGGTTGCAGGCTTCATTCACAAAACAATGCTCATGTCTAATGATTATTGTTTGAGTTGATCTGTTTTAGAAAACCTGTAATTTCAAAAAGGGGGGTTAGAATAAAAAAATCTTGTTCCCATTTAACCCAATATTAAACCTTAATAGCCCTCCTCTTCAACTTTAGCTATTTTTGCAATTTTTTTGTTGTATTTGTACTTTATTCGTACTGCCACAATAAAAATACATAATATTATAAATTCTTTTGTAAACTACATTAATCATGCTTTGTACTAGAAATGTAATTTTAGTGCCTTTATAAAAGAGACACATCACTTAATAAAATGATAAGATACACACTGCCTTAGTTCTTAGATGGAAGAACACATTTTGATTATCATAATGTTAATAAAACCTGGGTCTATTTTACTGTGCTTATAATTACCAAATCACACCGGTACAACCACGGGCGTCACCAGGCTGGGTGTCACCCGGTGTGGCCGCCGGGGGTCACCCAGCACGCACGCCATTATGTAACGTGTGACACAATGATGTCACGTGTACTTCATTGCAAGCTTTGACCAGTTTTTTTGGTCCATCTGTTGTGGTGAGTGCGGCTTTAAGCATACGGTGTCGCGCGTGGTGGAAGAGGTTCTTCTTACTATACTGAAAATTAATGCAATTTAAGGGAACTTTATCCAGCATGGACTAAGCACCAAACTGTGGTTTAAGAGCTGTTCTCTGGGGTTTTTTAAATGTTGTATGGATCATAGGCATCTGTTTTCTTAATGATATCTAATATCTTCCAGATTGATGTCACATATTTGATATTTATTTATACTGTTTTATTTATTAAATTATAGGCTGATATTCAGTGACATTGATAACTGTTTATTCTATTTCTGCTATTTATTGCTATTGACATTCATTTATCACTATTACTGTACTTATTCTTACTTATTCAGTTTGCAATTTTATACATATATCAATTTGCGTTTTTTTGGTGGTAAATGAAAGGATGGTGTAGGTCTGTAGGGACACTTTTTAGGATTTATACAGTGCCGAGAGTTTCCAGCTTACCTTTACACAATATAGGGGGACAGTACAGTTACAATACAAGGCAAGATGATTAGGAGGACCCACCTCGTGAGAGCTCACAATATGAAAGGGAAAGGCAAGTGATACAAAAAGTAGTAACTGTATGGGAATGAGTTGTTCTAACAAAATGTATATTGTTCGATAGAGACAGGATAGGCTTCCCTAAAGTGATGAGTTTTCTAGGGAACGCCTAAAGGCGGATAGAGTAGGAAATAGGCAGACAGATTGGGTGGAGGAAGTTCCAGAAGATGGGAGCGAAACCCTGGAGATGAGCATAGGAAGATGTGACATGGATTTTGGATAGGTTAGGGAAAAGTTGAAACACCTGTCAGTTTATTTTTTGCTGTATGTAACCCAGTGGTGTGACAGGGGAGTTGTGGGAGGTGCGTTCTGCACTGGGTGACACTATCAGAGGGGTTGACACCAAAATGAGAGAGCCCAACAGCTGCATGAGAAAGGAGGGGACTCGGTGGCATACATTATCCTGTTGGATGAACATCCCTTTCTCTCCTTGCTGTCGCCACGATAGCCACCGGCAGTGAAGTGCGCATAACGTCATTATGTGCGTGCTTAATGACGTCATGTGTATACGCAATGATGTGCCCACTGGGTGACACCACTGATGTAACCCATTGGACAGATTTTCCTTTACTTCCTCTCTTAGAGGTGTACCAGGAAGTGAGAGCAAATTTCTGAAAAGCCAAGGGAATTGTCCTCTTAGGCTACATGCACAAAGGCAATCTGGGGTGGCTACTCTGTTGCATTCAGAGTAGCTCTGAGCTATGGTCATATACAAACTGATCTGTATATAGGATGCATCTCTGCTGGTCATATATGGTCATATCAAAAACAATAGTGAGTCGCCTCCACATTGGCTCCTTGTATTCATCTCTCCCCCTCATAGTATATATGCAAAAAAAAAGGGGGGGGGGGTTTGTAGAGAGGGTTTGTGGAGAGATATATATCGAACCATGCTTAAAAGTATAATAGATTTATTTGGCATACAAAAATATTGGTAAAATTCCTAAATATCATTGTTACATACATAGATTGTTAATGACAATCCCAGTTTGAACAGCATAATTCATCCAATAGTATATAAATTGATAAAATTCTGATACATATCAGCCATGATTCCTTCCAAATGATCCATTCATTATAAAATTTCTCCAAGGTGTGTCTATCAATGTGTATCTCAAGATAATCGTCTCAGAACGATTCATTCCTACGCGTTTCGCATTCAAGCTTCTTCAGGGTATTCCATTCATCTATCAAATGGAAATTATGCATGTAGTTACTGTATATCATTCATTTGGGCGTGCCCATCTTGATATCATGCCTATGGGGGGTGGGAGAGACCCATTGTCGGGATTCTCCCTGTGTGCATACAGCACACACCTGGAACAGGCATCAGGTACTCACCTACTAGCTGCAAGTCATCTGCTAGTAACTGCTGTCAATAAAGCTGGGTGTGGGCAGAATCAACCAGGCTGGCTAAGGCACTATTGATACACAAGCATGGCATCCCTTAGCTCAAATTTAGAGTTGAGGGACACAAACTGACCATGCCAGCATGGATCTGCTTCTGTTCTTGGTGCGGTCAGGTAGCTTAAGAAAGACAAGGGGACTGGAAAGATCACCAGCTATCTGCTGCAGATTGAGGATCATTATACAAGTATGCAGCCAGAAACTCCACAGAAACACCTTCCCTGGATGCACATTTGTACAATGATCCACAATCTGCAGCAAATAGCTGGTGATCTTGCAATTTCCTATGCACCTTGGCTCCTTCTAGTGGTGAGAATGATGTGTGAATGGCATTCTGCCAGTGTATGTCTGGGTAGAGGATTTATAAATTATCCTTTCAAATTTTTTAGTACGGTTCAACTCATAGAAATGTTTCAGACTATAAAAGCGTGCTTGGTGTTGCATAAGTTTACCTTAAGTAAAGCCTAACTTTTTTTTGGCTTTACTTCCATTTTGAGTCACAGGAGTTCATTTAGTAATGTACTCCTGTGACCCAAAGACCTAAAGCCTGCTATCTGCTGACAGTGTAGAGCCGCCCACAAGCGGGAAGGATCCTAACACTATTGTTGGGATCCACCCTGTTTCCTAATTGACAGCTGGCTGTGCCCCTCTAGAACCAGAGCCAGCTATGCCCGCCCCTCTCTGTTTCTCCAATGAGCGCTGGAGTAACAGAGAGGGGAGGGATCCCTGCAGGGAGGGGTTACTGTCAGAAGAGACCAAGAGCCGAGCGATCACAGTCACATGATCACTCAGCTCTCAGATCTATAGATCCGGCATATAACAGCAGCAGTGTCCCGACCAGCTCTATGTATGGGGAAGAGAAGTTTTATTCTCTATACTTCTCCTTTAAGCTTTAATGGAAAATAATTTAGAGATTCAAGTTTGTACATTTTCAGATGTGCTAGACGCGGGTCATCTGAGTTCTTACATTCAATTTCAAACTACAGTTCTAATACGTATTTACTAAAAGTACCCTATAAGCAGTTTGAATAAATACTTCTAAACTGCTGAAAAACATTTTGGACATAATGGCGTTCTGAGTCACAGTTTTATCAAAACTCCCCATGAATGTCGATGTGTTTGGAACTCTGTGATTCCTCCCCTCCATGAGACATTCTATCTGCTAACGGAGGTAGAAAATGTTTCTGGTGCTGCTCCCACTAGTGTTAAATTGGTTTAAGATCTGCAATCTGTGATAGTTATGGCATCTTGTTTATCTCATTTTCAAGATCATCAAGCTATTGAGATATTTCTGGTTCAGTCTTGATGGAGGCGTTGTCATGGTTTAAAGCTGAACTTCAGGATAAGCAAATATTGTCTAAATACAAGAGTCATGTGTATTCTTACTTGAATCTTGGTGTACTTTGTGTATTTCCTCCAGATCTGTGCAGTAATCCAGTATGAAACTTTACCTCTGTGCAGGAGCTTCCTGTAATAAACCGGTCACTTCTGAGGTGTGCCCAGTTGCTCAGCTGCTGTGAGTGCTGAGTTAGCACTCTGCATCCTCATTCACTTCTGCCATGAGTGCTAAGTTAGCAGCACAGCGTTCAGTGGCGGTTTGCTGAGTGTGACAGAGCACCAGCGGCCATTTTAACTGTGAGTACACCTGACAGCGCTGGAGAAAGGTGCCTGAACCCCGATAGAGGAAATCAATCAAGTGTGGGAACCTACAATTTAATGTTTTGGTGGACGAGCACACCAAATATTCATTGGAAAATGGTATTTATTAGTCAAAAATATTATCCTCCGCCATTTTGCTAAGCATTGTGCAGACGAAGTGTCCAGTAATGCTGCTGCAGCGAACTGAAGTCCTGAGGCGGAGTCAGTTATTTAGCTAAGTGCTGAATAGTTGTTCTGCACCACTTACGTTTGCTGTAGCAGCTTCACTGAACGTTTCGGCTGCACAGTGCTAAGAAAAATGGCGGATGATAATATTTTTGACTAATAAATACCATTTTCCAACAAATATTTGGTGTGCTCGTCCACCAAAACATTCAATTGTAGGTTCCCATCCACATTCAGTGTTAAGCGCTGACTTGCAGCACAGAGTTCAGTGACAATTTGCTAACTCCGCACTCACAGCGGTTGAGCATAGGGTTGCCACCTATTCTTCAAGCGAAACCCGAACACAGCATTCAAAACCCGAACTGTCCGGGTGAATCCTGGACAGGTGGCAACCCTAGTTGAGCAACTGAACACTCCTCAGCAGAACAGCTACTTAGCGCTTGGCTAGAGAGCAGAACATGCCTCTTACCTCTCTGCTGCAGGGTGACTGGTCTAGTATTCACCTCCTTCTCTAGTTTTCTGCAGGCAGCCTGTAGTGGGTGAGGCCTGCTGGATCCCCCCCACAGCTCTGCTCTCTGCACAGTATATGTACAGCACAGTGATTTGGTGTACACAAAGTAGATTAATATGCTTTCTGACTTAGATGAAAGTTCTTTTGCTCAGAGTTCAACTTTAACCACTACTGGGACTGGGATTAGAGCTATTTGACCCAGTGCTGTTTTAAAATGGTAGCTGGTCTCACTGGCTTCTGCGGGCCCCTGGGGGCACAAGAGCTCGGACATTTGGCTGTCTGTGACCCAGAAACTGAAAATGTTCTGCTCCTGGGCTTCTGAGGAATCTACAGCTCGCTTCAAGGGAGTGTGCTGTAGAAGCGAATGTAAACACACTAATTCTGCACACTGTTGACATTGGGAGTCTACGTCCAAAAAAGAAAAAAACGAGAGCAGTAGCCTACCTCACCATACGAAGCCATATGCCCTTGGCATTGGGAGAGTGCTTTTCCAGGAAGGGACCCCTGTAAAAGCAGCTTGTCCCCATGCTGATGAGGACAAGGGCCTCTACACCACAACCCTGGCCCGGTGGTTGTGGGGGTCTGTGGGCAGGGGGGCTCATCTGCAGCTGGGTGCCCCCTTTCATAAATGGGGCACCCAGATGCTGCCTCACTCCTTGTAAATGACCCCTACTCATTACCCCTACTCATTTACCAAAAAGTGCACAAAAAAAGTAAATAAACACCTTGAAAAAATCTTTTGATTGATTTGAAAAAATCCTTTGACAAAAAAGTTTTTGACAATTCGTTTATTCTTAAAAAAACAAATCTGTCCAACAACGCAATCCAAAGGTCAATCGTGTCGTCCACCGATGTAGATCCTCGTCAATCATGCCGAGCGACACCCGCCAACTTGACTAAATAAAAAAAAAGTCCTGCCGCCACACCACAAAATGACAAGTCCGGCCCAAATGTAAACACATGGACTAATCGAGCCGTGACATCACGACTTGCTCCGCCCCTTTTAATTCCATGTCAGTGTTTGGTGGGAGCTGACCACCACGACTAGCATTCATGACATGGCTGGCGATCTTTGCTGACTGGTGATCTTAACAGCTTGAACTCTTTTTTTACACTTCTAAGCCCTTACAGAATGTTCTGGAGGGTCAGCTGATTGACCCCCAGCACCCCACGAGCCCCAGGTGTAACAACTGGAAGAAAAGGAGGCAAGAAACTGTCAGCTGTCGCAATCCCATAAGGGACGAGGGGGGGTGCCTTAAGACCGGTTCTCCCCCACTTCCAGTCATTCTTCTTTACTCCTTTTCTTTTTCTAATGAAAACTTGTTTTCCTTTGTGTGACCTCCATTGTCTGTAGTCACATCTCCATCATGTCTCTCTAACACTGTGCCCCTGCCAATTTACACCATCATAAATTGCTTCAATAAATCCTGCAAGCTTTCTGAGGCGGACATGTCGGCCATTTTGTTACCTCACCTCAACACACAACCTCTTCGTGTCTGACAATGTCACAAATAAACTTTTAATCTTATTTTTTTGAGACATTCTTGTCAGCTGTAAGACAAAAAAGTCTCACACACGTGGCCGTGCATCACTTTTCTACCCTGCACGCAGTTAATATGGACATTGATATCCTTATTAATCTCATCAGGACTGTCATTTTTCGCACACATGGTAAAATTCCCAAACAATTATATATTTGCTGAAAGCAGAGGGCCTGTACACTAAAAAAAAAGATGTTTTTTTTTATGTTGCACGATATTTGCACAAATGTTTATCAAATTAATATTTTTAGGAAAAAATACACTAAAATTAAGTTTAGTGCACACAGACATAATTTAATACCGACATTTTTTGGAAAATGTAAAAGATGAGGTCATGGTAATGTCGAGCTTAAAAGCTTTTACCACTCATCAGTGTAAAGTTAACAGGTTGCATTATGGCCCTAGAATTATTGCTCTCACTCTCATGTTTGTGGTGATGCCAAACAAGTGTAACACAATCTCTGTTACAGAAACGTGCATGCCCTACACGCACATTTGCATGCACATTTGTCCCTATGCTGATGAGGACAAGGGCGGCAGAGTTTCTTTTGAATCAAATGTTTTTTTTATTTTATTTTACCATTCTTTACTTTAACACTTTTTGTTACTTTTTTCACTTAATTGTATTGCTTATATCTATGACAAGTAGATTAAATAGCTCCAGATTTATGTACATGGTTCGGCGGTCCTGCAGTCCAAAAAATGCTGCATGCACTACTTTTTGCAGATCGCACCGGACCAGAACCCAGGCACTGATGTAGCACGCATTTGGGTGCCGGTGATCGCACATTCATGGCGGGGAGGGGGTTGGGGTATTCACCATTGACTTCAATGCAATCCCAATGACATTGACTTCAATGCACCGTCAACCGTCAACGCCCCAAAACAAAGTGAGCCGGCCGGGTTGCGTTCCAGACACCGAACGCTCTGGAACGCAATAATTATGGTGTGACTGGGTCCTCAGTGTTGTGCAAGTTTTGCTGAGAATTCCACCATCACATAAGACTGTCGCAAAATATATTTTTTTTGTTCTTTTTTTTTAAATTTTTTATTTTTTTCTTTTAGTAGTATTTACTAACCGCTTTTTTAAAGCAGAACTATGGGGTCAGGGATTTTCCCCATAGTTTTCCTTAGAGTAACGGGAGGACATAAACTAGCGTCCACCCGTCACCCTAAGCTCAGTATACCGCGAGCTACAGCTTGCGGTATACTGAGACGCCGCAGCCAGAGCGGAACCCGACATCGATGTCGAGATCCGCCCAGCTGCTTTAACAAAAAAAAATAATGACTACATATAGTAAAAAAAAGATTTTAAAAAATGTCAAAATGGAAAAAAAACCTGTTTCTTTTACTTTCGTTTATATATAATAGCCAAAACAAATGTCAGGACAGTATGAAAATCCCTAAAATGACCCCTTTTTGGAAAATAGACACTCCAAGGTTAACTGAATTTTTACCACAGTTTTTTGGAAATGAAGAAACATGCCGATATTAAGGGGGTTAAAACATGGAGCTTGGTAAGTGCACAAGATACAATAAATGTAAAGGTCATAGACAGAGGGAGGCAGAGGTGAAGGGGTTAATGTATATGCCACATACAGTGAGAGGATGGAGGTGACGGAATTAATGTGCAGATGTGCAGTATAAGAGAGGTACATTAGTTAATACACACATCAGAATAGAGATAGAATGGTGCTAACATATATTAGGAGAGGAAGGAAGAGGAATGGGCTTAAAATTTGTATTTGCTTGCTGCTGCAGCTTGCTTTTACTCTTGTGTGTAATGAATGATTGACTCATGCATTCATTACTCCCTTTACTCCCCCCTGCCTCTGATGTAAGAGGAAGAGAGGGCTTGGCAATGTAAACATTGCTATGTGATCACTGTAATAACCAATCACAGCGATCACAGAACGTAGAACCGATCAGATGGGCTCTGTGTCTATAGCCGCTGTTCTCAGACTTCTAATGACCGCTGGAGCAGCAGCCGTGGCTACGCACGAACAGGTACCGGTACATCCTCCCGGAACAATGTGACAGCAGACCGGCCATCTTAACACAGTGCCCAGTCCGCAAGCAGTTAAGTCATTCAATCCACTGATTAAACAATTGTTCAGTGACAGTGCAAGGTCGAGCTGTTCTACACTAAATCATGAAAAGACATTAGGGAAGTCTTTTCATATGGTTGCAGGCCTCCAAACATTCAGGGGAACTCGCAAAGAGCAGTTCGAAGTTTTAAAAAGAACAGTTTCTTATATCTATGACTAGTGGAGTAAAAAGCCCCAGACTCACATAAATGGTACAGACACCTCTGTGAATCCGTCTAAAACTGAGCCAACTGGTGCAACTAGCCAAAAATCAAATAAACACATCTACTAGTAAAATAGTAATTTTACATATTGGTTTATAATTTCTATTGTCCGGAGAAATTAAATTAATTATAATGAAAATGATTTGATAAAATGAAGAATATCAATAAACACGTGTTTTTATAATATGTGTTAGAAACAATAAATATAAATTAAGTATTAGTAAAAGCCAACCTGTACGTATTCATCCTTCAAATGCTCAATAATCACTTTTGTTATTACTATATTAAGCCAATAAATGTGGCTGTGTGGTAACTCTGGCTTTCTGTTGGTTTTATTACATCCCAATTTCTTAATAAAAAAAAGTGTCTGAAGATCTTTGTGAATCTGGCTTTCAGCTGTCGCTGATGATAAGAACAAGTGCTAATAGGAACTATATGAATCTGGTTTGTGCCGTGCAAGACAAAAGAAAACAAGTTGCCAGTGATAGTGAATTAGGTGCACAGGTAATATGTAACTAAATAACTTCAGCTTTCTGGATTTAGGGCCCGTTCAAAACAGACACAGTGTTTTCCGGCCCGATTCTGGCCGGAACACACTGGATTGTTTTGCGGCCGACTCTACAAGCACTATTATTTCTGACCAGACCGGACCGCAGGCATTGATGTGCCCTGCGTTCCCGTGCAGGCAATCGGATTGCGGCCAGAGGGCATGGCTACTGTGCAGTTGAGGAGAAGTGGAAAGTTGAAAGGATGACGTCCAAAGTTGCAAGGGGGGGAGGAGGGCAAGGGTCTCTAAGGTAAAATGTGCAGCTTCTTGTTTGTATGGACTGGGGTGCCCGACGTATGTAACTAAGGAGATAAAAGGGCAGGGGAAGCGCCGCAACCGAAAACCAAAGAGTGAAAATAATAATATTATTATTGTACTGGTGGGTGTGGACACCGGTGGGCCGTGAGGAGAATGAGCCAGGAATGGAAACTTCCACCAAATCCTGAAAGTAGTTTTTGGTGGTGCCTACGGGATGGTGTTGGTGTAATCCGAGTTGAGGGGGAAGATAAATTGATACAAATGAACCTCGAGCAAAGTGTGGGAAAATATAACAATGTAGAGACTCACCAAGAGGTTCGTAGTGAAGTGAGGTCATCGACGGTGGGGGGTGGGGGGGGGTGGGGGTTGAGCTGATGCCAATGTTGTAGAAGATGCTGGTGGATCCCTTCGGAACATTCAAGTTGGATTAGGTGGAAGTTCAGGTGAGGAGGCGTTGGTACTAAAAGTGTTAATAATGTGTTCTTAAAAGCCTTGTTTCAGAGAACAGTCCGATCATGTGTCGAACGGTGGGTGGGCTGGCAGCGTGGATGTTGTAGGGACTTACAGGGGAGGCAGTGCTCGGACCAAGCTCATTCTCCTCACGGCCCACCAGTGTCCACACCCACCAGTGCAATAATAATATTATAATTTTCACTCTTTGGTTTTCGGTTGTGGCACTTCCCCTGTAATTTTGTCTCCTTACGGTGCAGTTGAGATCAATGCACCTCCACGCCCCCTCCTGCCCCACAACAAAGTGATCCGGACAAATTTGATCCAGTGCGTTCCAGCCAGAATTGGGCCGTAACGCGATGTCTCTGGTTCGAACGAACCCTAAAGCTAGCCATACACTATACAAATTTCAGTTGGCTCTTGATGAACCGGCTGACATTCAGACAGTGGGTGTCGCTGTTGGCACCCTTTTGGCCGGCATCCCTCAATCAGCTGATCGAAGGAGCCAGTCACAAGATCTTCAATTGAACAGAACAGGCAGCCATTGAGCTTCTGGCTCTGTTTGGGTATTCTATGGGATACCCAAACAGAGCCAGAATATGGGAGATTCCTGAGTGTTGATGGAAGAATGTGTAATATTTTCTTAATTCAGCCTGCGGGTTGACCGCAGAAAACATTGCAGTGTATGGTCAGCTTAAAGGCCAGTTCACATGATATGCAGTGACTGGCGTCTCATCGACTGAATAATGCCAATCACCACTAGGGCATAGAAAGCAATTGTTTTCTATGTCCCCCATTCATACCACAACCTATGTGTAATCTGCAGTGTAGTGCACAGAAAAAATGCAGATGTGCTAATTTTTTTGGCAGGGCACTGGTCCTCACTGCAGGTCACTGCAGCACAGCACACTATGCTGCTGTGTGGGGACCTAAATGGAATGTACAATTTGTACACTACAAATAAAGTTAAAGTAGAACTGAAGCAAACTTTTTTTTAGATTTTACATAGAGTAAGGGAGGATTATAACCCCTGTCAGCTTGTTTGCCATCTGTGTCCAATTGGGGAGATTTCCCTTGACTTCCTGTCTAACACAACAGGAAGTGAAAGGAAATCACTCCATAGAGAGGGAAATCCCTGGTTTTTAGCAGGGTCATCAGAACTATTTTCCCCATTGGAAGATTTTCCATCTGTTCCTGTCCCGGTGACAACCCAAAATTTGGGATTTTCTTTCACTCTTGGTAATAACAGTCACTAAGATAAATAGAGAGTAAATCTTCCTAACAGGGACACAGTCAGTAATACAAACATGACAGCTGCTTTAATCACTCTGCAGTCTATCCAAACAAAAAATGGTTTACAGGACAGGTGCTGCGTGTGATTAGTACACAGCCCCTATATTTCTCTATGGGACTACGCAGCCATACGCCCCCCCTATGCTCACCTCAACTACACATCTGTGCGAGTGCGTGTTTCCTGGCTTGCGGTGAGACAAGTTTTTTTGTATGCTGGCTGGTGATGGTGCTGGGAAACTTTTTGCTGTTTCTTGGCTTGGACACAGACAGAATCCATCCTGTCAGCATACGAGTACGCTCACCTGTACCCGCACGGACGTGCACTTGGGGTGAGCGTAGGGCGGCGTACGGCTGCGTAGTCCCATGGAGAAGGACAGGGGCTGTGTACTAGTCACACGCAGCACCTGTCCTTCCCGGGAGCTGCCCAAAACGGCCGTGCATGCAGCACGGAGCTGTACGTGCTGGCTGATTCCCGTGTGAATGGGGCCTTAGTGGAACTTTAAACAAAGAAAAAAACAGTGATGGCTCCTGCAGGCACCACACACGTTTTAGCGCACAGGCTAGTATGAACAGGCCCTAAATGTGATTTTGAATTTCCCTGATTGATCGTAAATACCGTGCATACTGGTATTCAATAAACAGAAATGTTAAATGGTAAGGAGATTTCATTAACATATAAAAAGGGACAAGCCGGAAAAAAAAAACATCAGAGCTAAAAAAAAATAACAAACTTTTCAGGGAAATGTGTAGCAGATAAATACATTTATCACTGAAAATGTATTCAAGGATGAAATGATGCTGTAAAATACATCTGCCACATTTGACAGGTAATAAGGATGACATCAAACGTTTAAAAGATGTAACTTCATAATGTTCCAGTGTCCCCTAGAACCTACAAAGTTGAGGCCCTGAATATGCAAATAATGGTTGTGGCATGCAGTAAAAAAAGGCTCCCCAAAATTAAGCGTTAACAGAGGCGCCTAGAAACAAGACCATGGGAATCTAGGTTCTTCAAGTAGTAGGTATTTATTGGATGATAAATCAACATTAAAAAAACACACCTCAATGCGTTTCATGGCTCTAACTGGCCACTTCCTCAGGAGGGTGTGGAGAGACACTTGCTGAGATGTGGCAGAGTCTCCTGGTTCCTTTTCCATGCACACAGTATAATGGCTTCCAGCTCTGAATTCTTAGCTTTGGCACATGCTTCAATAGTATGCGCATGGTGAAAGAGGCACGGTGCTGATTACTGATATCAATGCGTACATTTGTATCAGACATGGCTATGGCTTTCAGCATAAAGCCCATCATATGCATGCTGAGCACCCTTGGTTCGTGGGCTTCTGGGGTAAACTAGAAAATAAAGGAAAGCATCTGAAGGCATCTCTTGCTGTTGAACTTTTTCATTTATGACAGGTTTGTATTAGCCTATTCAAGATCAAAACATTATTATTATTATAGTAATAATAATACCGGATTTATAACAGTTTGCGCAGCACTTTACAATATAAAGGAAAACTTTACAGTTACAATATAATTCAAGACAAGATGGTAAGGAGGGATAATGAGGCCCTGCCTTGGAGAGCTTACAAATCGACATAAATCCTGTATGTTATTATTATTTTACAGGATTTATATAGCACCAATAGTTTGCACAGCACTTTACAAAATGAAGGGAGACAGCTACAATCTAGGAGAGCTTACAATCTAGTATTAGGGTCTAGCAATACAACGACGTTAATTGTGAGGAATGAGCTGATGGAGGAAGTAAAAGGACAGTTATTATGTGGAGGAGGGATAGGCTTCCTTGAAGAGATGAGTTTTCAAGGATCACCTAAAGGTGGGCAGAATGGGAGATAAGTGGACAGATTGAAGTATTAAGTTCCAGAGGATGGGAGAGGCTCTGGAGAAGTCCTGGAGGCGAGTATGGGAAGAGGGAGCAGGAGTTCTTGAGAGGAGCAGAGAGGACGGTTTGGGTTATAACTGCAGATGAGGTTGGTGATGACGCTTGAGTTGTAGATGGATTTGTATGTTACTGTTTACTGCTGTCTGTGTCCCATGCTGGGGAGATCTACCCTCTCTGACCTGCCGAAATATCACTGGGACTGAAAGTGAAAAAAAAATCCAAATCTCTCACCAGAACAGCAGTAGAAAGGAAATCCTCCTGTGGGAAATCCTCCTGTGAATGTCAAAGAGGGCATTTTCCTGAATTCGGAGAGATTTCCTCTTACTTCCTGTTGTGTCTAAAGCAGTGGTTCTCAACCTGTGTAACCTCGGGACCCACATTTTTCCTTGGTCATGAAGTCGTGACCCAAAAATGATTTCATTAATGGCAAAAATAAAAATGACAGGATTTTTAATCCTTCCATGTTGTATGCAAAGTAAAAAAAAAATCCAAAAGATTCCAAAATTGCACTTTACACAGGGCCTTGACTTTTGACCCAACTCAGTGGTAACCTGCCCATCCTTGAACTAAGCCCAACTCTTACATTTAGCAGTTAAAAGGTTATTATACTGCCACATGTTTTTGCATATATCTACTGCTAGCAAGCAGTAGATATATGCAAAACGATAAAAAAAATTAAAAAAGTGTTTTCAAAGGGTTAATACTTACAATCCGAACATCTGAAAATTTCTCGGGCAGCCGCAAAGGTTCTTGGGGCGGGCACATGCGCAGTACCCACACAGACTCCGTGGGACATGAGAGAAGAGGAGGACAGAGGAGTCAGCGCTGGAGGGACAGCTAAAAACTGCAGGAAAGAAGATCGGATTAAGATGCATCATTTAAGGTAAGTCCTTACATTAGCAGTGTGTGTGTGTGTGTGTGTGGGGGGTACTTTTGCCCTTAATGTCACTTTAAGTGTGAGAGCGTCAATGGTCAGTAGAGGTTCTCACAATGGACTGTTAGGTAGTTGCAGCAAAGCTCAATTTTGTGGTAGGCAGGACTCAGCATTTAGTCTGGCCAGAAGTCAAAGCCCTCTGTATTGTGACCCAAAAGCTCCCCAGGCCCACAAAAAACAACATAAGAATAAACCAATACAATTCCTGGCACTACAAAAATGCTTGCATCTTGATACTATTGCTCGTTTCATCACCCTTGATCCCCTGGCAGGTTCCCTTTACATTATGAAATGCACTAAGATAATGTAAATAGGGCATTCCCTACTGTAATATATAACATTACTGGAAGTCACGTAGGAGTTCCATAGCAATTTGAAAGCACAATATTAATAAATGAGAGATTGTAAACCGGTCAAGGAATGCCAAAGAGATCACTAAAATAGTTTATGTGTCTCAGCAGGACGTATATTATTATTTAATTCTGACCATGTCCTCTTTTGGACATATCTGATAGTAGACAAAGGATAGCAAATCTGTCCACTTCGAATATTGTAAATTTCTTTCCATAATTTTATGTTATATTGAAAAAGTTTTATGATGAAGCCGAACATACTTGACTGCCTATTACCACGACCTATTAATAAAAATACATCATACCAATGTAAGCACATTTACCTCTGTTCATTGCAAGATCCAATTTTAGGTAGGTTTGTTCTCTAATCTGTCTTGCTTGATATGTAAATATATCTCTCTCTTTTGATGAAACATATACTATGGTTACTAATAAGGTAACTGCAAATGAAATATTTTTCCAGTTAGATGAAATGTGAAATTATATGTATGAACTAGTATTCCATTACATCACATATGCTCACAAGGAATGGGGTTCTAGTTCATCGCTTATGTGGATTCGTGATGGACCCAGTGGGTTTGAAATTCACAACCCCTATGAAATAATACAGAAATTCCCCAGACTGAATTCCATTTAGTCATAATGCACTGCCTGGCCTTGAACTTGGATTAGCTGGCTAGGAAGGGCCTATATGGGATAGGGTTACCCACTATCCGGTTTTTGAGTCCTGTGTCTGGGTTTCAGGCCAGCTGACAAGACACTAAGGGGGTTATTCACAAAGGAGCCGAAGGATCCAGCCGTAGCTTCGGCTGATCTTTCGGCTCTCTTTAGCCGCCAGAGCCCTTCGGTTCAGTCCAACTGAAGGGCTGCTGTAGGGGCTATTCACTATAGCCCCCACAGCAGCCGAAGGTGGCCGAGCGGCTCAGCTGAGTCAAAGACATATGCTTTGGCTTGACTGAGCCGAAGTGACAGCCAAAGCGGGGCGAACAGCAAATGACAGCTGGGCAGAGCCAGCCTGTACTCTCATGGGTGGCTCCGCCCAGTTGTACTGACAGATCAGCATCCCCAAATGACCTGGGGAAGCTGAACTGTAATTAAACAATGACAACTGAGAGTAAACTGAGAGGGACAAAGAGAGTAAAGCTGTGTTCGGGGGGGTGTTTTTAGTTAAACAACCACTGACAACAATGCAAACATACAGTAGGAACTATTCTTACTCCAACTGACAGCAAGGATATGGGGTTTGTTTTATCCAACTGACACCAACATTGATGCTAATGTTATCCCACTGACTCAACGATGGAGCTTATTTTGACTTTTGACTTGACTGTTATCCCACTGACTCAACGATGGAGCTTATTGGTGTCAAGGACACCAATGATGGGGCCTATTTTATCCCCACTGACACCAATGATGGGATTTATTTTAATCCACAGACACCAGTGATGGGACTTATTTGAATCCACGGACACCAAGGATGGGACTTATTTTATCCCACAAAAAGTCCATGGTCCCATCGCACTCCTGACCGCCAAATCCCTTTGAAAATCGGGTGCTGCAGTAGTCAATGGGTGGCATCCGTTATAATCACAAGTAAAGATAAAGACAGCGGCACTCCAAATTCATAAGCAAACGTCAATAAATAGACGTTTTCTTATGAATTTGGAGTGCCGGTGTCTTTATCTTTACTTATTTTATCCCACGACACCGATGATGCTTTTAGGCACCGTTTTGAGAAAAATGCGACCCTGCAATCCATATGCCATAAAGCAAAGCTCACATTACTGACCTCACCCACTTTTGGCCCATGCCCCCATATGTCCTGCATTTTTCTTCTGACTCTTTAAGGCAGGGGTAGCCAAACTCAGGCCCTCCAGCTGTGGTAAAACTACAAATCCCATGACGCATCGCTCTCCGGGAGTCATGTATGTGGCTGTGAGAATCTTGCAATGCATCATGGGATTTGTAGTTCCACCACAGGGCCGTAGTTTGGCTACCCCTGCTTTAAGATGTCCCTCCATATTATTTTCAAATTTTGGCAATGTTATATCTCTCCTTTCTGCTTGTATACTTTCGGTCTGGACCAACCTATTTATTTCCTGACCTGAATTGGTATATGTGGTATATGTAGAATATTTTAAATCGCATCGAATACTCGGATTATATCACAGATTATTGCACATCTTTTACAGTAAAAAGCCCTTTCCATATGCAGAGGTTAATAGTCTTTTCCTTCAACCACAAATAATTCCTTCATTTTTGCAGGGGTGACCTTACAATTAATAACTTTCCACTTAATTTCCTATATGGACTTTTTATGTATTTACACAATAAATCTCATTTCTAATAAGTGATCTGATCATATACAGTTCATTTTAGTATACTTAACTTGAAAATGGAATATTACCATTTAAATTCTATTTAAATTCTAGAACTGCTTAGAATAACCACTGCAAGTATAAAATGCATAACGGGTGCTAAAAGGCTTACAAAGCTTTCAAATTGAATTACTAATAGCAAGTCAGCTGTGTATAAGAAAATATCTCCCATTAGGGTCAGAAATGTAATTCAAATATTTTCACTTCTGATAAGCTTTCTAATCTTTTATTATGGATTTAAAAATCTTATCGGTATCTCATTTATATAAACAAGGTTGTAATTTCATTTTGCTAGCCATTTAAGGTGTAATGGTACCCATTTTTGCAAATTACATATTTTACTTTTTTTTAAAATGAGAAGGAGAGGAAAGCATTCATTTGAAACATGCTCTGTATATCTCTACAGCTGGTTCAGCAGTGAGCAATTAGGCACAGTGTGGGTAATTGTGATTGCTTTGAGGAAAGTCCAAGCTGAGAATTCTAATGGATGAGTGTAGTAAGAAAAGCCTGGGTCAGCAGATCACAATACAGAATACAGAAGTTTGAAATTTGGGTGCTGATAGTTTTGTGTGTGCATAGGAGCCCTCCCATACTGACCCATCCGCAAAATGCCCCATTGTAACAGACAGGTGAGGTTTTTGGCATACTGTCAATGTTTTTCTTTTTTCTCTTTGTACAATGTGTACACTCCATTGTGATCCCTGAATGGCAGCGTGATGCAGTCCACTGCCATGTGGCAACCTGCAGTGGCAGACAGTGTTCTGCGATAAAATGCAGCATGTTTCCCCTATATTAAATTATAAAACATTTACTATTAACCAATTTTTGGGTAAAATATAAAAGGCGGGGTCAAGTCGGGTAAAAAGACACCAATTTTGGGTTGTTTTTTAAAACCTTTTTTATATGTGGCTTTTATTTGTTTTTACTTTTTTTTTTTTACATTTATTGTTATTGCTATCACATAGGGGGATAATAATCCCCCTATATAATAGCAAAGGCCCACTGACAGTTCCTCTTTATGGAGACATAGGGGGACCCCAAAAGAAGCTGATGAAGCAGATATCTGCTTCATCAGCTTCTTTTCTCTGGCTATAGCTGCCAGATGGCTGACAGGTGAATGCAGAAGCGATGTCTTACACACCACTTCCGCATTCACACTACTGAGGGAGATCAGCAAAGAGGAAGATGCTGATCTCCCTCCCATCTTTCCTCCTGACGCCCTCCCGAGGTGGTCCTGGGCCGCAGATGGGCTAGCAGATCTCGGGATTGAAGGTGAGGGGTCAGGAGGGGGCGGCACTCCAGGCGGTGGCAGCACTCGAGAGGGGGGGCGAGCAAACTTTGGCGCTCGTCCGTTTTTTTGCAACGGGCGGACGGCAAGTGGTTAACCGTTGATAAAGATGGAATACATTTTGGAATAAGATCCATGCATAAATACTGTAAGGTCCCTTTCACACGGTCTCCTATCCATCCAATCAACTGAGGATCTGTACACAGATCCCAGATGATCAGAACAGTATGGAACGTTTGTCACTGTTGTGACATCCATGTCCACCCAGTTTTTTCCTCCATTGTAACTGAACTTACCGGACCCCATGTTAGGTCTAGGGAGAGTCAGATGTAACCGGACATGTTTACCCCCAATCTGTCACGATCAGGTTTACCAAAACATAACTCCGAACTCCGTTTGGTTCTCTGGACCTGAACAAAGTTCTCTGGACCTGAACAGATGTAAATAAACACACTCCCATTTAGATCCAGCTGCCCACAGACTAACATTGGGCTTCCAATAAGATCTGCCTGAAAAACTGACAGGCAGACCTGATCAGACCACCCGTCTGAAAGGGGCCTAAATGTTCGGCTTTAAGGGTTAATTTTTAAGATTCTGGTGAGGGGTGAGTTAAGGGTAAGGCTGTAGTTTTCCAAATGCCGGGTGTTAGGCTGTAAATTGATAGGGTTGCAGCTCACTACATCTAAAACTTAACTCTAGGCAGATATACGTAAAAGATACAAATTAATGCAGCTCTGTAATTGCTTTTTGTTTCCACTTTATTTACAACATTCCTTACATAATCACAATATTTAACATTAGAAAAATAAAGGGAAGAAGAAATAGAAGGAAAGGAAAAGAAAAACCCAGGTAATTACTTTACCTTAGTAAAAAATGTGGATCCGCGCTTATGGGTAGCCCTGATATTAAAGCAGCTGCGCTCTCAACCCTGGGGTCAAAATTTGTTAAAGTGTGTATTGTGCAGCGCTAGAAGATAATAAAGTGCATGATATAAATATAAATATATAAATATATAAATAAATATATATAAATATATAAATTAGACAATATGAAAAATGACGGAATATTACCAAAAGAAAACATTTGAGAGGTGGACCCTCTAACCTGGGATTTTTGCTTCATTACCTCAACTTTGGGAAAACATTTGAGAGGTGGACCCTCTAACCTGGGATTTTTGCTTCATTACCTCAACTGTGGGGTGAGTACACACCCGAAAGGGGGCAGTTTGAAAACACTGACAACACCGTGGTGTATGAATAATTCATCAACTGATTCACCAACTGGAGATATTTGCTTGAAGTGTTCATTGGATCCGATTTTAAGTTATATCACGGTTTTCTAATTTCTAATTTCTATGATAAATGGATCACCATTTGGGACTATTGTAAAGTTTTTTGCTGGTCATCAGCTGTTCACAAAAATGTTTTGACACTATTTTATCACTTTATAATTGAAAGACACATGAGTGAAAATATTTTTGACACTGTATATAATTCTGATACTGGATATTTTACACTGTGGATACACTTTTTATTATAATTATTTAAATAGATAGACACTGAGTATTATAGATTTTTCATATTGTCTAATTTATATATATTTAATTACTTTACCTTGTTTCAACAGCTGGGACACTGGGAAACTTATCTCTATATTTAATCCATCGACCTTCAAATGTACTTTTTTTTTTTCAAAACCTTACCTCCCAGAAACCCATAAAAATCCACTATTAAAAATTTAGAGATCTAATATTTGATATTACTTTTTTCTATTCTGGGGTAATGTTCTATTAACCCATCTTTTAAAATAATCAATATTATCAGAATTACCACATATCCATCCCTCTCCTTATTACACAATCATTTGAAAGATGTTTATCTGTCTATTCCAGATCCTTTTTCACCTTTCTACAGTTAAATAGAACATGATTTGAATTTGGGGTGAAAGTCCCACACTTTAAACATCAACAATTACGGTCACCCTCATATTCAAAGTCCCTATTTATAAATATCTGTATACTTTTCAAAGATCACTTTCTAATATTATTTTTGGACTTAGTTAGTCCTTCATTTCTACAACAAATTCACAAGTCTACTGCTTTATGCGCTCACACTGCAGTGCCCTGTGCTGTTAGAGCAAGGGTGTCAAACTAATTTAATCGTGAGCCGCATCAACATTATGGTTGCACTCAAGGGGCCTGTAAGACTATATAAATGTATCTAATCTTTATCATAATTGCCTCTGCATTCGATTATCACTGGTTTTAGTAGTAACTTAATACCTAGATCTGAAAGTAGAAGTCTAGGAAATGGCCTAGTGGGCCGGATTCGGCCCCTGGGCCTTGAGTTTGACACATGTGTGTTAGAGTAACAACCACATCCCTCATTGCAAGTGTCTTTAAATAGACTTGTATTGCAGAGATTGCAGAGATGGGGAGAGGGCAAGTATGATCAGATTTGTGTGAATTACTGAGTGAACTGGATCTTTTGTGACAGAAAAGTGGAGGTATGGCTGACCAAATGGAAGCCAAAAGTACAAAGTCATCTGACTGCATATATATATTTCTGTAACTTCAACTGGGCTTTAATGCAGCCAAAAGCACTCTTACAAGGTTTGCCAAAACCGATGTAGGCGTAGTGAAATAATCTGTGCCCTTAAAGATTTAGGTGGAAGAAATAAAATCTATTTAGAGACGTTTAAAGATATGCTGCTGAAATATCAAATTGGAAACTTTGAGACCACCTACTTGACGTTTCTTTCAGGGCACTGACTTTAGAACAGTAGTAAAGGAATTATTTAATTTAAGTTTTTGACAGAGATAACTTGAACTGAAGAACTCTGGAGATTAAATTTAACATACATAGTAGGGGATTAGACATAGATCAGACTCTATGAATAGCACAAGTAAATTGTAACCAAAATGTACTTATAATATCAAACAGAAAAAGAAACTTAATTGAATGATTAAAAAAAAACTGTTTGTCTTTGATATGCAGTAAATGAATGAAACTCTAAAACTGAACAAGTAAAAAAAAAGTAATTAATCTCTGCATAGTAATCCAAATGAGAAAAGAGAGGTAAACGTGGGGAGTTACTGTAGTCTAGACCAAGTTATGTATTCACAAATTTCAATGCTCTTCTAGTATTTATAATGGAGTAATGCATATAACCTAAGAAGGTTGTGTATTTGTAGTGGAGTGCACCTTTATTCATATTCTGGTGCAGGTCCCTTTAACTTAACTTCCCACAATCCTCTGCCTTCCAGCATCCCATGAGCACCTGGACACGCCCAGGGGATATAAATGCCAGCTCCTACCAACTTCCTGTGCTCAGAGAGACTGCGCCTGATGGGACAGCAGTGACTGGGCAAGTGAGCTGTCCCCAGGTGCCGGGTCCTCCCCTTTTAAGTCTGGTGTGCGGGCCACCAGCAGTGAGCACAAGAGCATGCAGCATCTGCCTAAGCCCCAGCCACTAGAGAGGACTCTGCTACCCTTTGAAGAAGCTGTCCATGAAGTGGGGTGGCCCTATCTACAGCCACCAGAACCTCCTGACCAAAGCCAGCAGCAGCAGTGCCAGTGTGAAGTCTGTGCCAGCAGGAGATCCACTCAGCTAACAGTTTGTTGAATGAACGATTGCTATCCTGGACACGTGAGATTCTTTAGCTCTCTATTCTCTCAGTAAACTGAACTAAAAATACTCTGCTGCCACCTAGTGGCCATTTGCAGATACCGTTACACAACATATTTCTTTGGAGGGCTCCACACTAACAAAAAATACAAGATAGATATAATTGCTACACAAACCTTTTTGTTTCATGTTATTAAAAATTACCTTTGCACCTCAAATTTTGCCATGCAGATTATTACAAAATGTGTTCGAAAAAAGTTGTGTGACTTTCTTTTTTTAACAAAGTCATATGATCACCATAACAGTTCTGACATGGTGATCAATGACTTTGCTGAATAACAAAGCCATGTCATCAACCCTAACCTAGTTTATCAACAAAGCCATGTGGTTAGCCATGTGAAAGCTGACATGGCTTTGTTGATAAGTAAGCCAGTTTACGGTCCTTCTGTTCCTCAATATCTCATGTTGTACTCCCAGCTACTGAGAGGCCATTTTCTGACACATAAACTAGTCTAGGATATTTGAATGGAGCAACCCTAACTCTCATTTCACCCTTAGAAACCACCTAAAAGTACGTAAACTTCGCCTTTTCTATTGACTTTCAATGCATTCCTCTGAAATTGTGAATTTAGCAAAAATGTTCCAATTTTTCGTTACAGTTTTGAAAAAGTAAAGACTCTTATTTAGTAATGAGATGCATGCACTGGAGCTTTTTTATGATTGCTTTGATGATTATAAGAAAGAAAACCCTGCAAATAGTATGAGGAATGACATGACAAAGGCAAACAGCAACTTCTTCACAACAAAGCAGGACATAAATTAGCATTAAAATAACCCACTTTGCTAAAAATCCATGTAATGCATATTGATCCCCTGAAGAGTTATTTTTCATTTCTTACTAAAAGTGGATTTTTACTTTAAAGACTATCTAAAACAAAAGCCAAAATTGTCATATATATTAGAATTTACCAGTCCTTAGATGTAGTGGCTGCTTTTCTTTTCTTTTTTTATAGCCTTTATTTCATTTATTTTCCACTGATAATTCTGTGAATAACACACTTTCTGTCCATGGGTGGCTATGGTTATTCCTTTACTGTATCTATAAATTAAGTCATGGTGGCCAGCCAGGCTGGACTCCAAACATCCCTGTCTTTGTTTATCTCCAGTATATAGGGGATGGGGAAATTAGTAGTTCACAGAAGAAAGCTAACATTGCTATTGCTATCTGTTCAGGTAAGAGTAACAGGTATTTTTTGTAATGGTTCAATAATGTTCTAGGACTGAAAAAAAAGCCACCGCATCTAATGGCTAATAATCTTCAGTGTATTTAATTTTAGTTCATGGATTTAAGTATCCTTTAAGGAAAGTTAAGGTATAACAGGCATCAAGAAATGGCTTAAATTCTGGTAAGTAAAGTTTAAAAAGCCACTGGCCCATTGTAACACAGGTCTCATCAAAGCTTCTAAGAGAATGTGTTTAACATCTGGGAGGGACAAACATCCTCTCCAATAGCTGTGACACCACTTAATTGTTGAGATCTGTGGACATTTGTTGGACTATATAAAGGGAGAGAGTGCAGAATAGATTGACATTAGGTCAGCGTTCTTCATCAGCACAGGAAGAACAAACACAGACATTAAGGAATCAGTGCAATTTAAACAGCTTAATCCTGCCTAAGAAGTTTAATGGCAGGGTGTGCAATTTTTTTAAAAGATGTTCATAATCATACTAACAATTGTGAAAAAATTTACTTTTATATATTTCTGACATCTTTGCAGAATTATACATTTCTGAATAGTTAAACCATTTTTTTTTTCAAACTCCCTTTAATCCAGATATGTAATAAAATAAATAATTAAATGTATTTTACATATGGCATACATAGCATTTAGAATGTTATCAGTTTTCATTTATTATCTGACTGGGAGAGGGAATGACTGCACTCTGAGCCAGTTAGGACCCTGTTGCTTTATATAACACTTGTCAACTAAGGCCTGGTTCACACCTAGGCATTTTTGAGCATTAGAAAAATCACTTTAAAATGCCCAACGCAAGAAATTCCATGATTTTCAATGGCTCCTAATTACACCTGAACAGCTAAATGCCATTAGGAAAACGCCAACCAACCAAACAAACAGAAATATTGCGGGTAAAAGCACAGAAAAATAAAGTATGTAGCTGCTGTGGGTGGAACAAAGGGGAATACTATAGATGTGTCAATTGAGAGACAGTTTTGTGTTTGCGGGGGCTCCTGACATCACACAAAAGATGATGGTGCCCATAAGTAATCTCAGGACTTTTTGATTTATACAGAAGGGAAGCATTTATAGATCAAGAACATGCATAAAATCTACTACTGCGGTGTTGATTTCTTGCTGCATAAATGCTGTAGAGTCTGACTGATCAGCCAGAGAACAGCAAGGGAGAAATGCAATCAAGCACTATTTTGACCGCACCGGAGCGCAGGCACAATGTGCCTTGCTATCCTGTGCGGGCGATTGCATTGCGGCCGAAGGGCGTGGCTAGGGTGCCATTCACTTCAATGGCCCGACACGCCCCCTGCTGCCCCAATAAAAAGTGAGCCGGCGAGGCGGTGCGTTCTCACAAGAATCGGGCCAGAATGCACTGCAACTGGTGTGAACGGGCACTTAGGGCAGGGTCCCTTCACATTTTAAAAATGTTGATTGATAAGCTGTCTGATAAGAGAATATTTTAGCAAATGTCCAATTATACTTAAGTTTGTGGGTCTATTGTATATACACACACACACAGACACACACACACGCACACCACATACACAATATATATATAAACATACTTAGAAATCTAATTTACTTACATCTCATACATTTCAAACATTTATTACAATTTTTCGGCATTTTTTTTTTTTAGGCCTGATGAAATATGATGGCAGTGCTGATGCTGAATACACAGACAAATAAAATCGATCTGGACATGAACTATACTTGGCCTTTTATAGTTTAAAAAAAGGTATGGGTCACTGCTCTGATGACTTTTTGACTTCACTAATTAATTTTTTCAGCATAGCTGTGTATGAAAACAATGCTAACTATGTAATACAAATACAAGAATTTAATATAGACCATGTGAACTCTGTGTTCTACATATGAACTTCATACATATGTTTCTGTATTTTTTCAGGATTTCATATAGCATAATTTTAGGATTGGATTTCATGCACTATATGATTTTTTATGATTGTTATATACTGTGACAGGACAACTTCCTTTGCAGTATCTGGAAGCAAAACATAATAATTGTCTACTTTTGTTCTAGCCCTGGTGAAGGGGGATTTTGTGAACCCCAAGATGCATTGGCCACTTTATCCTCTTGATCTTTTTTAAATAGAAATGTATGTACTCTACGAGTTGTGGTGGCACCCTTGGCTGTTCTTGATTGAATCCACTCAAGACGTCCTCTTCCTGTTTGGAAGTCCCTTGTTTGTGTGGGAGCAGCCTTGGTCCAGGAGTCAGGGGGACTCCACCTAGGAATCAGAGTGGAGTCCGGTGTAGTAGGGAGCTGTGGCTTGCACATCTAGTGTGCAGGTTAGCACGGTGTTCAAACTGCCTGGGGGAAACAGACAGATGCCTGAGGATTGAGGCTGGAGCAGCAGTGCCAAAAAACTCCTGTGAGGGCAACTGCGTTGGTGTTTGTGAATTTTCTTTTTAAATAAAAGTGGGAAAGGAAGCCTTAAAAACAAGATTTGGCGAGTGGAAGTGTCCTTAATGCTTAATCATTTGAAGCAAATTCCCACACTAGCTATAACTTAAAACAAAAATGAAATACTCTATGGTCAAAAACCTAATTCTCTTTACATAAAATAGGGTCGATTGTGCATTCCTGACATTTCTGTGATTTTTCTCAATAAAGTTTCTTTAGAAATAGAGCCTAAAAAAAGTGGCTTATCATAGCACTTAGATTGTTTTACTTTAACTTTGTCCATATATGAGCCATAGAAGCTGAGAAGGGACACATGTGCTTTCAATTTTTCCATAAAACCTTGGTGCTCAACAAAGCGTCCTGCCTAAGCATTCAGCCTGCTTTGCTCCAGGAGAGACAGCCGCTCCGACTGGCTTTAGCACTGGAAGCGCTGGCTGTCAGTGACAGTGGTGGTCCAGCACTAAGCCTAGGAGTTACATTGATCAGCTCCTGGGCTTCTGCTTCTGCTACCAAATGCTCTGTAGGAGAGCTGGTAGAAATCAAGAGGCTCAATTGAAAAAGCTTTGCACATGGATAAGGAGCTTTATTTTTAGCCATGCGTCTATAATTTTGAAATCTCATTTGATTTATCTAGAAATAACTCACTTTTTTGAAAAATCCTGTTAGCTTTGTAAACTGAGCCTAATGTAAACACAATGCAGGACTAGGCTTCCACACTAAGTGCACATTGGAAGTGAAATAACATCACAGCACTTCCCGGTGGCTGGGGCAGAACGGAAGCTCTGTCTAGCATCTCTCTGCAGCATTAGATCACTGCTATAGTAATCTAATGCTGGCTGATAACAGCCAGCAGTAGATAACGAGTAGAAGTAATCTGTAGCTGCAGAACTGCATGGAGGACTGATTCAGGTCTCCAGTGGTTAGATTCCAACCCACCAATGAAGAAAAAAATGTAAAAAAATATTTATTTATTATGTCCATCACACATTGTAGCATAAAGATCCCATGCAAGGGCAACCCCTAACACATTTCACTGCTTAGGTTTACTCATACCTTACCTCTATGAGTAATCCTAAGTGGTGAAATGCATAAGGGGTGGCCCTTGCATGGGATCTTTATGCTACAATGTGTGATGGACATCATGAATGAATACTTTTAATTTTGATGAAGATTCATGGAGTGCGGCTGTATTTTCAAGCCTGAATGACATTGCACTTGCTTACGCAGTAACCACAAGTTTCACCCACAACTTTCAACGTATTTGGCGTGACTCTAGGATAATGAGGGGAAGGGTTTTCTCTTTAATTATTTAATTAAATGTATTAATACATATATTTTTTACATTTTGTTTCTTCATTGGGGGGTTGGAACCCAGCCACTGGAGACCTGATTCAGCCCCTCCTCCCCCATTTTGATGAAGATTCACGGAGTGCAACTGTATTTTCATGTGGAGCTATCCTAGGCAACAATGAGCCTTTGTCCAGCACCCATGTGATCATGCTGTTCAGCAGGGGCTTGGAATTTTGTAGCGGCTGATTTCTTCTCCTTTCAACTTAACTTTGTAATTCAGACTTGTTACAAATTTTAGCACACCGTAACAAGTTAAAAAGTAGACACTCCTGTCTTGTCCATGTGACATGTGCATTGTGGTGTGCTGCAGTGTGGGTGTGTTGCCTGCTACTGTAACACTGAGTTAGGGTGCTGGATAGCATTAAAATCACTTGGCACTCCTAGTTACTCCTATTCAGACAAGTCTGTCCCTCACTGAAACGTCCAATGTGGAGTCTGAAAAGGGAGGAGTCACTTACTTGTATATATTTCTGCTTGTGCTACTGAACTATGTCAACAGGCTGCACTTTCATTGCCTATCTAGTAGCATGATTGCATGTTTGTTGCCAAAGTATTGCCACAAATGTTTATTTATTTCCTGAGTATTGCAATGATTGCCAATTTAATGCTCATGTATAATCACAACTGTATGTTTATTGGCTGTGTACTGGCAGCACCACCCATATGTAAATCACGTGTTTTAAAAATTGCTTTTTTGTTGCCTCTGTATTACCTACCATTGCCCATGTTGTTTGCCTACAAGTTGGAAAATTGCCAGTTTGTTACCCATGACTAATTGATTGTGGTCCACATATTACTAACATAGCTCAATTGATTCCTGTTTGTTGCCCAATTATTGTCAGAATTGTCATTCCGTTACCTACAATTGTAGTCTACCTACTGTCAGGCTTGTTAGAGCTTTGTCAATATTTGTTGCCCACAAACTGTCATGCCTGCTACTACACTGCCCACATATTACCACAATCACTGCTGTGTTGCAAGTTTTGCATGCCTTTCTGGGGCCATATAATACATTAAAAGCAGCTTTTACCGAAGAGTGAATAATTTGTTCCCACAAAGGCAGTGTTAATAGAGCCATAGGCTTCAATGTCCCAGGTTAATAACCATTTTGTCCAATCATGGTGACCAGATCTACTAGCCATTGTTGTATATAGAGGACATTGGTAAAGTGGAACAGTTGCGTTTAACAGAAGCGGTTATAAATCATATCAATTTTACCTGCACAGGAGTCCATTTCTCAGATACTTTCAAGTGTAGTATACTTACTGTATATAACCCACACATGAAAGTAAATACAATAGTAAGTGCTAGAAGCCTTAAACCTGAACTAGGGGGTGTGAGGCAGAAGTACCTGAAATAATGTGAAATTATACACAGCACACTTTTTTACAATGAGAAACTTACCTCTGAGTTTTCCCTGCTCCATTAATGACAGTTTGGTGCTCTTATTCTCCACTATACGCCCACTGGTGCCATCTTTGCAGAAGCTTCTCCCTCTTCCGCCATCTTCCTCCTTCAGTCATTGGACAGCCAGTGCTAATTAAACTCCTACCCATGTGCAACAGAGTTGCAGCATCGTGGCACTAAGTGCTAAATCTTTCATCTTTTTTACTGACACCAGGAGTATACTTTGCGTAGTGCATATGCCTCAGGTGGTGTTAAGAAACTAAAAAAACTGCAGGAAAGCAGAGAAATTATTTTTTTGGCAGAAGAGACTTTTTTTTTCAGTTTTCAGTTTTGCTTTAAAATAAATCCTGAATAAATTTCACTCTGATTTCTAAAAGACAAGTCAATATTAGCTATTCATTTGCCTGCTTCTCCCTATACAGAAGCTGACATTTACAGTTACTCTTCTGTAGAGTACATCCTAGGTCTACAGTCAATCAGTACAGCTACCATAGGCTAGAACAGGTTGTGTTTTCCATCACTAATAATAATAAAAAAGCACATTTTATAGGGGGCGTGGCCAAGCGGCGTGCATGGACGGACGCTGATCGCAGCAGCTCCGGTCCCACTCTCATCCTTACCCTATCCTGACGGTTCCAGCGACTCGGTCGGCACCCGGGCTCCTTCCGCTCTCCCTCAGGATCCTCCTGGCAGCTGCGATGGGGAAAATCGGGGACCAAAGGGACGTCTCAGCGGCCGAAAAATTGGCCCGGTTCCAGCGGCAAGATGGCGCCGGACATGCGGCCCTCCGCACCTCCTCGGGCTCCACGATGAGGACGGGGACTCCTCAATCCTCAAGTAAGGGGGCTTCCCAGGGGAAATCTGCTCCACTGTCCCAGCTGGGCATGAAGGGGAAAGCAGCACAATCCCCCCAGGCTGAACACACAAAAGGCCAACCTGTACAGCGTGCTGGCAGGGCCTCTGAGGAGAGGGGGATGGGGGAGACGTTCCCTGCAGACACACAGGCCCCTGCTGAGCCCACCCTCCTACAATTAATGGAGGCTATTCGGGACTGCAAAACCTCCCTGGCATCACAGATTGAGGGGGTACATATAGACCTCTCTCTGCTGAAGCATGATGTTCAGGGTCTGCGTGACAGGGTCACCGAAACTGAGGGCCGCATTACTATCCTG
>NW_017306645.1:179973-196910 GCF_000935625.1 Nanorana parkeri | reverse complement strand
AAAAATTATCTAAAAAAAAAAAAAAAAAGCACATTTTATGCCGACATTGTCTATTCTCTTATAATCTAGAATGACTGCAAAATACCCACCTCCTATGTGACCGTTCTGTTTTGTTTGGAAATTGACCATTTAGGCACCTGCACCATCACGCGGGGGCTGGGAGACAGTCCTCTGCCCTGTGTAAGTTCTGATTAGAATTGACTTCGAGCTTACACAGGTCTTCTTGCTCTCACTCTGAATGGCTGAGTGATGGGGGAGCAAAGGGAATGTGAAGCATAACCAGATGTTAAAGTGTTGAATGTGATAACTATAACATATCCTCAAAGTCTCAATATAGATTTATTACTGAAGGTAGCATTTGTAAATGAATATAGTCATCCTGGGAATTAAAGTTGCTGCAGTCCCATACTGGGAAATAACATTGTTGCAGTAAATATTTAATTTTTCAGGGCAGGACTCCTGGTGGTGACAACGGTGGGCTATGTCTGCACAATGTGTACTAAAATGCCACATTGCCAACAATGCAGGAGCACAATTGGGAGACAGAAATAAAGCGTTATCAACCTATACCAGGAAGTGCCTGGGCATAAACCTTCATGGCAGGCTCTCTTGATGTTATATTAATGAAAGTTGCCCAGACAATAAGGTTATGGTGTGTCCTCGCCAGCAGAGTGGTGTGCACATCACTCTGCTGTCGAGAGTGCACATCACCTTATTGTCTAGGGACGTGATCCTCCACCATTACCCAAAGACTTTTTGGTGAGGACTCCCCACTATCCTTTTGCAGTTCGCGAGTGAGGCACTTGACTCGGCCGCATATGACGATGATGGGGGTGTGATTTATATATATTCTAGTCAGCCGGATATTAGTCACTTCACCTGTCGATTTCACATTCTACTGTATTCTGATATAATTATGTACATATGTAATAACATGCTGTGAGTAAACAGGTCAGTTATTGCTGGTTTAGTGCATTATGTACTGGTCTACATAGAATAGCTGCAATGGACCTTGTCTGTATTGGTTTTATGATGAATGAAACATTTTAAATTCTTTAAATAAACATGCATGTTTTATGTTATTAATGTTTTTTACATATAAGACACCTTTAAAATCCTAGATCTGTAGTATAAAGTTTCATAATAGAATGGGCATATGAACAGAGAAACTAATGACATGGAGCCCCTAGAGCCCCCTAAGACCATAGGTCCTGTTTCATCTGGAAACTCACTATCCAACTGCCCTTTGATGACACAAAATTTGAAGTCTTTTCAAGCCTTGAGATGAATTTTCATGAAATACTGTATTTTATTCCCATTGTCATACATTGTTTTTATGTGTGACATTGAAGCTGTTCAACAAAGTTAAAAGGTCTATTGTCTATTTTCAGGCCACTCAACAAAAGAACATGTCTGTAATAACAGCAGAGTACTTATCACATATTGCTTTTCATAAGAAGGATCTGTGTCAGCGGATTGACTAACATATTTGGCCAGTTCAAGCTTTGCTCTTACAGTCCTGTGAGGGATGAGTGAGGCTTTAAAACATCAACATGTGACATGCTTGAGATGGTGATCACAAACATCGTGTCGCTTTATGAATTATTTGTGAATATCCTCTAGCCAATGTTTTGCTTGCTGCTGGGCAAATCTTACATGCATACAGTATATGCATTTATATAGTATACAGTATAGTCCAAACACATATATATATATATATATATATATACACACACACACACATATTTATATATATTTACATATATACTGTATATATTTACATATATACTGTATACAAAGCAGCTCACCTGCTAGGAGGTGCTGGAGGTGGAGCCAGGGGGATGATATTGCTAAGACTCTTCCGTTCTCCTTTGTGACAGGTACAGAGCACAATGACGTCATTGGTTGATAGGAATGCTGGTTGGTGATTGCAGTCCAAACAGAACCGCCACTCAGTCCGTGTTCAGACTGCAGTCCGCGATTTAGGGACCCCTGATATCAGGAAATCTCTGTAGCATCTGAGCCTCACGTGAGTTGTTGCTTTATGTTGCACAGATGATTGGAGGAGGACCCTGCAAGAGCGGGAATTGGCAGATGTTTCATGGCACCTCCACAGCCTGATACCTAGAACCACGGTGGGCAAGAAAAATTCCAGACAAAACAGCTGAGCCTGGCTAACCAGAGGCACTGCAGCATGCTGTGGTACAGATATAAAGGCCAACTCCCAGGTATAAGACCTGTAAATGAACAAATTAGGCTCAATTTACAAAGCTTACATACCAGGATACGGATATTATAAAGTGATAGTTATTTTCAGTCCAATGAGATTTAAAAAAACAAAACCAAATTAGGGAGCCTTATTCTTGTGGTAAAGCTTTGTGAATTCAGCTTAATATAATTTATGAGTTTATTGGCCAGTGTCACACCAGGCTGTGACCTTTTATCAGTCACTGTTAAAAGCATCACTAAGCCGACTGTTATCATTGGACAGAGAGAAGGAAACAGAGGCTTTCATTTGTTTATTCACTAACTGGATCAGAGGACATTCCGTCTGCCCAGGAAGAATCTACAATCATGGCAATACAGAAACATAAATATCATCCTGGGGGAATTTATCAAAACTGGAGCAGACAAAATCTGAAGCAGTTGTGCATGGTTACCAATCAGCTTATCTCTTCAGTTTTGTCAGTTAAGATTTGAAAATGAAAGAGAGAGATTGATTGGTTACCATACACAGCTGTTCCAGGTTTTGTCTGCTCCAGTTTTGATAAATTCCCCCCTGTACCCCCGTGTGTGTGTGTATACATTCCCCTCACAGTATAGATATATACACGGAGTGGCCAGATTAATATGACCACCCCATCAGTACTTCGTTGGGCCACGAGATAACTCCACGAGATGACTTCGTTAGGCCACCTCGTGACTCCATGAGATGTTGAAAGGTGATGTGAGGAATCTGACACTGCACTGTTGTCCTTCTGTTGTCTTGTACCAGTATTGCCACTTTCCGTTCTGCCCTAACATTGACTAGTCGCTGACGGCCACAATTTGCACGTTCAGACCCAGATTTTCGGCTGACAGTCCAGTCTTTAAACACTCATTCTTCAGGTACCTTTCGAATCCTCTTAACTATGCATCAGTTGTGTATCTTTGATTAGGCGGGACGGATAGACCATACCCTGTAGTCCTGCTCACTTTGCGGTTCACAGGACTTTCAATGCTGGAGGTCTCATATGTACCCCAAATGCCAGTGGTGCAATTTACCTCCCACGTGCCTTATGCGATCTCTCAGAAAAAAAGGAAGTCACTTACTAGATGTTTCGGCTTTGGCATGTTGGTGCTATTTGCAGGTTTTTGTTTCTCACTACACTATACTTTTTTTGTTTACGGACCAGAATACTTACAATACATAACTTAAGGGGATTCAACACGGGGTATCCCTGCCAACACTGTTCGAAGTTCACAATTAGCAACCATATCTATTATTCCTTTCTCTGCGGGACTTGCTTCTACAGGTGAGGCTAGGGGCACTGGTACACCTAGATCTCACATCTCTAATTGGTCACTCCAACTTTCTCCATGGACTCCCACCTCTCTAACAATGCAATGGGACCCCCCCTGAGGATAATCTCCTGGAATGTAAAAGGTCTAAGATCGCCACACAAAAGGTCAACAATTCTACGTCATCTTAAAAAATTGCATGCTGATGTTGCCCTCCAAGAAACTCACCTTTCTAAAGACGATTTTTCCCGCCTTAAGAAATCCTGGGTGGGGTCCATATATGGAGCTTCTGCAGTTGGGAGGAAAGCCGGCGTTGTCACCCTTATAAGCAAACATCTCCCTCATGATGTCCTCCAACACCAACATGACACCAGGGAAGGTCGATGGTCACTTCTCTCTCTTCGGGTAGGCACCCGACAACTAGACCTTCTTAATGTATATGGGCCTAATTCCAACAACAAAACCTTCTGTCATTTTCTTCTCAACAAAGCCACCACTCAACACTTGGACGCCATGTTCCTGGTAGGAGGAGACTTCAATGCAGTCCCATCAGAGGATCGTCGCCGTGCTGACAGGTCACAAAATGCGTGGACCCAACAGGACAAGAACTTCACTTCGGTATTGTCTGCCAGTGGACTAGAAGATACATGGCGATACTACCATCCCTTGGACAGGGACTTTACGCACTACTCCCACGTGCATCATAGCTTTTCCAGGATTGACCATTTCCTCTCAACACCATCTACCCTCCACAAAATCGAGTCGGTTTGTATCGAGGACATAATTATCTCAGACCATGCACCGGTTGTGTTATCCTTGCATGGCCTGATTTGCTCCACTCCACCTGTGGTCTGGAGATTTCTTACATATTTGTTTTCTGATAATGATTTTTGCATTGCTCTTAAATCCTGGTGGCACGAATATTGTCTTGATAACATACAACATGTTGATAACCATGTCTTATTTTGGGAAACTGCTAAAGCTGTGCTTAGGGGCAGAATCTTGGCCTATGCAGCCGCAAAAAATAAATTGGCAAAAAATAAATTGGCAAAAAATAAATTGGCAAAAAATGAATACAAGGCGACTTGTCTTGAAGTTAGAAAGTCATACCTCCTTTTTAAAAATGACCCCACTGATGCCAATCAATCCAGTTGGTTGCTGGCGAAACAACAATGTGACCACTGGTTACAACTTCTTCACAGGCAAATTAGATCGGCCACGGATCTGGCCTTCTTTAGATATGGCAATAAATCGGGTAGGCTACTGGCCAATCTAGTTAAAGGTCAAAGACCCTATCCACATGTTACACGGCTGACCGACTCTGAGGGCATTGTCCGACAGGACGCAGACTCAGTATCAACAACTTTTTGCTCCTATTACTCCTCTATACCGCTGATTTCAAACACGCTATCATACATGCATTCTATCACTGACGTCACCAGACCCCTTCACCCACTGATATGTTTGTTCCACAACTTCACCCTCCCCTGCACTGATGGGAACATCTCTGCCTACTTGGGACAAAGAAATGCATCCTCCAAAACTGGGTAATGAAAGACTCACCACAGTTGGATAACTTGAAACTTATCTTGTTCTAGTTTTTCTCAATGGACCTGTTAGCCAAACAATCCTAAGCCACCGAACCAACATATGATATTGCAGAATGGAATGACTTCATTCATAAAGACCTGGCTGTAAACCACAAAACTGATTTACGGTCATTCATGCTTGCCACCACTGGCCGAGACATGCCATTGTGAGAGGCCTATCGCTTAATCTCCAGGATGATGCAAGTGTAGACCCCCGAATCCCCCCATGCCAACCTTAAGGCACAGTCATACTCTTAACACCTAGAATTAGCTTGGTAATTCTCATGGCCCACAAACCCCCATATCATTAACCTTTGGAAATCAAACGTTATCACCTATCACTCTTTGATTAGACCTTTTACTACCACTAACCTCCTGAAGCATTCTCCCGCACCAATGAGTGAACAGATATTTTGCACGTCTCATATAAGGTTGCTCTGGTTTTATTTTTCTCTTTGAAGCTTTACAAACGTTATCTTCTTCTAATGTTAGTAGAAGCCTCTGGGTATAACTTCTACCTATGCTATAATGTTAAGACATGTACATTATATAACTTAGATTTATTTTTCTCTTTTTTTTATATACCCTACTACACTTCTTGTTTATGCACTTCATAGTTTGAATCCGTTACCGTGCCTTTAACTGTAACTCTGTTGACAAAGTATCACCTGTATTAACGCTACAATATTTTCAATAAACGCATTTGCTTAAAAAAAAAACTGCCCTGCTGCTAGCCAATTTCTGTGGTATCATCTACGGTTTCTTAATTCCTAATTAGCTTGATAGAAATTAACTAGCCATTGGACAGTTTTGAATCAGCAAGAACAGGGACAGCCACAGCGAGCTACTAGCTAACTTCTCTTTGCCAGTCAAATCAGGTCTATTACCGTTTTATGAAAAAGCTACCTGAAAAAAGCCTTTTTTTTCCAACTGAAATTAATCAGATTGGGGAGCCACTGTTGTATGTAAGCCAAGCGCATTGTAGAGTAAAATAATCAATTCCACAGCCAAATACTGTCACTGAGACTTTGAAAATCATGCTGTTCCATAACACCACGTACAGCTTTAGGTCTCCCTCAAACATGTTATTTAAAGGATTTGTGTATTTTCAATGTTGCCCTTGAAGCTGCGCGGAAAGACCTTCTCTCTGCTTTACAGTGTTTTAAAGGCAGTCTGGTTGACAATCTCAAATCTATCTATGGGATCTCCGACCAAGAAATCTTAGGAAATAAGAATTTTTTTTCTTCTGAAAAATCACTATTATTTCTCCCTTGGTTGGCAAGAGGCCAATTAACAGTAACATACTCTTTTCTCTCTCTCTCTCTCTCATACACATGCGGGCTTGGTCAAGTCAAGTGTGCTTAATGATAGACCTAATGGCTGGGAGACAACCTAGGGATAGTTGGATCTTTTCTGCACTGCGGCTGACCTAAACCACAGTCATTGTGTAAAGTCACTTAGCAGGAAGTAAAGCTTAAGCATGTAAGACACAAATATGAATACTCTTACGTGTGCCTGGGTCTAGCAAGGCCACTGACCTCTGGGCACACTTTGGTCATCTCACTTATAGGTCATATCATTACCTACAGTATATCTGACCCTGATGAAGATAATTTTTACAGTGAAACCATTTCTCAGTTGCCAGATGCCTTGTATAGGTCTAAATATTTGCTTCCCTAGATTACATCTTCTGATTTGGTTCAGGAGAAATCTATTTTATAATTTTTTTTTATCCTAACTGGTCCTGTATGCTTTGTTCTGTGAAATTTTGGAGGACATCTGCCTTTGTTTTGTATCACTAATTATCTCTGAGATTCCCTGTTAAGCAACAATGCTATTTGCCTGATCAACTTGCCAAATCAATACAAATTGCCAGAAATGTAACAAATCCCAACCCACCCTGGTAACATTTTTATTAGTCCTTCGGCTAGACTTTAAGTGCCCTTAAGGCCATAACAGAGTTGGTATTAAGGCTTGAGACCCAGTAGCCAACCCTTCTGTAATATAACTTTCACTTCACAAAGCATAACATGTTTACACAAGTCCTGTAAGATGAACACATTGTCGGTTCTGTCAAGATGTTCCTTCCGCTACATCAACCAACAAGATGCTAACTCGCTAGTAAGAAAAGACCCTTTCCGCCCTACCGCCTACACTAACACTAATGTGGCGTGCACCCTATGGGGCGCAGACATTCCGTTCCTTGCAGTTGACTCAAAACTATAAGCACATAAACCAGACAGCATTTATTTTAACGGAATACAAATGCAGCCTGCAGGATTGGCAGCCAAATTCCTACCAGCAAGGAACCTTTGTATGTTGTATGTTCCTCCAGGGACAACATCTAAGATATAAGCACATTTATTTTACACATCTTCAGCTTTTTAAACGGTTTGTTGTAGGGCAAATTCCAACTACTGAACTGATGCACAAGAGTTCCCATGGTACATCTTTGAAAACTGGCATGGTTAATATTGCAAAACATTAGCAACGGAGGCTATAACACTGGGTTAAGTGTGCTCCTAGGTTTCTCTCTTTGCTAGAGGACCTATTTATTATAATAACTCACCCCAGCCTACTAGGGCTCATGCTTACAAGAAAAATGACCTTAATCTCTGTCAGTTCTGGGAAGCTAAAGAGTAGTGAATTTTTTTGCCTGAAGCAAAATCTGACCTGGATGCTCCTGATTAGTTGTAAAGATCTCCTAATTTTTTTTCTATTTCACTAACATAAAAAGAAGGAGACCAGGCAAACAGGTGGAAAAAAATATAAATGGTTTTACCTGTCTAAGGATTTGCAATTATGTTGCAGCCAGTCTTCTGATTCACAAACCTCTGCCACACTGCATGGCTAGGCAGGTGACCCCAACCTTTCCTATTTCCCCTTTACAGACTTTTGAGTTAATTCTCCTCTTCCAGCTTGCACATTGAAGAATGCATTGGCATTAAATGTGTCCAATGATCACTCAGCAACACAGGAAGGTGTAATGCTAGGATGGTATAACTTTTTTTTACAGTATTTTTTAAAATCATGTAGAAAAAGAACGAGATGATAGAGAGGGTGATGGCACTGCTATGTCTGAGCTCAGTGAACACTGGTGTATTTTGGAGAGAGAGATACTTCAGCTTTTCCAGCACTACCTCCAATGGTGTGCTTCACCTTTGTCTACCTCCTATCTGAGGTATATCACAGAGACTGCCATCTTCAACAGCAGTGGCATCTTCCAGCACTCATCTCACTCTGTGCTCTTGTACGCCTGTTAAGCTTCTCAGGGGATCTAAGACTGGAGCAGCAAGAGAGGCCGTCCTTGTCATTTCAAGCTCATCTAAGGAATGTGGCACTTGCTAAATACAAGTGCAAGACAAACCTGCCTGCACTATTCCTAGGTGCCCTCGTAGTTGGTACTTCTGCCTTGCAGTACTAGGAGTCCCAATTTGGAATCTTAGTCAGAACACAAACTCCGGTTTCTTCCCACACACCAAAAGCATGTTGGTAGGTAATTGACGCCTGTCTACATCGCCGCTAGTATTTATTTGTATGCATGTGAGATAAGGGCCTTTAATTGTAAGCTCCTCGAGGGCATGGACTGAGGTACATGTACAGCATGTAAAAGCGCTGTGTAAATTGTCGGTGCTATATAAATACAGCAATAAAAATTAGTGCAATCAGGAAGCCAGGCGCCGTGTAATGACTCACTTCGTGATTAGCCGAGAAGCCGTCTCCATGCTCCCTTGTAGCCAGGTAACTGATTGGCCGGGAAGTCGGCTCCATGCTCCCTCGTCGCCAAGTAACCAAGTCAGCTTCCTGGGCAATCAGGAAGCTGGGGGAAGAGTCATTAACCGCTGATTGCCCAGGAAGCCAGCTGCATGCTCCCTGGTGGAGAGTAAGTATGAAGTCGGCTTCCGGGCCAATCAGGAAGCTGGGGGAAGAGTCATTAACCGCTGATTGCCCAGGAAGCCAGCTGCATGCTCCCTGGTGGAGAGTAAGTATGAAGTCGGCTTACGGGCCAATCAGGAAGCTGGGCAGCGTGTAATGAATCGCCACCTGGCTTCGTGATACCGGAAGTACAAGTACTTGCCAAAATACTCGGTATCGGTGCATCCCTAAGATATATAAATATATTTATATTGCAAATACACACACAGTATATACCCACACACACACACACACAGTATAAAAACAGTAACATTATATATATATATGCAGTATTGGTATCAGGGCTGATACAGGGAATTTTCACGAGCACATGTACTCATGAAAATGCCCCGATACTGGCCCTTTACATTTTTAAACAAGAATTACTATATGAGATCCGGGGATCTCATATAGAGCTGGGGACTTTACGCAGGCTACTGGGGACCTCGCTGAAGCTGTTTTTGACATCAACGGTCCGGCCCCACATCTCCTCTTCCTCCTTCTTCGCGGCGCCCGCAGAGACCGGCACAGCACTGGACAGTCCTAGACCTGTCTGTACAGCCCTGGAGCCTGGCATGAGCCCGACACGAGCACGGCACCCACCTGTTCAGCCCTGGAGAACCCAGCACCCACCTGCAGAGCCCTGAAGAGCCCGGCACCCGCCTGCAGAGCCCTAAAGACCCCGGAACCCGTATGTACAGCCCTGGAGAGACCCACATGCAGCCATGGTGAGATCTGCATGCTGCCCTAGTGAGACCCGAATGCAGCCCTAATGAGACCTGAAGGTAGCCCTGGTGAGACCTGCAGGTAGCGCTGATGAGATCTGCATGCAGCCTTTGTGAGACCCAAATGCAGCCCTGGTGAGACCCAAATGCCGCTCTCCATACTCTCTATCCATGTATAATCATGGATTGATTGGATCTGCAGTCCTCTATTGCTGGTTGCCATTCTCCATTGCTGAATATTCATGGATTGTTCATAATTATAAAGAAACTGCCCTAAAATCATTAGTCTGTATTATTTTAGAAAACGTCACATGTCCCTTTAAGAAAAAGTATCAGTAATTGGTATCTGCAAGGAAATGTACTTGCTCTTAAAGGAGAACTATGGGGTCAGTGTTTTTCCCCATAGTTCTCCTTAGGGTAACGGGAGGACACAAACTAGCGTCCTCCCGTTACCCTAAGCTCAGTATACCGCGAGCTACAGCTCACGGTATACTGATCATACATACATACATACATACATATTTAACATTCTGTTTACATTAAACAGCTTGCAGTGATCCTCCTCTTGCTTAAAATAACCACTGTTCAAATATAGAAAAATGTTTTTGAATGTTATGACTAGTGCTGTATAATAAAAGTATTTTTGGTTTACTGATCCTTTCATTTTATTATTTTTTTATGTTTATACAATAAACAGAATAAATAATATTCCTAGAACGTTTAATGAGTATTGGAAAAAAGAATTACGCACATTATGTATGAGATAAAGTGATGTATTACATGTGAGATTTAGGCTGCAGTAATACTAAAAAGCGACCATTTGATAACTGGCAGTAATTAAATACAATGAAAGCTTTGCAGGATGATTAACAGCTCAAATAAACTGCAACAGATATATTAATGTTGCTCATGTTAGTGCTGGTGCTGGCAGCTACTTTATATAGCCCTGTTTGATTCTAGATGTGAAAATCACTAATTAGAACAAAAGGCGTTCAAATGCAAATTGCCGATGTCTTCAGCTTCGCTGACTATCTTGGTGCCAGGAGCTGAACTCCTCGTGTGAAAATCACCCTCGAAATGCCCTCGAAACAATTATATTTGTCATTATTTAAACGTTAGAAAGGAAGATTAGAATAGGAACAATGTCAAACCTTTCCATGGCATAGAGAGGTTCTTGAAAAGCTACACTCAATACGGTAAATTGTGTGCGCATTACGTGGAAGGGCAGCTGCATATGTCTGCGGCTAAACTGAATATTTCCCATAAAGGCGTGTAACCTCCTGTGCTTCATTAATGACCTTATTAGCAGAGTTCAGTGCTGCCAGGATAACCCAGCAGGTGCAGCTAATTGACCGTTTAATTATTATAAGCAGGTAGGGAAGGGAGGGGGGTGAATGTGGTTTGATTGCCTTATACAGCGAGGGGTAGCAACGTCTTGCACTGTGTTCTCAAAGGTGGAAAGCAGGGCAAGATCTGGGTCTTGGCTGCAGCTTGGGATCTGCTGTTCCCGTTAATTCTGTGCAGCAACTGACAGCACCGCATGAAGCTTCCTGCACATAATCATGAAGAATAGGTCCTATTATTCCAAAAATAGAGTGATAAAATCAAGCAATTTTGTCTACTGAAAGGAGTGGAAACATATGCAGATGTATAAAGCCAATTGCGAAACTTCAATTTGTCCTTAGAAAAAAAAATAATAGGCAGCAGACAGAAACATCCCTATAGACAAGCATATTGAGATTGGTTAAAAAATGGAATGCTGGATTGTAATTAACCTAAAGACATTTTTGGGGGTAATTACCAGATTCCACATATCATGTGTAGAAATTGTACATAACACTGTTGGATTAGTATGCATCTGTTACAGTAGTAATAAACACATTTTGAAATGGAAATGAAGAACAGGTAGACACCAAGGATGAACAAAATTGAGAAATTTCAATTTGCTAAAATTTAATGAAAATTAGGACATTTTTGTGAAATTCACAATTTCTCTGAAATGCATCGGAGTCAATGGGAAAGGCGAAACTGAGGTGGTGTCACGATCTAGGATCAGGCTCAGAGTCCAGTAGCTGAAACAGCAGGCAAATTCATGTTATAACAGGCCGAGTTTGGTACACAAGCAGATGGTAGTAGTATAGGAGCAGGCAGAAGTGTAGTCATTGAACAAGCCGAGGTCAGTAGCCAAAGGTATCGGGTATGAAGCAGAAGATGATGAGAGTAGTCATCAGCAGAGAATCAGCAGCCAAAGGTTGATGCACGGGTAACAGTATGACAGGATTGTATCACAGTGGGAGCAGGAAGCAAGATATTGGCAGGAGCACAATAATCTGGGAAGCAGGAAATGTAGAGGCATGGCTAAAATAGGAAGTTCAAGGGGGGAGCAAGGAGTTCAGAGTTCAGCAGAAACTAGGTTGACCTGAGGATTGCACATGAGAGCAGGCAAAGAGCTATCCAAGGTTTCAGAGTGGCTCAGCAGGTAAAGCCACCGCCAGACAAAGCAGAGGCCCTGGGTTTAGATCTGGATCCTGAAAGGTGGCTTTTTTAAAATGGTGCAATAGGCTTTATATAGTAACAGAAAATTCTTCACATTTTTTAAGCACAGTACTTCTGTCTTATAACAGAAGGTACTCACATGTCTTATTCCATCTGAAAAATAAGCTGATAATGGGCAGATCCATTCAAAATATTTATTTGTGCCCCAATGGCCAACTGGACATCCTGAACTGCTGTTGTATATTACAGATATAGGCTAATGTTATAGAACTATTAATTCCAAACTGCATTTAGTTGTTTTAGGCTTTTTAGCTATCATCTTCTGTAGAGTAAGGCTTGGGATGCAATGAGACATGATAACCCAGAAGGGTATGGTGAGAAGGGAAAGCAAAACAAAAAGTCTTCCTAATTATTTTTGAGAACTTTTTTTAAAAGCTTTTAAAGTGAATGTAAAACCTAACAATTAACTTATTTTCTTCCTTTTGGCTTGTTAAATATGTCACTGAAACATTTTGTTATATCTGTGTTATATATGCAAAAATCTCTGATGTTGTCAGAAATTCAGAGTTGTCCTGGGTTTTGACTGCACGCTTTTTTTGTAATTCAAAGAGTTTGTTCAGCCCTCCCAGTTTTACCGCTGGGCTATACACTGAGTGGCCAGATTATTATGACCACCTGACATTTGTAGGCAAATTAGCTATAATTAGCTATAATTTCGCGCTGAAGTTGCTAGAGGGCCAGACCATTATAAAAAGGGAAGCAGGTTGTTTACCACGACAGTAGAAGTGATTTTTTTTTTCTGAAGACATGGGTAAACAACGCAATTTAACAGCCTTTGAACGTGGGATGATTGTTGGCGCTCGGAGCCATGGAGCGAGTATCAGCAAAGCAGCAGAATTTGTTAATGTTCAGAGCAGCTGTTGTTAAAGTGTTTAAAGACTGGACTGTCAGCTGAAAATCTGGGTCTGAACGTGCGCCTAGTCAATGTTAGGGCAGAACGGAGAGTGGCAAGACAACAGAAGGGCAACAGTGCAGTGTCAGATTCCTCGCATCACCTTTCTACATCTCGTGGAGTCACAAGGCGGTCCAACGAAGTCATCTCGTGGCCCAACGAAGTACTGATGGGTGGTCATAATAATTTGGCCACTCAGTGTAAGTCCAAAGCTCATGCTGTGAAGATGAAGACAATTTTTTTTATCACAAAAAAAAACTGGGCAGGGAAGACTAGGAAAATGCTGTTTGGTGTCATCCCACAATAGGAAATTGAAGCAGAATTAATTTCTGAGTAGAGAGAGTTAGTTGCTATATAGTGCTATATTGTGCTAAATTACTGTAAATTGCAGTGTGGTGAAACACACATTCTTGTGTAACCCTACTTTGTTCACAGATCAGAGATCAAACAGTCCTTTTTGTGAAGGTATACAAATTAAACACTTGGTCCTCCTTTAAGGGAGGACGGCATGAGCTTCTCTGTCTCCTCATCATTCCTCACTTTCAGCTACTCCTCCCTTCTACAAGGTTTTCTTGCAGTATCTGCCACAACATCTGCAGCCTCTAGCGACAGGGAGGAGAATCTCACAAGCGGTTGAGAGGCGTAGGATATACAGTACAATGTCAAGTGAGGAAGAGGACCATGGGGCCATGCTCAGGAGGATCAAGCGAGGTTTGAACCTCTGCAGAATTCCGTTACACCCACTGTGACGTCTCCAGCAGCATCCTTTCCTTGGCCAATGTCTCTTCCACTGTTTCTGGAGAAGATGAAAAAATTTCCCCAAATAACCCCCATGGCCAGTGTTTTAATTCTAGCTATTTTGCAGCTACTCCCATTCCAGCTCATGATACTCACTTGTTATACACTTTAATAGGGTTTGATGGTAAGCAGATTTCAAGCAGGATTTGCTGCTCCCCCTGCAAATCAAACTCAGGCAGGTCTGCTTATCCCAAGTCATTAATAGACAGAAGTTAATCCTACCCCTGGGACTTTTGTAGTCCATCCCATTACACTAACTGGCACACTTTTGCTAGTTAATTTCTATAGGAATATGTCTGAAGGTTCTCAGGCATCTGGGTCATGGTACATCTAGTAGTTAGTCACATTTAGAACAAATACTGTTGAATGTGACTTACTACCATTAGATATTTCTATAGTCATTTTTCCAAATTAATTTTCTGTTGACAGTTGTCACATTTGGTTTTATATTTTAAATGGTTTCCAGAGAAATAAGAGTTAAAAAGATAAGAACGCATCCTCCCTTTTCATGCCAGAATCCTTCATGGCTGAAATAATTCCCTGATGGCGTGGAGCTGCCGCTATTGCACACTTAGAAAAAAAAATATTTAAAAGAGAATTATTTTTGGAGGAGTTTTCTAAGGAAAGGTGCCACTTGCCCCAGTTGTATTAAAAAAATATATATTTATATAGGAATTTTACTAGGTGAATCCTTAGCTGAAGGTTGACATTTGCCATGTGTTTTAAATCTTAGACTGCTTCCTGAGAAATCATATGAATTTGAAAAATATTCTGTTTTTTGATATTGGTACTCTGTGTAGCTGAAATCATTCCCTGGTGCACCGTTAGCAAATCATATTTTTCCCCAGTAATATTTTTACATAAAAAGGGTGGATGGTGTAGAAAGAGACCATAGCAAGAAAATTCATGATTCTCAGGGGAATTCCTCCACTGCAAAACAGACCGTGGAGTCGATTCTTGTGCATTGGAGGTACAGTAGATTTTAAAAGGTTTGCTCGTTTCTAGTGCCTGTGAAATAAAAAAAATCTTGCTAGTATAGTGTACAGCTACAAAGTCTGCCCTCCAAGCGAGCATTCAGACCTGTCCTTTTGATCTTTGGCTGAATCTCTGCATATTCCAATATAAAATCCATTGAGCTCTCATGAATCAAAACTTGTTTTTATTGTGCTGCATTATAATGCTAATTTGTTTTGTTTTATGAGATATGTTTAATTACTAAAACTTCAGATGGTGTATTAAATGTTACAGATGTAAACAGTAAATTAGCGATAGAAATTTGCTTGCAAAATCAGAAGCGGACGTTTGTTGTGCAATTAGTTACATTTACAGTTGGTGCAGCGGGAAAGAATGCAACATAATGGAGTTGATTTTCTAAAAGAGTGGAGACTGCTCACCTAGCAAAGGGAATGTTTACTGAGCTTTAGGCTAGATTCACACCTCTGTCCCCTTGCCTAGCCCCCAATGCATGTATACAGTATATTCGAATGCACCTGCCATGCACCACAACGCACATATGTGAATATATTTTGCATTGTGGTACACTGCTTTGCACACAAATGGTAGAGGTGTAAGTTTTTTGTGCCATGAGGCTCAATAAGGCAGGAAAGTCCTACCGCACTCCTTACTGGTATGTCCCTTGCGGTGGGTGCTGTAGTGATTGTGGATGCCTGATGAAGGGACCCTGAAACATTGTGACCATATGTGTGTGCATCAATAAAATTATCACTTTTTGAAGATTTACCCATGGTGTGCTGTGACATACTTTACTACTTGAATGAGGCTCAATAAGGACCCATTTAAAATAAATGGGCTGCCGTAATGCAATGCATGTCAACACAGTATATTTAGTACAATTATCTTTCAAATGGCCATCTACCCCCAGTAATCTCCCCAAGTCTTAGATTTACCTGTTCCGGTTGCTCTGAAATCTTCATTGCACGGGCTGTTGGGAGCTGCACAACGTCTTTACCAACCGGGCTGTCACGTACCTTGGTCGAGAACAAGCTTTCTCTTGTGACTGGAGAAAGCAAGCAGCAGAAAGGCTGAAACAGGAATAAAGAGCAGAGTCGAACTCCCACCAGTCAGACATCGAGGTACCAGATTGGAAGCCAGGAGCAGGGTTGTGGAACACAAGCCTAGGTCGGTAACAGCAGATCAGAGAGTTAAAATGCAGGAGGGAGAAGGTGGAATCCAGTAAACAGGCCGAGGTCACAGGGGGCAGGCAGAGATCCATGGGAAGGTCAGGAGGAAAGCTAGGTCAGACACAGGAAACAGGAAGGCAGGTCACAGTTAAGCAGTGAACTAGCTGAAGACCACTCAGCAATTTGTACATATTATATGCCCTTTTGTATAGGCCTGTACATAAATGCACGTCCTACTCCAATTCCTGTGTGCCTCCACACTAATCCATGCACGTCTGTACGAATGTTCCTGTACAAGCAAGTTTGTGTGTGCCTTCACGCTAATGCATGTTTGCCTACTGTTCTAAGTACAGGACCATGGGCAACAGTCTGGGTGTGTGCTGGTTTTCTGTGATGTGCCTGGCTTTTCTTACACGAGCTCTGCTTCTTCAGTGCACCCGTGCTACAATCTTCATTTGTTGTTCTGGTAAGGCCATCCAATATCTAACCCAACACTGGATGGTCTTTCCATCAAAAGAGACTCTTGCTTTTGCATGAAAAATACAAAACCTGGCTCGAAGACAGTCTGTGAAGGGGCTGTTCTGTGCTGAGGATCTCAAAGGGGCAGTACGTATAAGACAGGGGGATTGTCAGTTGCTGGGGGAGGAGGTTATATTTAAAAAGGTGTCTATAAAGTTATCTTGTTTTATATGCAAGCTTACACTATGGCTGATGTACAACATGAGTAAAGCATGTTCACCTTGCAAAAGGAATTATCACTTTGCAAGGTAATTTACACTTAGCTTACTGAATGAGGGGGGGGGGGGGGAGGGGGGCGGCG
>NW_017306645.1:173847-179839 GCF_000935625.1 Nanorana parkeri | reverse complement strand
TGTTCTATCATCCAATTATGCTCAAGCAAAAATCCTTGTTTATTTTTTCCTTGCATATAATTGGGTATATTCGCAAAGTGGATTTTCACCACATTTATGAAGTTCGGTGAAAATTCCCTTGCAAAGTAAGGATGTTTTATTCTGCTACACTATGTTTACTTCAATCATTGAATAATGTCCAAGATTAAAATTTTGTAAGGTGTATATAATGCCTAATCTGTTGTTGATAGAGTGAGTAGTGGTGAGTAATACCCCTTTTAGATTCCCCATCACTTCCTGTCCCAGAGACAAACCAGGATGTCAGACATGAACTCTCTAAGGCGTGAGAATATCCCCTCTTAGACAGTGGATACCAGAACAGGTTTCTCCATTAAGAGATTTTCCCTCACCTGTTCCTCTGACAAATACAATTTTTGGCTTTCCAATCTTTTTCTGTATTGGGGTCCTTGGCCACCAGGCCCAATAGGGAAAGTGATTCTCCTCAGTGTCAGGACCAGGTGTGGACACACGCTGTCAGAACAAATAGTGACGGGTTGTGTTACCTATAACAGGCGCTGTTCCCATAAGGCAAGCATGCCTACTGGTACTTGGATGCCCCCAGGACTTAAACTATATGTTCTGACCAGGTAAAGCCACAGGCTGGCCAGAGGTGCTAAGTAAACCGAGAGAAAGACACTATCAGAGAGTAATCAGGGACGAGCTGGAGTCAAAGGCTGGTGGCTGGAAAGGGTAATCCGGGCACAAGCTGGCAGAAATACGGTCAGGGCTGGCAGAAAGCAAAGCGTAATCCAGGGGCAGGCCAAGGAAGGCGAACGAGATTTCCAGACACAGGATTTGCAGGGACAACACACAGCTTGTAAAGCAGGAACTATCACAAGCACTGGGGAACAGGCTGATGATGCTTAAATAGGGCGCCACCAGCAACAAGGCCAACCCCAGAGCAAGAAGTGTGAGGTTAGAATAATTAAGCCACAGCTGACTAGACTAGTGCTGCAGCCAGCGAGACACAGGATGATTAACCCTTGCCAGTAAGGGCCGCAGCCAGCAATACAGGCTGGCTGACACTCAGCAGGCACCCAAAAACCTGACATAAGTTTTAGTCCTTCCCCATCCCATTCAAAACTAAAAAAATATTTTGGCATTAAATACACTTTAAGTTTCCAGAGTCAATACAGTTTACCTTATTTACTTCGCTAAGTGAACATTTTGCTCCCTTAGTGAATCTGCCCAAATGGGTCTTCATGAAGAAGGAGAGACCATGCATAAATTGCTTCAAAATCTGACAAATATTGATCCAAAGGACATTACATTGTTTTGGATCTATTTTTGCCAGCTTTTCACGGCTCTGAGCTACATGAGCTATTGTTCTCTAGTGCAGTTTTCACCTCATTTTCATCCCAGCTCGCTGCACTTTAGGCAGTAAACATTGTGGAAATGTGCCAAGTTTGCGGACAAGTTACGCAAAGGCCCAGGAATATTGAGAAAGTCAGCAAAAACAAATGTCAAAAAGGAAATAAACTGCTCAAGAGACCGGTGGCTATCAACCAGCTCTTAGGGCATAATATAATGAAGGAAGTTGTTAAAATGGTTTTTGGTATGCTGTAAGCTACTCTTGAGATTAACAATACCGGTCATTAATTAAACAGATCACATTTACACTAATTGATTTGCAACGTGTTTAAGTCTCAGCTTGCAACCATGAATCAGTGGCATACCTGTCACCAAAAGGGCAGGCAAAATTCACGGGTGTAGTGAGAAAGGAAAGGCTACCTTTCTCTAGTTCTAGTCCAGCTGAAAATTATTCCTGTGGATAAGCCAGTGTGACTGATAAGCTCTTTAATTTATTGTACAAGTATAAGGGTGCATATGCTTTACACATGATGTATCACATATACAAGACGCATTCATAAAAGGGAGTAATAGAGCTCTACTTAATACTTTTATCACCACTCCTTTGTTAAAAGCTAATTCCACTCTACTCATTATAGAGTCATTTTCTGTTCTTCAACCAGTGACATTATCTATAAGGCATTTTCAGTAGTGCTTTAATAATGGTCTATTGTGTAACACTATGTGAGTAACTACTAACTGCTCTTTTTCCATTTATCAAATTATGGGGTCAGATGGCCTACAGCTTTATGTGGGCCCTGTGATATGAATGGGGGACCTTACATTTGAATTCTAGGCAGATAATAAACAACCATGATTTAAACCAGTTATGTATTCATTGAAAGATCATTCAGTGCAATTACAAACATGCAGGAAGAGGGGATGGTGGCCACAAAGGATAAGTGAGCTATAAGTGCACTTACACGTTAGATGTACTAGCACATGCGAGCCTGTTTATAAATGGAGTCATTTTGGGAGTGGGTAGATTTCTCTATAACCCAATTAGGAATTTTATAATTCTTTCTGACAGCTTCAGGTTATGTTTTTGTTGTGACAAACACCTATCTTAGAGCTAAACTTTAGGCATCTATAAAAGACAAACATTAGTGCAGCTCTGTAATCATTAACATATAATTAAAGTGTATTTTCAAGTGCAGACAGTGTACCAAAATGATCTGGTATCAGCCTCTTGCAGTCCCTGCATAGCAGGGCTGGAGTGTGAGAAGAAGCAGCACAAGGAGCCAATAAGTTCATGTACTGAGAAAAGCATGCTAATAGGAAGAGGAAAGAAAGCAGATTGGCAGAGAACCAAGTGTAACGCTCACCCCCGAAGGAGCCGCTGGGAAATTTGGGTATTTCTGTCCCACATCGAGACAAACCACCCAGACTTGATCCATAACACACCTTGTGGGTTTCTTTTATGAAGGCTATACTAAACAGACTACAGTATATCCTATCATTACAGATGACAGGTTAGGATAATCAAAATCAGGAAGGGATATGCGGCTGTCAGATCTCAGCGATAGACAGTACTAAACTGACTAGAGGTAACACTGACTGACTGTAGCTAACTGGGATGATAAAGACTCAGTCCGGAATATACCCAGTTCTCTATGCTACTGGCCAGTAGTGATTCAATGTGAAATTTGGGGGTGAGAGGTTTTTACACGTGTCTAATGGCTCAAAGCACTGTTACAGCTCAGGTTTCAGCCCGTTCTATCTTGTTTATAAACGTTGTCCTCTCACTCCTTTTAATAATACACTGGGATACAGATCAGCAGTAAAGCAGATCTGATACTTGTGGTCTCTCATTTCTCACTACATCATGCTTTGCTTCAGGACTGGAATGTATAGGCATCATTGCAGCTCACCTGCTGTTTTCTATAGAGCCTACAGGATTCCGGTGCTCTGGAGAAGAGCTGGTGTGTGCTTACACTCTGAGCATCTGCCCTTTTAGTAGCACACACTCTGTACAACATGCAGATCCCACAGTGTCCACTATGCATTATTAATGTGATAATCTGGCTGTCTCTGCCCTTCAGAAGTGGTCTTCTACCCATTAAAAAACATTCCTTACTCTACTCTTACCTACACCTTGTAAACAATGGCTAAAAGACAATAGACTATCATTGTATTCATCCAACTCTTCCTTGTTGCTGCTTTCTAGAAGTTTCCACCTCAGCTGACCTTTCAGTCCTTTTATTGCCTTCTCGACTGGCTGCCATTAAATCATCCAATGGCTAAATATTTTAACTTGATGGTGTCATTAAAACAAATCTCTTTGATCTGCTAGGTGGTCTCAGCATAGTTACTAGTTACTATGATATACTACTATATCATTTCATGTGATGACACTGAAGAAATTACACTTTGCTACAATTTAAAGTGAGTGTACAGCTTGTATATCAGTGTACATTTGCTGTCCCCTCAAAATAACTCAACACACAGCCATTAATGTTTAAACCGCTGGCAACAAAAGTGAGATTACTGAGAATGTGGCGCTGTAGTCACAGCGCCACCTGTCTCAGCTGTGACTAACTACAGCTGTCACAGAACGCAGAACCCCTGTGTCCTATCGTCTGGAGTGCCTTATAGAGCACAAAATGAATGTCTAAACCGCTGGCAACAAAAGTAAGTTCAACCCCCTCCGTCATGGTTTTCGGGGTCCCCCGCTCCACCATAGAGCCCCTAGAGCACGTTCTTCGTCTGCCCTGTGTGATTACTGAGACTGTGGCGCTGTGGTCACAGCGCCACCTGTCTCAGATGTAACTAACTACAGCTGTCACAGAAGCCTACCCTCCCAGCGTCCTATGGTCCGGTGGGCCTTATAGAACTTTTTACATCCAGTAAATAGGAAATATTGATTATTTAATTATTACTAGTTCCATGGCTATTCCCTGTATTAAATGTTTATTTGTAAGAAAAAATGTAAACAACTAAAAAAAATAAAATGAATAAATAGAACTGACCACAAACCATTATAATTTAACATTAGGATCAATTTTCCTTCTTCTGTTAGTGTTCTGTGTGATAATTTTGTCTCTTTTTCATTCAGCACCTGTTCCACTAGGGAAGAGATGTCAAAAAGTCATGTGGCATGATACATTGATGACAGTGACAGCCAGTTATCATTTCTGTCTTCACATTTGACCTTGTGGCTTCAGTTCTACTACAGGGGACCCAAGACACAAGGGCACTAGATAGCCAGAATCATGTGTATAGTAAATTTTGGATAAATCTAAATAAGCGTATTCTGATATTATGCAAAGCAAGGGTGAAATTGCGGTTGCATGCTAAAATCGAAATCCAATCTTAAATAGTTGTGGTATTACAACAAGTGGAAGATTTACCATCACTTTCTGTCTTGGTGGCAGTAATCACCAGGAGAAATAGAGATTGGGAGAACTCCCCGATAGGGGCTCAGACAGCAACAAGAGTTTAAATTGGGTTGTAACTAGGGATGCACCAATATTTTTTTCCGGTAGTCGCCAATACCGAATACCAATACCGTAAGTCCCATTAAGGAAGCCGGGTGGCATGTAATGACTCGCCACCCAGCTTCCCGATTAGCCGGAATGCCATCTCCATGCTCCCTCATCACCAGGTGACGAGAAAGCATGGAGCCGGCTTTCTGGCCAATCAGGAAGCCACAGGGCGGGCAATGACTTGCCGTCTGGCTCCATGCTAGGCCAGTTTCCCGACCAATACGGAAGCCAGGCAGCAAGTCATTACACGGCAACCGGATTCCGGATTGGCCGGTAAGCCAGCTCTATGCTCCCAGTTGATGAGGGAGCATGGAGCCAACTTCCTGGGCAATCAGAAAGCCAGGGGCGAGTCATTACCCGCCCCGTTGCTTCCCGATTGGCCGGAAAGCCAGCTCCATACTGCCTGGTGACGAGGGAGCATGGAGGCGGCTTCCCGGCCAATCAGGAAGATGGGCAGCATGTAATGACTCGCCACCTGGCTTCCTGATGCTGGAAGTTCCGGTATCGACATAGGCATTGGGAGCATACGAGTACTGGGCCAAAATACTTGGTATTGGCACCGATACTAGTATCGCTATCGGTGCATCCCTAGTTGTAACCCTACCCTCACTGGCGGAACTACCAGGGTCGCACCGGTCGCACTTGTGACCGGGACCAGGTGTTCCGCCAGTTTTTTGGGGGGGCCCAGAGAGAAGGGGAGGCTCGCAGCTACTCATGCTGTCCGCGGTGCCTTCACCGCTGCCGCCCGCAGTTTCTTTTGCGGTAGCGGTGAATTGAAGATGTAGCGCTGCGGGGGTGTGGCCTGTCAAGAGGTGACGCCTGTCAGGGAACTCCAATTCCCAGCAGGCAACTGAGGAGGGAGCAGCCGACCAGGCCCGGCGGGATACACGCCACGCTGTAGGACGTCATGGCTTGAGCTGGACCCTGGAGGCACAGAGTTCGGGAGCACAGCTCACAGCAGAGTGAGGAGATTCTGGAGGAGAGCTGCAGCTGGTCCAGGTAGGCACTGATTGTTCATTGCTGTATATGTGCTGAGTAGTGACAGTGTCTTGCACTGTAATTTTTTTTCCAACCAAAAATAATAAAATAATTTTTATTATTTTTGGTTGGAAAAAAAA
>NW_017306645.1:162141-173751 GCF_000935625.1 Nanorana parkeri | reverse complement strand
GGGGGGGGGGCTTTAATGGTTTCTTGCAGCGGGGCCCTGAGGTTTCTAGTTATGCCTCTGCCTACCCTACTCTATCCAAAACTCTATATAAAAAGGTTTTGGTTTTGGACAGATATAAACACTCTGACTGGGGAAAGGAGGAGTAGTACTCTGATCCAGTTAGAACTCTATTGCTTTTCTCAATGCTGTCAGTCAACAGTTAGAACATGCTTACAGTAAAGAGCAGAATGATGAGTTCATTAGTGTGCCGCTTCAATGCTCAGTGATTGGCTAGTGGTAGACTGATAACCAACCTGTAATACTTCATTACAGCAGAGAAAAGTGACGTCACTGATCTGGATATTGGGTCTGACAGGGCTGTACGGATCACTAGACTGGTTAAAACACAATTAAAAATCTTTGGCAGTTATTACAAGCTTAAATTATTTAAACTTTGTACTTATGTTTGCCTGTAGTTTAGCTTGAAAGTTAACCTTTTGTTTTTTTTGTTAATTCCTGAATATTAAGCAGACATGTATTATATACCTCCAGTCCTGGATTGTGCGGGACTGTCCCTGATTCTGCCCCAAATCCTGCACTTCTGCAGGACCTGAGTAGTGCCCACACAACACCCCACTGCTTGGTGTCACAGTTCTCCTGCACAGTAGGAGCAGGGCAGGGGAAATTACACACAAAATTAAACAACATTGGTCCTGCAGTTTAGTCCATCACCATCAATGTATAAGCACACTCCAAATGTTGCATGTTTTCTCCATCCCAGGATGTCCCTCATTTTCAAGTTCCAAAGTTGAGAGTATTGAAGAGCCTGTGCTTAGTGTGAACCAAGTTCCTCTGAGTTTGCCCAAGTCTGCTCCAAACTGTGACTTCCACCCACTACTCTCAACTCAATGAATTGCGGAGAGGCGCATTCCCCATCCAGCAGCTATATGTTGCAAATAAATGGGGAATGCACCTGCTGCAACTGCCGATACTAATTTGCCCGGGGGGCTGTGGCTTGGGCGAACTCAGGTGAACTGGGTTCACACCAACCCCCGGCTCATCACTAGTTGGAAGGTATGATGTAAAGCATAACAAAATATCAAGAAGCACAGTGTTGGGATATAGTAAGTCTAAAAAGGATCTGCCTAAGTTGTGCTGCTCTGTCAATGCAGGAGACCCACCAGAACTAGAAAATCTAATTGGAAAAACCTAATGATTACCGGTCTTTTCTTTCAGTACTATGCACCTTTCTTCCCATCCATGTGTTCCCCTAATGTGTTTGTGAGTGCAATAACTTTTTATTTTGTTTAATATGATTTTATTCCCAGATAATGTGCTAGCTGTTGCGCTTGGTGTCTTATGTTCATGTATACATAACGTGTAGAACACTTTAGAAGCCTTGAAAGCTCTGATAAGGGCCAAATCACGGCTTCAGTTCTTTAAAGGATACTTGCCCTTTAAAGCAAAGTGTACATATAATTTTTCCCCCTTTCCTTGCATTAACATAACCCTACCCTTTCCTTGCATTAACATAACCCTACCCTTTCCTCGCACTAACATAAACCTACCCATCCCTCCATAGATGCAAATTTACCTTGAGCCATCGGCCGTGGCTCAATGTTTGTTTACATTCAGTGCCGCAAGTTTTTGGTGCCCTTGCAATGTAGTGCCCACTAGACTTTTGTAGGGCCATGTCCTGAAACTGGAGACAAATGCATTTTGTTTTAACGTGCACCCATCCTTTAAGTTGAATAGGGCCTTATCTCCTCACACCTCCAGACCTCTGGTCCATCAGTATGATCTATAAACTTACTAACCAATTGTGAAGCATGGAGGTTAGGAGTGGTTGGCGTCTCTGTTTGCAAATTTTTTTTAAGTATTGGAACAAACTGTTGCAACAATTGTCAAGTTTCTGTTGTCATCTGTTTCTCCGGTGGGGAGACTTACTCTTTCTACTTGTTCTGGTGGCCGGGGGTTTTAACCATTTTTTACTCTTTCCAAATTGAAAAATAAAAATACTAGGTCTTCTTTAAATTAAAAAATGCCACATTGTAACCTTTTAAATGTATTCATTCCTTACTAATTTATATCTTTACTGTAAAAATGTATTCTTACTATTGTAAAAGAGTAAACACCTAAAAAACATTATATTTAGCATAAAAGTCAATATAATGTTTATGACCACCTCATTGTATTGTTTACTATACCCAGATCATACCATCAGATCTATTATGCCCAGGACATGCCATTAAAGTGCAATCGTACTGCACAACTGTCCCCAGGTCACTATTTTCATTACTGAATTTCATTAGTGAGCCCAACACATAATAATACAATCTCTGCACTGAGAAAAGGTTGCAAGTTATGTAAATTGATTAATTAAGACACAGCATGCAATAACCCTCAGCAACCAGCTTTTTTTCTTTGCCTGCTCTAAACTCATGAAACTTGAAACTATCAGTCTAATTGGCTGCCATTGATTATTGAACGTTATTGGTCTTTGCAGTGTCAAATTAAGCCGGTTTTTGCATTATAGAAAGTGTATTGGAGGCATGGCTTACATTTGAAGGACTGAATAGCAGTTAGGAATGTCACATTACCCACTTTTATTCTTCCTTCCGCACAGTCTTTAATAGCTGCAGACTGGCAGTTGATAGTGGACTGCTGACAGTCCTTGAGCTGGAGAGGGTCCAGAGAAAGGCAACAAAACTAATTAAGGAGCTGGAGGATCAAAGCTATGAGACAAGGTTGCTAAATTTAAACATGTTCACTCTAGAAGTGAGGCGATCAAGAGGGGATGTGATTTTGTACAACATGTTTAATGGTGATGGTAATATCAGTAATAAACTTTTTACTGTAAACTCCATAACAAGGACTAGAGGCCACCACCTAATATTGGAAGAAAAATAAGATTTAACCACAAGGGACATAAGGGCTTCTTTCCTGTTAAGAGTGCTAAAATTGTGGATCTCTCTTCCGCAAGCAGTGGAATCAGCAAAGAGTTGAATCATTCAAAAAGCATTTACAGGGTTATTCACAAAAGGCTGAAGAGTTTGGAGAAGGCAGGAGAAGTGAACAATCTAGAACAACATAGGCAATTTGGAAAAATTCTCCAATTCAGCCCCCTTTCCAGTTCAGCTGTGTTGTCCTAGATTGTCCACTTCTCCTGCCTTCTCCAAACTCTTCACCCTTTAGTGAATAACCCTGTTAGATGTCTTCCTCAGAGATCATAACATATAGTGGTACAGGTACTCCTAATGACTGGAACACACACAGGGCCTGATTTCCCACAAGGCCTGGCCTCAGGGCGGCAGGGAGTAGAGGGATGGCACAGCCACTGGGCAGATAGTTTTTTCTACATTAAAGGCCCATTCACACCACATCCAGATTACTTCCAGACCAGACTGTTTCCGGACCCAAAATGCATCCCAATGTATCACTATGTATTATCTGGCCTCTGTTCCCACCAGTGCAGTCCGTTCCAGACCAGACTAGACCAAACCAGAAAAAAAAATTTTCTGGTCTGGAATGCACTGGAACGCATCAAAACGCATGGAACACACTGGAACGCACCTGTTAGACCATTTTAAGCTTTAAAAAAAATCCAATTGCGGTGAAATCACAGCAAAAATGCAATGCACTATGTTCCAGCTCTGGTCCGGAAAATGGTGTGAGCACAGCCTTAGCCCTGCTCCTAAGTGATAAAAAAAGTAAAAGATTATAAGAAAAATAAAAATGTAAAAAAGTTAAAAAATATATATATAAAAAAAAGTGATAATCGTAAATAAATAAATAAAACAAACCCTGCCGCCCCCGCCATCTGGTTGCCATTCTCGGTTGGGGGGGGGATTGGCAGGAAGGGGGACGCATTGAGGAGGAACCTGGCCTTGGAGGCAACAGAGAGCGTAAATCCGGCCCTGAACACAAAGACACTTATATACACACTCATACGCTCACAAAGGTTAAACTCGATGGACTTGTGTCTTTATTCAACCTTAAATGCTATGCAAAAGCTACAGACTGTGCCTGTTCCATCCATTCATCAGCTCGTTCTTGAAAATAGTCACTGTATTGACTACTCCACACTATGTGCCTCTAAATCAGAGTGTTGCATTGACACCGAATGATTTAATTCAGCTGATGGAAATTTTAATCTAATTTGCTTTAATAATGCATGATGCATTGTCTAGTTCTCAGAGGTAAATGAACTTACTGTGAAAGAACAAAATATGTGTGGTAAACCTCAGGGTGGTGGTGCATTTTACACATCACTCTAAAGGTGCCCATACACCTTACAATTATCTGCAGATTTTCTGTGGTCAGATGGAAAAAGTGCAACAGATTGGCCCAGGTGGAGATTACTCCATCCACACAGTTAAGTGTAGATGGAGGAATCTGTTACACCTTTTCCATCTGACCACAGAAAATCTGCAGATAATTGTAAGGTGTATGGTCAGCTTAACAAAGCTTAAAGTAGTATTAAGTGCAAATGTTTTCAGTAATGAATCCACATCAAACAAATATACATTGTTCAGCATAGTATTTCTTTACATTTTTGCCCAAACACTTACAGTCATCATGTTTCTGAACAGCTGTCCATTACATGATCACAAGAGACACAGCAGACTCCAGCAGTCGTCCATCTACTAGTTTGGAGGAGGGAGGACAGAGGGGAGTGACTGGCCTTGCTCTGCCTGTGTGTTTGTGAAGGCGCACACAACTTACTAGCACACACAAGAGTGGCTCCATAGGATCCTACAAATGAAAGGTCCCACCCTAAAACAGGACATCAAGGTCAGTGCTCAGGGGAACAGCTGATTCTGCAGGAAACTAAACCTTTTAAACATCAAGGAGCACCATCCATTGTAAGAGATTTCATCAGCATTCAAACATAGCTTATACACCTTTTGACTTTAATATCACTTTAAAGTGAATATGTGCTTTGCCAGTTCTTGCAACTGCAAATACTTATCTTCCAGTGGCCTGGGGAAGGGAAGTAACCTGGTACTTCTGGGTTGGGAAGGGGGGCATATGACCTACTCCTCTTGTTCCCACATTTTTTTAACGCATGTTTCACTTTCTTACCGAACACACTCAAAAATATGGAGGTATTAGATTGTATTTTGGCCAAAAACTGTAAGATCACCACCCAGCACGCAAGGCCACATGTCTGGTAAGTCCTATGCTAACACTTCAGAGTACAAATAACCAACGCTTTTTAAAGGTTACCTGAGCATGTAACCCTTTTTATTGCCAATACCAATATGATAAAATACAAAAAAAGGGAATGGCCATGGATGCACAATTCTTCTAAACCATGTTTTTATGTCGCCTGTACCGTTTATTTTGGGGTGCGTGGTAAGCTTACATATTTTGAGCAAAATACAAATGAATACCTTAGGATGTTTAGGTGTTTTAGAGAGCAAGTGAAAGGATGCTTTTAAGATCTATACCAACCCTCCTGCTAAATAAATGTTGTAGGCATCAATAATGGCTTGATTACAAGCATTGTGCATCCACAAAAAGTAAAAGTCTGAGCCCAGCCAAATAAAAACACAGAGGAAGTGGGCCAATGATGCTGGTGGCTAGCAGCAGAAAAAGTGTGAATCTCTGGAATGAAGGTGAATGTTGCAGCAAAACCTGATTATTTTATCTTTTAATAGGCTATTTATTTTTATCAAGGCATTTTTGTCAGGAATCCTGCTTAAAGTTCTCTACTTCCCTGCAATAGCAGTACTCCCTTCTGTTCCTTGCTAATCAATATTCAGCTGTCCATTCTGAAGCCACTGGCAATATTAAGATGCCTCTGTGTTTTAAATGACAGCATTAGAACAGCTCACTGTGGCCTGGCGGTGGAGATAGCAACCAAATCACTTTCTTTGCTGACTATCTGTGGCCAGGGACAGAATTAGTCTGATGCTGCAGAGAAGTGATGGTGGGGTCACACTCATTATGAATGGTTTGGACATGACACAGTGCGGATATGAGGTAGATGGCGCCTTGCCAGATGTAATGCAGAGATCTGCAGGATGACATTTCTACACACTAGCTGAGGAGATAGTGGCTGAATTTATTTAATCCTCAGGATAAAAAAAAAAACCATGTTGAGTAATAGGTTATGGGAAAAAGAACGAAGAAAATGTTTCCAAGATTTGCTCAGACGGGAGTTTTTAGTTAGTGCGAATCCCCCAGAATATCAGACAGAATCAAATAAAGACTGCAGTACAAGAAACTAGTGTAACATAAATTAATCTGCTTAAATCAGCCTGTTTGATCTGCAGAGGCCTGAGCTGACAATCCGCACACTCTTGATGGATACAGAACCATGAAATGGAAAGTCTAGAAGGGGAAAAACAATGTTAAAAGGACAACTGTACTTACATAAAACAAAACAAAAATCCCACCCCACCGAGACCATAGATTGTTTAGAGAGTTGACAATGTCACTCAGGAATTAAATCTTAAAAATATATTCAAGTACCTTACAGTGGACCTTTACCCCCTTTTACTAAAAATCACAGCAGCAAATATGCATGATGATTTAAAATCATCTTAAATTCATTAGATAAACAAACTTGTTTTTCATTTACTTACAATTAGAGTTCATCTATTTCCTGGTCCACCTCTGGCACAAATGATATAAGTGCCAAAGCGTTGCATCTTGGGAAGGTTACATCAGCAGTGCATTGCTGGGAAATCTCATCTGTAATCTCAGGGAAAGGCATTTTCCTCCCCTGAGATGATGTGCATGGTCACATGCTAGTCACATGTGCCAGAGTTCAAGGAAGTAAATGGAGAGCTAGTAATCAGCCCTTAGTTAACATAGCCACTGGCAGAAGACTGGAAAAGAAAAGAGAAATAAGGTATGCAAAGAATGCAGAGACTGCAATTATATAGAAGTATGTGTTTGTAGATTGTCATTACTAAACATTTCTAAAGGTGTGTTTGTTATTTTAAAGGTCTGCTTTAACTGTTAACAAAAATGTATCTTATTTGTGTATCTCTCAGCTGTAGATCCTCAAATCGTCTCTGAATTCATGCTGATACTGTCCTTCCTTCTGGAGGGTGGTTACCTTTGTTCCCTGTGTGTGTTGTAAAGTAGTCACCGCTCCAAGCTCACTCTCGTGATGGAATCCACCTTCAATTCAAACTAGTAAACTAAATGTGAGATTATAGTTCATCCCGGGAGTGAGCTTGGAGCAGTGGCTACTTTATAACACACTCAGGGACGATGGGGATCAAAAGTAGCTACCCTCCAGAAGGAAGCACAGTATCCATACCAATTCAGAGATGGTTTGAGGATCTACAGCCGAGTGATACGCAAATAGGGTAAATTTTTGTTAATAATTAAGACACTTGAATGCATTTTTAAGGTTTAACTCCTGAGTTTAGTGTCACTTACAGGACAACTGTATTACAATATGAACACCCACCTGTCTACCCTGCCTAGCCCCTAACTAAATCTAAAGCTGCCCAAACACTACTAGTTTTTTCTCTCCACACCAACAACATCGATGTGGAATCCACCCCACTGGGCTATTGTATTCTATCAGTGGTGGGTGTGCTACTGTCAAAATACTCAAGAAGTGACTGCACCTGATTGGCTACTGTTGGTCACTTTTGGACAACACTTTTTGGACTGGCTCCCTCAACGAAAGTAAATGTAAAAATCAACTTTTGTCAAATGGATGTGTGCTAAATGGGCCACACAGTGGCTGAAATTTGACTAGCTAGTAAGTGCACTGGGACAATTTCATGTTTGCACTGCGCAAACCATCACCCACAACTGCTCCGAGTCAGCTGCTACTTTGTATTGCCCAGGTATAGGGCACTCTCAGATCACAGGAATGACACGACTCCATCCATGCATATGCGTGAACCTAACTTCTCTTAACTTAATTTAACTTAATTGTACTTATTATAGGATAAAGCAAAACAGTACATTTTCATTACTGAGTCATGGTCATGGCTGGTCCTGATTTATGCCCATAGGAGGGAATGTTCTCAACAGCCTTTCCAGTTGTACTGGCCAGGCCCACTTAGAGAAGAAGCAGCGGCATCCCCCCTAAAGAGAACACTAAAACGGGGATACTACATTCTTCCAGCTGTAAACCTGTATCTCCCACAAGGGCCCACCACAGGTTATTGATGTTCTTCTCTAGTTTAGTTCTCTCACTACACACTAAAGACCCAGAGAACACTTCTCCTCTGCTATATATATATCCTCTAACTAGGCAGAAAGGGTGGGACACCTAGGATACTACACCTAAAACACAGAAACAGGGCCTTACATGCTGTATTAATGGCATGGGCACTTTCTGTGGCAGCCTCTTTATTTCATCTTCCTTTACGGGAAACCTGTGTTGACTTAGTATGGTAGCTTGCCAATGCTAGCCTCGCCTTTTAAAAATAATAGTTCTCGGGCTGTTATGCTGATGCACTGGCTTTAATTTCATATGACGGAAACCTGTACTTTGGCCACATCGAAGCAGTCATTGTCTGTTTTAGACTCACCAACAGCTGTTGTATGTAGCGCAAGGGCCTACCTAACCAAACTCAATTTAAATAGACTATTGTGTAGGCCCTCACACATAATTTTGAACCATTCTAAATAAAATTATACATGATTGTACATTCACATTGCAATTTGTATGGTAATCGCAACTTTCAAGCTTCATACCTCTTCCAAAACATTGAGGTTAAACCTATTTTGCTATACTGCATGTGACATCTCTTGTTGAAACCCATATGCGGACTAGCATTCAAATAATGACAGCTTCCATCTGAGTCTCTGCACTTAGGTATTTTGTTTGTTGGATTCACTTTAAATTGTTTTTTTGCATGTCAACTGCAGTTATAGCTTAGACAGACAGTGGATGTTTCTGCACTTGTTATATTAATGAGCAATAATAGGCAGAGCAAAGGTAACTGACAAGGCATCCTATGTGAGAGTTCTCTACTCTGATACTGCCATAATGTCATATTATATGTGTAGAGCTCATCCCCGAAGGAGCTGCCAGAATAACCCGGGTCTAACCGCCCTCTTCTAATGCACGCAAAGCTGACATCCACTCCAGTTGGTAGTTTATATGTATAATGCTATAATGCTGAAGTATAATGCTGAATAACTTTTATTAACATCTTCATACTGGGGAGAGAGGGAATAGGAATCCTAGACATCCAGCATGTAACAGACATAGACTCCAGACTCACCAGAAATTTGTTAGCATCTCAGTGTAGATCCACTTGTGGTACAGCGATTAGTATTTGGAATAACAGATGAGCAGGGATGAAAATAAATCCTCAGCAGGAGAGTACCAGCCATGCTCCTGAGGTCCTCTAGATACTAGGTACCTTCAGTAGCCATCCACTTTCCTGGTTCTCTTTCCCTGAAAGCAGCACAGGCCTCCTCCATAATTAAGGCCTAGTAGAACTCTTCCCGTACTCCAGCTTCTGCCCAGCCCCAGACTGGGGGATGGCTAGACAGCACCCAACCCTGTGCTTATCCATGGCTGGTCCCAAATCAGTCTGCGAACATGGCAATTCCCTCCAGTATATGTATCCTACCCCAGCATGCACCACTGGTTGAAAGAAACCCAGTGATTGGCTGCTGTACTGTACATACACCCACAGTGCCCCTCATTGGCTGTCCCACAATACAGCACAGTCACACTCCACTCAGGTAGGTACAATCAATGCCAGACACCTGGAATTGATCAGATAAATACCTCTACAATCCAACCAGACTGACTACAGCCCTGGCAATCACTAAAAGTCTATTAGCCACATCACAAATGTTGCTCCTCTATAGACACAGTAAGTATAGGAAGGAAATGTAGAAGTGTGTTACTGGTAAGATCATAAGTTTAAAATAAAATTAAAAAGCTTATAAAAAGAAAACAAATGTGTCATTGTATCTAAGGACTGGTAAGCTGCAATGTACACCTTTTTTTCCTGGTTTAGAGACCATATAGCTCTGGCGACTACCAACTCAGTTACTACCAGAAGAGGAATGGCAGAGGCTAACATTATGGCAGAGTCAGGTGGGTAAAAAGGGGCCTTAGGTGGCTTGATTTTTTTAAATTGTGAATAAGTGGTAGTGTTGGGTGTGGGAGGAGTGAGTAAGGAGATACAACATTTGGCCACAGATGGAATTTAATTGCAGAATCAAAAAACATGGTTTTTAGGTTAAGCAATTACTTCTACTTGGGGGCACTGATAGAACCAATATTTGGCTATACTCAAAATTCAAGATTTTAATTGTAGTCAATGGCTATAATAAAAAAAACCTGAAACCAGGTCTTTTATAATTATTTATATTAATTAAACTACTTGATTCATATTGGGACCCCCACCCCCATTCATGTAATGCATCAACTCTTATTAAAATTAGCAGAGAAGAATAAATAACACTAGAATATGAGCAATATTTCAACCACCAGATTTTAGATGATAAATCCTTTAGATCAGGGATTTATTACTGCTGTCACAAGTGGAGTTTCTACTCTACAATATATCTGTTAACCTGTGAGATCTATTAATACTGAAGTGTAAGATACACATCATTTTCTGTAGCAGGGAACTGAGTTCTTCGGCATCAAATACAGTTGTCCGCAGTGCCTGGATATGTGTGAATTGCACTTTTCTTTCAGTATACTGACAACTATAAAACATTTGCCATTTTGTTTATGTACGCACTAGATTGTATGCCGTAGGCACAGAAGACATGACCACACCACAACAAAGTACAGGTACAACCGATGTTCTGAATGTAGCTGGCACATGGCCTTTACCAGGTAGAATAAATTATCTTTAAAAGTGGGCTTTGCATATTTCCTTGAGCCAAAAACGGGACATTGGAATGCCAAAAACAGGACGCTTTTAACCACTTGAAGACCAGGGTGTTTACACCCCCTTCCTGTCCAGGCTATTTTTCAGTATTCAGCATTGCAGTACTTTAACTGACATTTATTAAATCATGCAACACTGTACTGAAATAATGCAGGCACAGGCACAAAGAACGTTTCAAGACCCCCACCTGCATCTACAAGGCTGCCATCCAGCCCTTTCTGCTACGTTCAGCGGACGGAGGTGGTTAATATCCCATATTCATGACAAAGTAAGATGATAAAAGTTTTATTACAATATAATAGATGTGTACAGCATGTCCCCAGAGCACTGCGATCTCACCCGGGCAACATGTGTTCAGGTAAAGTGTAAAATGTGCAGCGCTAAAAACTAAAGTGCATGATATATAAAAATATATAAAAATGTAAATATATAAATATATATAATTAAATATATAAATATATATAAATTAGATAATATGACAAATCTATAATTGCCACCACATGATAGCCTTATTAAAAGCACCTCCTGTAGAAGAAGAACATCTATATGAACCTGTTCAGTATCTTGTGTTTCCAAACTCAGTGCTTTGCTGCTTCCTGGAAGCTGCAGGTTCTCCACACTTCTGGATGTGTAAATACCTGCTTCTCTCGCTGCGTGCTGTATTACCACTCTTTGGCTCGTATGTCACTACAAGATGTAAGAGCCAGCAAGAGAGCCAGTAAGAACCACATTGTGCGGTGAGGGAGGAGGGGGAGGGGGGGGTTTGGCTGGGGTTCTGCAT
>NW_017306645.1:137877-161980 GCF_000935625.1 Nanorana parkeri | reverse complement strand
TGGTATTCTGCATATGGCGTATGCAGGATATGGCACATACCACTTGAAGGGGGGGGGGGTGCATCTCCACGGTCAGCAAAAGTTCCCTGACCCACGGAGACAGCTGACTTTTTTCTCTTCCCATCCCTCTTCATTACACATCTCCCCACCTGCCTCTTAGCAACCAGGGACATTCTGGCCGGCGTCCTGCCCTGCTTGTTGCCTGGAGCTAGGCAGGATGCCAGCCAAAGCCTCCCAGGTTTCTAAGAGCCAGACAGGGAGATGTGTAAGGGCCATACACATCTCCCTACCCAGCTCTTAGCAACCAGAGCAGGCAGGGAGATGTGTATGGCCCTTACACATCTCTCCTCCCAGCTATTAGCAACCTGGGACACTCTGACTGGCACCCCTAGCTCCTGGCAGCCAGTGACATCAGGGCGGGAGACCAAGGGTGCAATTTGTTGTAGATACGTCACTACTCTCTCTTTATGGGTGTGCAGAGTCTGAAAGGTGACCCTGTAGTGATAGGGTCACTTTAACTCTAGGCAGATATGAAAAACAGTTAATTCAGCTACGTATGTATAGCCCTATTGTTAATAAAATTAGGTACTTCTCTCTATCAACCATTATTCACAGCACCTGAGTAAACCTGTGCCTAAACCTAAGTTGGGGAGCATTGGACATTAAATATACAGTCCAACAGCACCCTCACTCATTTGGGCTTTGTATGATATAGGTGGGACCCTCAGCTGAGATAACCTTGTTCATATGCATATTACTCACTTGGTTCCAGAACAGGAAAGTAGTTCAGTCCCTAAACTACCTACCTAACGGATGTAACTGCTTCTCAAGTAGACAGTCCTTGGTGAGTGCTCAGACTTACCAAGCTGATACAGAAAGACAGCAGACAGGTAGTAGGTGCCACAAAACAGAGGTTGTTGGGTTTGCTCTGCACTAGGTTGAAGACTGTAGAATTCAGACCAGTGTAGGGTTCCCTGTTTGCTTATTGTCTCCAGATCTTGTGCCCCACCACAGAAGCAGCATTGGTTAGTTCTTTACTAAGTTTAACAACTCTACTCAGCCCAAAAGGGCTGGGGACTCCATGCACAAGCTTACAAGCACCGATCTTTCCAAAAGCTATTTAGTTAAGCCATATTTGTTGAAGCATGCAAACTGATGTGGGATTTACTAGTCAACAGACAAGCACACTTAACCTTTGCTGCACCTCTTTGACAGCACTCTGCATCACTCAACAGAGTCTGGCAGATAATACTTCCCTAGAACATTGGAAACCCCAGTGCGGGAACTCTAAACAAAAAATAAGCAGTAAAACAATTGTATATGAAGCAGGCTTTGGTAAAGACACATCTCTATATACTCATTAAAAAACATTAAATGTACTATTAAATGCAAATAGTGCGAATAAACATGTGAGTCGGTCATGATAGCTACTGTAATCCTTTCTACAGTATATTTAAATATATATATATTATTCATTCTACGGTTTTAGGTATCAGACATCCCAACCTGCAAAAACTAATTTCATTTCAGGGAGGTGCCTCTTCATCCACGGGGGGAAGACTTATGGCAGAGAGGGCACCTCCCTGGAATGATGGCAGATAGCAGGAGAATCAGCAGATAGCAGAGGAGCTAATGATTGCCCTGCTATCTGATGTTTTTTTTTGTTGTATTCAAAAATCAACAGATAACAGGGGAGTGAATAGCCAGGCTTATATTGGCCATTTCAAATTGCAATAGCCAATAGCAGGCTGGCTATTGTACCCACCCACTGCAGGTCCACCTCTGCTGACAGCAGCAGTGGGCAGATACAATAGCCAGCCTGCTATTGGATATTGTAATTTGAAATGGTCAATAGCAGCCTAGCTATTCATTCCTGTGCTATCTTTTTTCTTCTTTCTATTTTGACAGTGGGGATAGCAGGGGATCCCGAAAAGGTTTTGCTCTGAGCAGAGTAAACATTTCCGGGATAAAATGTTTTTCTAGCGGGCGTCAGGGAGCCGCTATCACATGGCGGGAGACTCCCGAAACGTCCGGGTGTCAAGATCCAGAGCACCTCCAGGTGGCGCTGGAGCCAGTACCTGCAGTTCCTGTGCTTGCCTGCAGGTGTCTCCAGGCAGCCAGGAACTGTCAGGTATCAGACCACCACTGGGTGGTGCTGGAACCTGCGACTCCAGTGCTCATCTGCGGGTGTCTCCCAGCTGCCAGCGATTATCAACCATCTGGTGCTTCCTGGGTATTTAATCCCTCCCTGCAGTCAGGACTGTGGCTCAGTATCATGTCACCTTTCCCTGACTGAGTCCTGAGCCCAGTTACCCGCTTGCAGTATCCTGTTACCTGCCTGTACCCTGACCCTTTGTCCCTTAGCTCCCCTGGTGTGGCCCAGCCTGAGTCCTGTTAGCTGCCTCTACCCTGACCCTTTGTCCCTTAGCTCCCCTGGTGTGGCCCAGCTTGAGTCCTGTGCCCTGAGCCCTGTTGCCCGCTTGCAGTATCCTGTTACCTGCCTGTACCCTGACCCTTTGTCCCTTAGCTCCCCTGGTGTGGCCCAGCTCCCCTGGTCTTGCCTGGCTCCGTGGGTTTACCTGGCTTGTATACCCTGTTTGTATTTCCTGGGTTATTGTTTGATACTTGTGGGGGTTGGTGGGGTTGTTGTGTTTTGTGTTGCTGATTAATAAACTGTGTGCCTATAACCTTGTCTAGTGTGGTCATACTAATTTGGTCATCCTGCGTGGGTACCTGCATGCTTTGTGGGGACACCAGCGCGCGGAACTGTAGCTCGCAGTATACTGAGCTTAGGGTAACGGAAGGACGCTAGTTTGTGTCCTCCCGTTACCCTAAGGAGAACTATGGGGAAAAACACTGACCCCATAGTTCTCCTTTAACGACTGTTTGATCTGAGAATGGGTCTTTGGGTGTCCAACAGCCCAAATAAGGCCTCTCCTAAAAACTCCTACAAATACTGACACCAACATGGGAAAAGCACCCATACCAGCTGATGCCCCCCCCATTTGTGTAACTGACTCAGAGTTTCAGACCCCCAAAGACCACCTAACCGTAACTGCCGTAACATAAAAAAGACCTTGCAACCCTCAGAAACCACACAATTCAGGGAGGGCGGGTGGGACAACCTCCATCCGCCATGTTCCCTCAAGAAAGAACGCCCCTCAGCCCTTGCAGTTGCAACCCATGCAGTTTCAACCCCAACATCCAATCAGGTAAGATCAGCTAATTCCCATTTTATTTAACCCTTTCTCCAGGAACTATTCCTCCCCCCATTTATGTAGCCCCTCCGCTCAGTCTCTCTGGGTCTGTCTTTATTTATTTTACAAACAAAGCCAAAATGGAGACGCCATGTGTGAAAAACCAAGTACACCTTTACTGCTTCCATAGGAATTAGGAGGCTAAGAAGTTCCCAGGTGCTGATAACCAAGTGCCATTGATTAATTGATCATCAGCAAGTGTGATCACCTCTATAAAAGCCGAAGTTTTAGCAGTTTTTCGGTTTGGAGAATTCAGGTGTGTGTTAACACAATGCCACACTTGCTGGTCACACTTGCTGGTCACACTTGCTGATGATCAATTATTCAAGGGCATTTGTTTAGCAGCACCTGGCAACTTCTTTGCCTCATAATTCCTATGGAAGCAGAAAGGATGTACTTAGCTACTCCATTTTGGCTTAATGTTTGTACAATAAATAATGACACGGTGTAATATGTCATGTGTTGTTCTCCATCTCTGAGCAGGCCCGGCGCTACCGCAAAGCACGTCAGGCGGCCGCCTGAGGGCGCTGCAGGGTGAGGGCGGAAAAAACAGGGCATTTTGTTCTGAGGTTGTATTTACCTTATTCTAAGACCTGCCCTGCTGGGGATCAGATGATTTTTATTATGATATATATATCAGGGGATAGGAAGGGGGTGCAGTGCACCCTGAGTTGAGCAACTATTCAGACACGAGACCAGTCCAGCGACTATCTTGTGGTTTTACTAGTGCTATTTATAAGTATATACAGAGGTGTGCTATGCAGTGTTCCAGAAATATAAGAATTACAACAAAACCTAGCTGTGCCCCACCACTACCTATACATGAACAATCCTAACTAACCAATTGAAAAGGCCTATTGCTTGGTGGAATCAAAAGTGTACAGTTTTTCAAGTGTCACAAACCTTTGCGCTAGCAGATACATCCTGTCTGTTCCCCCAGGTTAAAGAGCACTGGCTGTGTATTTCAGCTTAGGCTAAATTGCCTGTCAGGGAGAGGTGCAAATCTGGGCTGGATGAGAAGTCCCAGACGGTAGAGCCTGGAAGATGTGTAAACCCTGAACAATATATATATTTTTTTTGTAGGATCATCTCTTTAACATGCCATTGTTGATTCAAACCTTTGAGTTTGTTTGCACAAGAACAGTTGTGGTGTTCCGTAAAACAATAGTAGATAAAAACTATTATGGTGTATGTATAGGTAGTCCACATTTTTTGCTGTTCCCATTGTTTAGAGCAGTGGTTCTCAACCTGTGTAACCTCAGGAACCACGTTTGTCCATGGTCATTAAGTCGCGACCCAAGTCGCAATGCAATGGAACACAAAGCATTAGGGTACTGCACGTTTCGGTGCGGACGTACGAACTGTGGGCGGAGGTGTGTTTGGTGTACCATTCAAATGAATGGCAACGCAACACATCTTCCACACCAGAATGTGCGGTAGGTGCCATTGTGTAGTAAAGCGCATTAATCGCACAGTACTATGCAATTGCTGCACTATACTAATGTGAACGAGCCCTCAAAAACACAGACATACATACACAACCACAGACCCATTCTCACACAAATACACACTCAAAAAATGTTTACATTTTCCTTAATTTTTTTTCAGGTCCACCCAGTCTCCCTACTTTATGATAACTGGAGTGGATCCTCAGCCTGGGGTCCACTGTGGGCTGCTATGCTGTGACGGAGTTCCATCCATAAGTTCATTGTTTGTACAGCTCCCTTGCGCACCCTGTAGAGGTGCCAGGAGCCAGAATGGGATGTCACTCCGGACCAGGCACCTCTACAGTACATGTGAGGGAGCTGTAAGCAATGCATGTATGAATGGAGCTCTCTCACGGCCATACCCACATCGCACCTCAAGCGGACGCTCGGTGCCGGGCAGCACATTTTGAATGGCTGCTTGGCGTGAGAAATGACAGTGATGAGCTAGGGGGAGGCAGAGGAGCCTCTCACCTAGAAAAGTGGAAGGCATGTGGCGACCCACTGAACACGGTGTCACGACCCACCAGTTGAGAACCAAGGGTTTAGAGAAGCTCTTATCAAACACTAGACCCAAGCTTGATAGCGGGTGTGTCAGTTGTGTTAACAATAGCCTACCCCTTTGACATATTTGACCTATGGCATTTATGGTTCTACACTACTATATAGGGTTAGTAGGTAGAAGCACTTCCCTCAATGAAACTGATGTAGGAAGTAGAAAGGGTTATACCCATGTGGAAATGGCTACCAAACTTTCTAGAGGCCTAAACCAAAGTTGAAGTGGGGACTCCACAGCAGAAGAGAGAGATACCGATCATACCAGGGGACTTCAAAATACTGTAGGAGAGAGAAAAACTGTCAAGATTGGCAACCTGTTCTCCTGCAATCACTTTAAATGCCAGAGTCCTGTTTGCTATGGAAATCATAGACCAGCTATAATGAAAATTAGGTGACTTTTTAGTGTATTCCTATTGCATTCAGACTTTTGCATTTGCTAGAAAAAGATGGATAGTGTGTAAATGTGCCTATGTATGCTATTTGTATCACTTTGTATGTCTTGCATTATTTTCCCGTAACTGTGAGTAGTTTGTATACACAGCATTCTTGTTAAATAAAGGCACATTAATATTCTACTGGCTTTGTCTCCTCGGCTTTACTGCAAGAATTATTCAAACAGCTGAAAATATAGAAGCAAAACAGGCTCAGCTACAGAACACATGTAATGGCAGTGAACACGATGACAGGAGGAGAGTACAGAATGACCAGAATAATGACTAATCATTGTGCTGCTGCTCTTTTATTCTCCAGTCAGAAAGCTGAGGGCATGTTCTTGACCAAGTTGCGCTGCTTTTGCAGACCATACTGTGCCTGGATCACACAACTGTGCAGAATTTTTAATTTTTTTGCTAGGCATAGTTTGCATATATGTAACTATGCATTTGGATGCTTACTGACAGTTTAGCTTTAAATTTATAGTAGAAGTACACTGTAAGCAGTTCATACATAATCAATATACATAACTGAATAAAAATGGTTAATGTTTTTTCTACCTCCTACCTCTATGCGATCCCTAATTCAGAATGCTTTGTGACCATTTATTCCCTTCCCTTTTATTTTATTTTTAACATGTGGAGTGCAATATGGACATGTGATTAAAGTGAAAAGTCCCACTAGCTCATATGCAGATCCTGTAGTCTCAGCGCAGGATCCATGTTCATTCCAGTACCCAGCTTTCTCTCATTTGGCAATTCAGGGCAGTCTGAAGGATGTTGGTCTGATGTTGACCTTACAGTAGATGAGGTGTGTATGTGTTCTGCCTCGTGTGGACACACCGTAGGTGGCAGAGTCTGTATATGGCTTCCACCCACACTGTAAAAACAGATCAACATTTAGTGCCTGCTGGCTAACCATTAAATCAGTAGCAGATTGACTGGAAAATGATATTATTAAGCAGAAATACTGTGTCTGAAAGATGAATAAAGATTTTAACAACTGCTGTCATAGATGGACACACCGTCCCCTGAGAGAGGCACAGTGCAAAACTGTAAAGTATTAATGTGAAACTGCCGGTAACATTTCTGCAGGAAAGAGTTTGCATGGAAAGCGAGAGCTGGTTAAAAACAAGGTTTTGTACTTCATTATTCTTGACTGATGGATTCGTCGATTTCAGACCTCTGTTAAAACCCCAATAAACACACAGAGTGCGCAACATGGATTTTAACGGCCACAGTAGCCCTTTTATTAAACAAACCAACTTTAACAATAACCAAACGTAATAAACCAAATAATTAAAAAAATAAATACTCTAAAGGACTGTTGACTTGTGAAGGGGTCTTTAGGTGCCCAACAGCCCAAATAAGGCCTCTCCTAAAAAAACTCCTCCCATGCCCCCTGTTGCACCCCAACTAGCTTGCGGACAATTACTACTGCCAAGTTCCAAGGGGCCAGGCCCCACCCCCTACAGATCCTGTTACCAACAGGGGGAAGCACCCATACCTGCTGATGGCTCCCCCATTCGTGTAACTTACCCCAATTTTTTAGACCCCCCCCCAAAGACCCCCTAACCCGCCAAGCTGCCGTGACAGAGAAAGAACCCTGCAACCAGCAGAACCACAAAATTCAGGGAGGGAGGGTGGGACAACCTGCTTCCTCTGTCGATTTTCCAGAAAGAACCTCACTTAGCCCTTGCAGTTCCTACCCATACGGCTCCTCCCGAGCACCTGACCCCAACGTCCAATCAGGTAAGAACAGCTATTCCCATTTTATTTTTAACCCCTTCTCCTGGGACTATTCCTCCCCCAGTCATGTAGCCCCTCAGCTCAGTCTCTCTGGGTCTATCTTTTTTCTTTATATAACCGCTGGACTGCACAATACCTAGGTATTGTACAGTGTGTTTTTACCAAGAATAAAAAAGTTTAACATGCTTTTAAAAAAAAAAACATTTCCTATAAAAAGTATTTGGCCCTTTTTCATATTTTGTCATAAAACATAATTACAGAGGACTTCATTGTGATGTTTACTCTGATGAACAGAAGTGTATTCTTTCATGTCAAAGTGAAAACAGATTACAGTAAAAAACAAAACCCAAATTGACTGCATAAGTGTACACCCATTCAAGTCAGTATTGAGTCTGTGTGAATAGGTGTCTATCAGCTTTGTATATGTGCAATTCCTCTCCATTCTTTTCTACAAAATTACTCAAGCTCCATCAATTTGCATGTGGATTGAAAGTGAACAGCCATTTGCATATCCAGCCACAAAAGGATTGGAATGAGATTTGGGCTTTAACTTGTCCATTCCAGAACATAGATATTGTTTTTTTTTAAGCCATTCTTGTGTAGAATGGCTGAAAAAATGTAAGCCATTCTGCACAAGAATGGATTTATGCTTGTGGTAGTTTCCCTGCAGGAAGACAGATCTTCTCTATATTTTGTTGAATTCATTCTACCCTCTACGTTCACAATGCTTCCAGACCATGCTGCAGAGAAGCATACCCAAAGCATGATACTGCCACCACCATGCTTCACAGTTGGGATGGTAAATTTATGATGATGCGCAACGTTTGCCTTCCACCAAACATGACTTTTAGTCTTATGTCCACAAGATGCTAATATAAAAGAAAAAATAATGAGGGAAACCCCTAGTTTTGGAGACTGTGAAAGTTTGGAGACTCTGCTTCTGTCAGCTATGCATGTATTTCACCCTGCATGATGACAAATAGAAGGCTGGTTACTGGAACAGCAGCAAAATGCACTGTAGGCAGGCAGATGTCTGCTTTCAGCAACAGCAAGGAGATGTAGACAGATGACTATGCATGGGAACTGCAAGAAGATGCACTGTAGACAGAAAGATGACTGGTTACAGCAATAGCAGAAAGATGTGCTGACTGTGCAATAGACTGGAGCCAGCTATAGGTGAGCAGCTCTCTCCCAGATACAGAAGACTGGTACACATTCCAGGTTCAAGTTAGGTCAGTAATGGGCAGGGGGATAGGGTACAAATATGGTAGTAGATCTGCAGCTTTCAAGCCAGAGTTGGTAATGCCAGGTTGATCAGAAACAGATGGAGTAGACAGCTGCTGCATATTCAAGGTACAGGCCATAGTCAGCAAGAGACCTATAAGCAGGAGCAAGTCAAGATGAAGCCAGGTTGGTAATGGGTAGACAAAAAAAATAAAATCACAGATCACAGGTACTGCTGAAGACAATCAGCACTGAGCCCATGCAGATGCCTCGGGAGTGTAGCGCAGACCTCACATCACTCAAGGAGAGTAGATCAAGAGGCAAGTGTGCCATGATGTGCAAGTATGCTGTGCAAACTAGAATTGCACTTTAATTTGTCATGGTGAGGGGTTGGGCAGGGCAGTATCCATTGCCTAAATATGATGAGCTTAAAGGTTTCCTCTTTTCCATTTCAGAGGGTTGGGAGGCATGATTATGTCCAATGTAAGATTAAGCAGCAGAAATATTTATTGACAATGTTGGACACAATTTTATCTCGACCAATAAATTCTTAGAGTTTTCAAGTTTACATTCTAGCTTTAGCTTCCCTCCAAAATGTGTCCACAGTAGTGGCTGACGTTCTGTGGGTACACAACTGGTATCTTTGAAACACGCTGTTTTTTGTTTTTTAAATGTTATCAATGACTCTCTAAGGTTTGCTGTTATACATTACTAAGCCTTCTTCACCGATAATTGCTATTTTCTTTTCCTCTTGGTACTTACAAGCACTACTTGCAGATATAGCTCTAGCTTTTGTTCCCATATTCACCAGCTTTTACAGAGGCTTTCAAAGAATAACAAATTATTTGGAGGTATAAACCACTTTAAAAAAAAAAGATTACCCTCATTCACAGCATTCTTGAGTCTTTAGGCTAACGCCGCATTAGATGTCACCCACTTTACATCTTAGATGGCTGAACCAAATTTGCTGTTTTCATATGACCATTGCAGGCTCGAGGTTTAGGAAATATCCTCAAAACCTTGTATTTTTCTTAGGCTCGGGATCTATAAAATTTAAAAACAGCACTACATATGTTGTATAGCTTATCAGTTCAATGTTTATTAAAATAATATTTTCTGTGAAAATATTCAAATTGTTATCAGCACACAAATGCAACAAACTCTTAAACATATGCATATGTAAAACTGTGCACTTTAAAAATCAAAGGTACACAAAACTATAACCAAGCAACTTACACTGGTAAAAAAAAAAAAAACATTACTGTGAAGTGTCTTTCCAAAACAATTATTTGTGAACCTATAATTTGTTGGAGGATATCTAATATGTGTAGTCTAACTGAGGTGTTATGTATGTCATTGCATTCTCACTATGCCTATGTGCAGTGGGTATAGAAAATAATCACCCCCCTTAAAAATAATCACATTTTGTTGCTTTGCAGGCTGAAATGAAGACAGACACAGTTTTTGTTTTATCCAGCTGTATTTACTCAGTGCAACTTGTAACACCCAAGTGAAAGATATAACACCAACATGTAAAAAAAACAATTCAAAAAATTCAAAAACAGAATCACTGAGTTGCAAAAAAGGATCACCCCCTCCTAAAAATGACTTGTAAACTCAATCAGGTGTAGATAATGACCTTCTCAATTGCACACAAAGCCATTTGACTTTTCATATATGATCAGCTGTGGTCATTTTGATTTACTCAGCATGAAAAGAGCTTTCCTGGAGCATTTCAGCCCCTGGTGGTCCAACTAAAGCAAACAATCATCTATGGGTGGCAAGGCACTGTCAAACGATCTCTGGGATAAAGTTGTGGACAGGCACAAGTCAGGAGATGGATACAAACAAATTTAAAATGCTTTATCAGTCATAGGATAATTAAACCCTCCGCTTTTTTGCATATATCTACTGCTAGCAAGCAGTAGATATATGCAAAAAGTGTTAAAAAAAACTCTTTTAAAAGGGTTACTACTTACCTGTGTCTTCCCCGCACACTCCCGTCTGAAAATGTGAAAATCCTCGGGCGGCTACAAAGCATCTTGAGCGGGCGCATGCGTAGATCACATTTTTGGTCTGGAGATGAGGAGAGACACAAGGTAAGTCTATGGATGCGTGCACCCGCATGCAGACACCGTGGGACAGGAAGTGCCAGCAAGCTCAGAGGAGTCAGTGCTGGATCGGAGACCCGCCACAGCGCTGGGGGGACAGATGAAAAGGACAAGAAAGAAGAAGATCGGATTAAGAAACATCATTAAAGGTAAGTGCTGACATTAACATTGGGGGAAGGGAAAAACATTTTTGCCTTTAATGTCACTTTAAGTCTATTATTAAGAAGTGGAAGGTATGTCTTCATTTCAGGCCGGAAAGCAACAAAATGCGATTCTTTTCTATACCCACTGTATGTTCTTGGGGTGTGTTTTGTGCATGTAAGGACTTTTAAAGCTTTTTCATTATTATTTTTTTTCTAAGCATAACTTTATTACTGCTGAGAGTGGCCTTTTGAGTTCCTGGGTAACACTATACACAAGCGAAGACAGGTCCGCTTTCAGGGGTCTAACTTGAGTCCAGAATCCTCCCCTGCAGATGAAGATTGGCAGCAGAGCCCCTAATATCTTTCTTCCCAATACCCTATAGTTACATTAAAACCAAAACTGTTGAGCACAGAACATTCTAGGTTCACCATTCTTACCGCTTGCTATGCTGAATATAAAAGCACTAGACACTAGAAGCCAGATATGGCAGCAGAGATGAGGCTGTGGTGTGCGTGTGTGTGGTTTTGGAGATGGGGCACTAGTGATTGTAACTATGGAGAGATTGCAGAAATAATTGGTGAGGCTTTCCAACCACCCAGATCACATGTAAATTAGCAGAAATGTGACAGATTCAGACGAACATAAAAGCATGACTCCTATTATTTCAGCTTTGTCTGGCTATACAGGTGGCAGTAGTACTTGGCAAATAAAATGAATACGTATATTGCACATGTTCCACACTAGAGAAATTGTCTTTGAGATGGGAATTAAAAAAGGTTATCAGCCTTCCCAGCTATCCCTTGTAGACTAAAAAAAAGCATCCCCTCTATGTAATGGAGATGAGGAGAGGGGGAGGTATCTATAGTTGAAAACAGCATTTTTTAACCTTTTTTTAGTCATTCATATTTCTATATAGCGGTGTGTCTTATACGGTACCACATCCCTGTAAGTGTATAACGTGCCGATTTGTAAGAACAGATGCGGACTTTTAAAGGTACCTCAAGTAATGCACATATATACTGTGTGTGTATGCATGTATGCATGTGTATACAGTGTATATATATATATGTATGTAACTTTTATTGAAAACACATTAACACCATCCAACACTTAGACAATTAATTGCATGATTAAAAGGTTATTAAAAAAGAACAAACACAACATGAATATGTGCATGACGAGACAAGCAAGGAGAAAGTGGGGGGTTAACATGTTTTGCTTAACTGTATGCCGAATATGTTCTATCCTTTGAACATTGATTCATGCTGTCCATCAAATAACTATTCATCAAATCATGTGCATGACAGATTCAAGAAAGAAAGTAATTCTACACATTTCAGGTTGCGAGCTGCTTCTTCCGGAAGAGGGCTATACAATTATAAAACTGCAAACTCCCCATCATACTTTTCTGGATCCCTATTGTCCCTGCTGCAGATAATGAGGCATCAAAAAGAGGGAGAAACGCACCTTTTTTTATATTAACTTTCTTGGGAGCACTAAACCCTTTCTGGATAGCCCAATGAAGCTAGTCCTCCAAAATAGCACGGCACAACAGCTTGCAAGGCAACCTTCCTAGAGGTCTTCCAAATCCTCCTCCCATCAAGTGTGGATCCCTCACAGGTAAGCAGAGAATCGCCACATCCCTCAGACCTTTTTTCAGTCATGGCGCCCTTTAAAATGATGCAGCCTAGTCTAAAATTAAATGGGTTCCACGGGTCCGGCGCTGGAAAACAGAAAAAAAAGTGGGATTCCTGCTATCACATAAAAGCCATCCTTTTCACATCAGTGCCCCCCTCAATTGCATCAGAGATGCAGCTGGGACAGCATGGTAAACAGAGCAGGCCTTAACAGAGGTAAACATTGGCCCTTTCTGAATGGATGCCAAGATTATTGTAATTTGTTTCCATGGTGCAGACAGGTGGCTTATCTTATCTATGGAAAGCATGATACTGTACACAAATCATGAGGAAGCCAGCAGGCACCTTGGTTGGGTAAGCAGCGAAGGGTACCAGAAGGTGTATCTACCAAACTTATTTTGCTAGTTCAGCAGCAACATAGTCAATTTGTCCTGCATGCTCCTCATTTGAACTACAAGCAGAAGTTCTACTGTACGCCCTGCTATGTTTCACTGTACTCATTCAAGTAAAAACCATTCTGTTCATCCATTGCTGGAGTGTGCACATGTTTACAGGGAGTTTATACAAAGAGTCTGCAAAATGGGCACAATGCAGAGAGAGAGAGAGAGAGGAAACAAGAACAAAAAAGGAGAGAATTATATTTTGTAATAAAAATAATTAGAGATGCACCAAAACATTTCAGATGAAAATGGTACTTTGGGCAAAATGCCAAAAGTACAAATCGGATGAAAATGCGCCCAAAAATTCTGTGCATCCATAACTTCTCTCCTCCCCGCTGGGCGCCGGTGTGTGTCCTATGCAATACCTACTGCTCTCTTCTGCACCTGCCAACAGAGGCAGCGGGGATCCGAGGAGACACAGACTGGCGTCCAGCAGGGAGGAGAGAAGGTTCAGGAGGCTGAGCGGGGAGGAGACAGCTCAGGATGCTGTGACGCTCAGACAGGCAGTCAGAATGCCGAGTGGTGAGGGTGAGGAGCCAGCTGTCAGGAGGTCGAGCTCTCCTCCCACACGACCCCACTCAGCCTCCTGTGACAGGCAAGTCAGGATGGCGAGCAGAGTACAAACACTCAGACAGCAGTTGTACTGAGTGTTTATAAATAACTGTGGGCATAGTATGCTTACTGCGTCCCCAGTTATGAATGAACAGGAAGTGCTCTTCATCACTTCCTGTTAATTCATGATTGTGGACATAGTAACTAATGCCATCTCCACAGTTTATGAATGGAGCACTCAGTATAGATGGTTCCTGTGTTCAATCATAACATGGGCTGAAGAAAGAGAGATTGACGACTCTGTGTCCTCAATCTCTTTTTCTATTTTAAAAGGGTAACATCAGGGGTCTGTTTACACCCCTGATATTTCCCCAAAGCCCCCGACAGTAAAGTTTAAAAAAAAATGTAAAAAGCTTGGGGGGGCAAAAACATCAAAAGACTGTAGTTTCAGTCTAAATATTCAATGTCGGAGCATCTCTAAAAATAATGCTATCCTGTTTACTTACTGTGCTAGAAAAAAAGTATTCTTTTGTGATGTTTTAGTTGTACTTTAAAATGTCAGGGCACAATAAAAATAAAATTAAATTGAAAGTTGCTTGAAAAATCTTTTATTGTAGAATGTAACCACCTTGCACCTTTCATATGCAAAGTCCTTTGAAACAAATGTTTGAAACAGAAAAGAATACATATTTGTTAGCTACAATACATGCACATTTCCCCATGTTTTACCCTTTTAAAAAATGCGGCAAGTACAGAAAAATACCTGTTGATTTTTCCAGAGATCAAGTGAGTGCGCAACTTCCTGTTTGAGCTAACAAAACAGTGCTTTTGCTTTACAGAAATCCCAACCAGGATTGTCAACCTTGGCTGCTAGACTGTATAACTCTTACTATCCACTCTCTCGCTGCTCTCCTCCAAGTGCATAGATTGATTCCTTTCCTAGAAAAGTAATGCCACTGCCTTGACTTCCAAGAGCCTGCCCGCACACTGTGTGTAGGCAGGGCCGGATTAACATAAGGGTGTTTGGAGCACCAGCTCCAGGCCCACCACTGAAAATAGGCCTGGACGTTAGATTTACATATGAAGGGAACACGGTATTTACATATGAATGAGCAGTGACTCATTCATATGTAAACAAGGCGGTCAATGTATATGCAAATGATGTGCAAACACCCCACCCCCGCAATTATAGAAGGTGGTACAGTCCGAGATTCCGGCATTGTCTCCTCGCATGAAAGGTATTTCACTTCAGCTGTTCTTCATCCAGTGTCTCCTTTATCTGTGTGGTGTCTCTGTGGTAACATGACAGTGCTCAGGGTCTGTCATATTTGGGGAAGAAGAAGATGAAACGAGATTGTGTACTATTGATCTACAGCAACTGCAATGCATTTGTAGTCTAGTACAGCAATACAGACTGAATCATTATAGCCTTTCACAATCTGACTGAGCAGGCAAAGCCAGTAATACTACCTGAAAGCTGGGTTTAGTTTTGACAATCTCAGCATTTCTTTAAGGGGCTATGTTGGTCTCCCATCAATTCTGTGAAATGTCTGTGATAACATGCAAACAAGAAAAAGTATCCTGTGAAAATGGACAATTGTATTCAGTTACAGCCGAGGGGTGATGAGGGGGGAAACTGGAAGCAGAGGGGATTTCAGGGATAATGGGAGCACAGGGGTGATGAGTGGGAGCACAGGGGATGTAGGTGAGACAGGAAGCAGAGGGGTGATGAGTGGGGGCAGAGGGGTGATGAGCAGGAAGACTGGAAGCTGAGTGGATGTCAGGGAGAGAGGGAGCAGAGGGGATATGGGGGAGCAGAGGGGATGCGTGGGAGCAGAGAGGTGATGTGTGGGAGAGTGGGAGCAGAGGGGATGTGGGGGCACAGTGGGACCAGGATCCCCTTCACTTGTTTGCCTGATGAAGGGGATCTTGTGAGAACCCGAAACGTTATTTAGAGTGTTTTACTTGCAACTAGTATGTTAATAAACACGTACTGAACTTGCTTTGGAGTGCCGGTGTCGATCCTTTTCTGTTGAAAGTAACTCACCTCCTTGTAGCTGCACTTGCAGGAATTTTACAAGCCTTGTGATACCATCACGGGGAGAAATAAAAGCTATTCCTCACTACATAAACAAAGGAAAAAAATATTGCGGGCAATTTGTTACAGGGGGAGAGTAAGGTTTGGGGGGTAACATTAAGGTGCTTCAAAAACAAGGTATGCATTTGATTTCAACGTTTTCTTTTCCTAGTGACAGTTTTAAATTTCCCTGTGTATGGAACTTTCCCAGGTTCCCTAGATGCTTCATCATGGAATGACTGAATAAAGAACACAGCCTCCATGATCCCAGTTAATGGTGCAATCAGCAGGTAACAGTTAATGAAATCTAATCTCCTACTGCTTACAGCTGGTGGTATGCAATGAGACTTGGGTGACTAAGGGCATGTTTAGATAGGGGTCGTTTGAAATGCAAATGTAACACAGGTCAGCAGATTCCTATTTACCTCAATGGTGTAGTCATGGTTCTGAGACTCTATATGGTTACATATAGGTATATAGTAGATAAGGTTGGGGGGGGAAAGACACAGGTCTATCCAGTCCAAAATATATGTGTGTCTCAGATTAAGTTATCTACATACCTTATTCATTTGAAGTGACTGTCCCACTTCTGGAATCAACTCCCTTTGTCCCTCTTTTTCTTCTTCAGTTGTCCCTCATTTTGATGATGTATATACATCTATAACACTGTTTACGTGTTATAATACATTAAACATTTAGACCAACCTCAGAACTATTGCATTTGTTAATTTGAAAAGCCACTATAAAGAACAAAAACTAATTAAAAAAAAGAGTTTTGGGGTTTAAGCAATTATTTTTGGTGGGTTTACTCTTCATGGTCCTTGTCCCTTGATTACATATCTTTCTCGTCTCAAAAAGAGTTATATTATGTATTCTAAGGGTTTGTTCACACCACATGCAGTGCGTTCCGGTCCGATTCTGGCCGGAACGCACTGCCTCGCATTGCGGCCGGCTCAGTTTTTTGCCGGGCTGGAGGGGGCGTGGCAGGCAATTGAAGTGAATGGCACCGTAGCCACGCCCTCCGGGCGCAATGCGATCGCCCACTCGTGATTGCAAGGCACATTGTGCCTTCAGTGCGATCAAAATAGTGCTTGCAGCACTGCAGGTCTAAAACTACCTAAAACCTCCAAGCATTATATATTTAGTGAAACCAAAGACCCTGTAGAATAAAATGGTGCCAGTTGCAAATTTTTATGTTGCACGATATTGGCACAACTCTTTATCAAACCCAAAAATTTAGTGAATAATTCACTATTTTAGTGCCCCAAAACACAATATATAATACCCATTTTTTTAAATCTAAAAGATGAGGTTACGATGAGTAAATAGAAATCCAACATGCCCAGGTTAAAAATTGTGTGCATCCACAACGGAGACAAAATTTAGTACTTCAAAAAGTCCACAAGTGATGCTATAAAAGCCCCTACAGGTCATCAGTTTAGAGATATGCATAAATATTGGCCCTAGAATTATTGCTCTCACTCACCCACACATATTGGTGGTGACAGTTCCTCTTTAAGGTGACACTGGGGGTCCAAAAGACCCCTAGTATCACCTTTACACTCTAAATAAGCTATTGAAGTGCAGATCGCACTTCAATAGCTTATTGCTCAGCTTCAGGAGCTGAGCAATGACAGCTCAGGGACTGGAAGTGATGTAATACTTGTCACTCCCATTCCCATAGAGCAGGAAGGAGATTGGTAAATGGACGTTCGCCTCTCTCCTACCCAGCTTCCCACCAGCATCCGACATGTCGGTCCCGGGCCCGCAGGAGGTGCAGCAGAGCCAAAAAAACAGGGTGGGGGTGTTGGGTGGGGTTGTTGGGGGGGGGTGGGCACTTTACCAGCCTGTAGAAGTGATCTGGCAGCAGCCGTGTCACTTTTATTGTAAAGCTGGCAGCTGGCTTTAAAAATGTAAATAGCTAAAGCTGCAGGGAGTAGGTTTAAAGGGCCGCAATGCCTCCGATGTATAACATGCGTTGGTGGCAGCAAAAGGGTTAAAAGGAGAATTGTGGGGTGAGCGGAAAACAAACATCCCCATAATTCAAGCTGACTTGTGACACTGAAGCTGACTTCCCGATCCTCTCTCGGCAGAGAGTGGCGACTGTTAGTCACCGCTCCCCACAGGGATTCCCCCCTCCCCTCTCCGTTTCTCCACTGCTGACTGGAGGGACTGATGGGGGAAGGGGTGGGCACAGCTGGCTCTGCCCTTAGAGAGGCAGGGCCAGCTGTCAATCAGCCAGCGAGGTGGATAGCGACAGTATTGTCTGGATCCATCCCCGCTAAGGCACGGCTCTGCGCTCTCAGCATATAGCAGGCAATAGCCAGCTATATACTGAGTTTTGGGTCACCGGAGGACATTGGTATATATCCTCCCGTGACACTGAAGAGAACTATGGGCTAAAAAGGTTGCCCCATAGTTCTCCTTTAAGCAGCACTTCGATCATATGCAACAGGACCGTTTTGCAACAACTACACAAGCCCTTTCTCATGCTTGAATCTGAACATTAGCATCCATAGGCCTTGCAAATACCCAATATTAATCAGTGTTCTTGACAGGCAGGGACATTTACCGGCAACATGAACTGGTCAGAAGATTTGTACTCCTTCCCTACTTTCCATGTTATAAAGCAGGTTTTAATGGTAATGCAGTTTATTTAATCATGCGTATTATTAAATGTGTCTTTGGCGTGTTGCCAATACATTTGTACTCCGTACTACAGCTAGAAATCCTTTGTGCATTCCCAACAGTTAAAAGGGCTATTTATGCCCTTGCGGTATGTTATACTTCGTGTTATTTTACGACTCAATAACAACACAGAGACCTTTTTATTTTTTACCCACTCTTGACTCATAAAGATGTACGCTTATCAAACATAAAAACAACTATTTTTGCATGATGTACTCTGCAGTATGTATGCTTGTTTGAGGTTTGCATAGTAATATATCTACCATTTCAACCTTGTCCCCTAAGAGGAATCCTATTTTATTGTTTTGTGTCACTGTTCATTTCCAATACTTCAAAAGCCTTCTCATTTCATCGCCAACCTCTGAATAAATACCATTAATCCATAGCAGTAGTGTACACTTACATGGCTCAGAGCACTTATTACTTGTTTGTATAGCAGTTCTTCCCAGTACTTACACCCATTATCGACACTTTGCACTTTACTTCCGATTGAATTATATAAATCACTGCATTCTACGATGGCACTGCACTTTTTCAAGCAAAAATAGCAACAACTGTCCGACTGGCTATATATGGTCTCTGTTTAACCAGTTGACATCCGCGGTGTTAAACCCCCTTCCCATCCAGGCCATTTTTCAGTATTCAGCGCTGCGGTACTTTTTGTATAATGTCATCATGGAACATAATACAAAAGAAACAATGCATGTTCTATTTTTGCTATGCTCCATGTATTTATTTATTATTGTTATTTATATATTGCCGACAATTTAGCCAGCGTTGACATACTGCACATTCACATCAGCCCCTTCCCTCAAGGACACTCTAAGGTTACCATCTCGAATGCTTACATACACATACTAGCAGGGGCATCCCTTCACATCTGGGGCTGGCGGAAGTGGTGCGGCATGTTTTGAGGGGGCAGATCGTGGTGCATGGCACTGGGCCAGCTCACTGACGTCACTGATTGCTAGGAGCTGGGCAGGGTTCCAGCCAGAGCATCCTGCTTAGCTCCTGGCAACCAGGGAGGTCAGTGAGCTGGACGGCATGCCGGCCAGAGTGTCCCTGGTTACTATGAGTTCTTAGCAGCCTGGGACTCTCTGGCCAGAAAGGGGGTGACAGGCACACCTGCTGCCACCCCCTGTGACCCAATGAGATGCCACCTGAGACTGCCTCATTATACGGATGGCCCTGGATACTAGGGTAAATTTATACAGGACACAATTACCCTACTAGCATGTCTTTGGAGTGTAGGAAGAACCAGAGTACCCGGAGAACTCATGCAAAAACAGGGAGAACATGCAAACTCCATGCAGATGATGTCCTAACCAGGATATGAACTGTTCTGCAAGGCAAAAGTACAAACCACTAAGCACTGTGCTGTCCCACATGTTTACACTATTTTAAATCTAAAAAAATATATATAAACTGATGATCAAGAACTAGAAGGACACAAATATGCTAAAATTGACTGTGCCAGTCACCTGATTCACCCTTTCTAATATGCCATAAAAAGTATTTGCTGGGTATGCCTGTCATTTAGCATCAAGCTCTCTGCAAGGCTTGTAATGATCTAATTACAAAGAAAGGTAATGAGAATTATTGGAAGTCCTGTCACAAACTAGGTCCTGATGATATGGTTGAAAAATAATTCTAATTTTGTCAGTATTAGAAATGCTTGGAAGGAATTGAAACATTTTAAGAGGACAAAACAAATTAGATAGTAGTATTGTACACTACAGTCTGTTTATTGAATATATCTTTGTCTTTGTACAGTAATAACGTGTTTTGTTTTTTTTAGCTATTCAGTACTAATTGATGCAGCTACATTTCCCCCTATATAGAAAAACAGGGGGGAAAAAGGGTTTGTGGAGAGATGAGTATGACCCATGCATATAAAAGTTGTGTCAAAATGTATTCAATATAAAATGCAAAATACAGTCTTAGGCCGATTGCTTCTAAATCTATATACATAGTAAAAACCAGACATGTGCGATTCGTTTCATTCCGAATTGAAATTCAGACGAATTTTCGGAAATTCGGACATTCGGATGTATCCGAATCCGAATTACAGACATAACAAATGCAAACGAATCCGAATTTCCATTTCCAAAATTCGGTAGCGGTAGTTCGAACGTTCGTTACGTTTTCGGTTCTTATTCGTTTCTTATTCGTTTCGTTCGTTGGAGCAAAGTGACATTAGAGAAGGAGAAAAATTTTTTTTCCCCCTCAAATGTCACGAACGAACGAAACGAATAAGAAACGAATAAGAACAGAAAACGAAACGAACGTTCGACCTACCGCTACCGAATTTCGTCCGAATCCGAATTCCGAATCCGAATTGACTTTCACACCCGAATCCCGAAAAACGAAATAACACAAATCTGAATTTAAAACGAAACAAAACTAAACAAATTTTTTGCCAGTGCACATGTCTAGTAAAAACCATAATCATCGATTATACAAAATTAAAGTACATAGCTGGCATGATAGTCCCGATAGTCATCCTTGTTCAAAGTTCCATGATCTAATTGTATATAAAGAAATTACATGATTGTCTCGATAATCCCAACGGGTTTCGCAAAATTAGCTTCTTCAGGGGACCGGTATTTAACATTCATGCATCTGCAGTGTCTGAGATAGGAACGAATATGAAGAGGGACGAGATGATCAGGTGGCTGGAAAACAGCCAAAACGCCCCATATTCCGTCCCCTTTTATTCAACCTGGGACCCCGGTGCATCAAGGAGAGAAGCGCCTGGGAAATTTCACGAAGGCATAGCCTGCCCCACTTTTCTTTTTTTACATTTCCCCCTATCACGTACCTGGTGAGAGAGCGATAGTTCAGGAGGCTTCTCTTACTTCTCGCGTCCTACACCCCCTGGAGGTGAGAACAGGGTGTGAAAGGACAGTAAGGAGCAAGAGTGCAACAGGCTCAGATGCAGGAAAGTCCAGGAGCCGATCAGCCAATTCAGGAAGCAGGAACAGAGTGAAGGATAGCCGAGGATCAGAGCCAGCTGGGCAGCGAGGTACAAAATCGTGAGGCAATAAACAAGTCCAGGATACAGGCCGAGGTCAGGGGCAGGCAGCAATCAAAAGGAGTCCGAACAATCCGAGTCACAGGCAAAGTCTTCAACAGGATCACGGGCACGGGGAACAAACACACACAGCTGAAAGACCATCAGCACAGTGAGCAGGGCAGGCTCGTTTAAATAGGTCATTTCCTTAATGCCTGTTGTGTCACTTCCTGTGCGCCTGCCGTTTGTCCGTCTTTGTTTGTATTTCTGATTGTGCACGCATGCGTACCACAGCATATTTCAGTCCATTTCTATGGGGACGTTTGTGTGCATGGCTGTCATGTTTACCTTATACCCCCACAGTTCTAGTGGCTGACACCATGCATACAGAAGCATCAGGAATTTGGGGGGTTTGAATTTCAACAACTAGGCAACTGTTAAAATATATGTAAACCTAATAATTAAAGTGACAATAAACCCTCAGATTTGTTAACATAAACCAATACTGTAATGTGTGCCTTACTGTAATCCATGGTTGTTTCCCTTCTCTTTGCTGCTCTTCCTTTTAAATCCTCATGTCTTCTCATGCTTGGGGAGAACTTCCCTTTTCAGCTCAGGGCCTCTTCCTGTAGTGCTGGCTCAGGTTACAAACGTATACACAGACAGCGTGTATCCATTCCTGAGACAAGGCAGTCTGCTGCAAAACAGAAGTTCTGCAGAGCATGAGAACAGATACAGATTTAAAAGGAAGAGCAGCAAAGAGAAGGGAAACAACCATGGGTTACAGTAGGGCACACATTACAGTATTGTTTTATGTTAAAAAATCTGAGGGTTTAATGTCACTTTAAGTTTTCATATATGCTTTAACATGGCAATGTAATTTCAAAAGTCATTGTTAATATTTTTATATCTGTAGTTTTCATTAAAACAAAAACACTTGGTGGCTCCTTCCAGGTTGCAGCACTTGATCTTTATTATTTTCAAAAAGGTTCCATCCAACAAGGCTCGCCTAGATCACACCAGGCAGCCCACAAACACGTTGTCTATACATACGACCGTTTCGGGCCAGTTGCAGTCCTTCCTCAGGCAGGACAAACTTCTAAATGATTTCTACAAATTTTAGGAGATACTGTACTTCTGAATAGAGCTGAATTGCTAGAGCTGACAAACACCAAAGGATTAAAAAAAAATATCTCCTGAAATTGTCGTATGCATTGACATCATGTTCAAATGTAAGGAGAACCTTAGTGTTCTTTTCTATCCAAAAGTAGGAAATGTTTTGTCCAAGGTTCTATCTGAAAAAAAGAACCATACGCAGAAGAAGCTTGTATGTTAAACATAAATACAGGTGAAACTCGAATAATTAGAATATCGTGCAAAAGTAATGGCAGTAATTGCTGCAAAAGGGGCCCAAACCAAGTACTGAGTACATATGCATGCTTGTACTTTTCAGAGGTCCGATATTGTTCTATGTACAATCCTTGTTTTATTGATTGCATGTAATAATCTACTTTTTTGAGGTTGTGGATTTGGGGTTTTCATGAGCTGTAAGCCATAATCATCACAATTATGACAAATCACGGCTTGAACTATCTTGCTTTGCATGTAATGAGTCTCTCTCATATATTAGTTTCACCTTTTAAGTTGCATTAGTGAAATAAATGAACTTTGCACGATATTCTAATTATTTGAGTTTCACCTGTATATAAAATAATAACCACATGGAAGTCTATTAAAGTGGACTTGAACTCAAAAGGTGAAAATCTATCTAAAAGGGAACATTTTGAAATACCAATTGTGCCTAACAGTACCCTGAAAGATCTCTTTGCTTTGCCTAGGCTGAGGTGATGTCATCGGTCTACTACAGGCAGGAGAAAGCAGAAATGCACAGCCTCCAAGATGTATATGACTGTGTCATCTCTTAGCCAGCATTCCACTCGGCATAACCCAGGATAATTCCTGAACTAGGATAGGGCGGGCCTTCCTTCTGGTGACAAAAGCAGAAGGTAGAGTACTCTGACAGTAATGTTACACTTACACAATATGTATCTTGCATCCACCCAACATAAAAAAACATGCTAGGCCAACCCTAATTATATTATGAACATGTTTGCACTGTAACGATAGGCAGGAAAGCATAGCCATAATAAAGGAATAAAAAATCCATTATTTATTCAGGTCACCAGGTCAATGGCCCAACCAAGATTTTTAGTGATGAAGTCTGGTTTGTGAGGCTGTAAAGCAGCCATATCTCAGTATCCTCATGCTCTAGAAGACCAGAAGATGCTTTGTATTAAAGAATAGAATATTCATTTGATTAGATCTTAAACTTCTCCGATAAGTTCAGTTTCTAAAAAGCATAGGTCCGCATCAGTAATGGCTCAGGAGAGAAAAGACAAACAATTATGAATCCAGGTCAAAAATGGGCTCCACTGGCTCCTAGGTCCAGAAGCGGTTGTTACATTATATGGGCAAATATTTGTGGAGAAATAAGCTAAGGGGCTACACAACTGTGGGGAGGTATAGGCCCTGGGAAGGGGTTAAAGATTAGTAATTTTGCAGGCCTTACCTGGGAGTTCTTTCTGGACGATTGTCACACCCATCTTCCCTCATTCACTGTTGTTGACAATTCAAAATGTATGTGTGTTTTTCATGGCAGCTTGATGGGATAAGAGGTCTTTGGGGTCTGTGAAAAACAATATATAGTTACAAAGTGGGGGGGGGGGGGGGCGAGTGGT
>NW_017306645.1:129755-137569 GCF_000935625.1 Nanorana parkeri | reverse complement strand
GGTACCTTGAAAAGTCAGCAAAGTCAATTTTGGAGCTGCCCTCAAGGCAGTGACGGTGCAGCTGGGGATTATAGCCTTATTTTGGCTAATGGACAGCAAAGACCCCTTCTCATAACCAGCAAGCTTTAGGTTATTTTTCTAAATTTTTTAGTGTGGTTGTCACGTACCTTAGGGGAGTCTGAGTTGATGAGGGCGGCCTCTCTCACTGCTCCGGTCCTGGAGCACCTGGATTGGTTACAGGGGCACCAGGGCGCAGAGGGGCAAGGGTGCCAGAGGCTGGTTAGCCTGTTTCCGCTGTGAGATGCAATGTGTGGATCCAGGTAGGAAGCAGGATGAGATGTTCCAAGGAGGAACCAATGAGCTGACAGGACCTGGAAGCAGAATCACAAGGCAGAGAGATGGTCAAGCAAACCGAGGTCATCAATGAGCGGGCAACGCAGTACAAAGGAATAGGCAAAATCAGGGTCAAGAACAAGCCGGGGTCAACAAGGAGAGAGCACCAATAGAGAATATCCAAGCCGGGTCAAAAACAGGAATCAGGAACAAACCACAGAAAGCTGACGAGCAGACAGCAATGGAGGATATCAGTACACAGCCTTTATAGCCCAGTTGGCGCCAATTGTTCACTTAACACGTCGGCGCGTGCCCGTGCGCACGTGCGCACGAACCCGCGCACGTCGCGTACACACGCGCGCACGTTCACGCAACGATGCCGCACCTATTATGGCCCTATGGTCCACAACAGGCACCTGCGCATGCGCGAACGGCGAAACTCGTCCTCTAGTCCTGGCTTTCTGACAGTGGTTATTCTGATTGAACTGTTATTTGTTATATTGGTTAAATTAAAGTCTGCTGTGGCCATTTAAAATCAGTTTTAAATCCATGTCATGCAGTCTGTGTGTTTAATTGGGGGTTTAACAAGTCCATCAGTCATGAGTTCAGGTGGAGACTACTGTTAATGCTACATCATACCGAATCATTTTAGACAATTGTGCAGTTCCAACCCTGTAGCAACAGTTTGAGGGAGGCTCTCTTTTTTGCTGCTGTATGACTGTGTCCCTGTGCGCAAGCACAGCTCCATAAAAACATGGTTTAATGAACACCTTTAGGATGAATGGGAGCACCATTTGCAAGTCTTCTTGTCCAACATTAGCATCTGACCTGAAAAATGTTCAGTAGGAAGAAAGAGCAAAGATTCTCAGTGAAATGCTCCAACATCATGTTGGAAGGCCTTTTCAGAAGAGTGGAGGCTGTTGTAGCCACACGGAGGGGGTGGGGGCAACTAAATCAAGGGCTATGGTTTTGGAGTGATATGTCCAACAAATGTGTCCATGTCAGGTCCAGGTCTATGCCTCCTTAAGGAGTGGGATAAATCCAAGTGTTATTTTATTCAAAGAAGCATGTCACAAGTGTTGTGTGGTGGTGATCTTCATTGTTCAGTCCAGGTCCATGTCAGGTGTTCACAATATTTCGCCAAATATTGTATGCCTGCAATCTACGCTGCTACACGGCACAGCTAAATAATGCCCATGGTTTTGGAATGGGATGCCCAACAAATTCATATAGGTGTCCATGTCAGGTCCAGGTTCATGTAGGGTGTCCAAAATGTTTTGCCATACATTGTATGTCTGCAATCTATGTTGCCACACCATGGAGCATGATTCTCAAAGAAGTACAAATGTGCCACCATAATAACTACTGTAGACAGAAGCAAAGCCTGAAAATGAAAGGGATGAATAGAACAGTAACCAAGCCAGACTAAAGTCATATAGAGCTCTGAGGCCATCAAGAATATTTTTATAGTATGGAAATGACATGAAGTAGGTGGGGTTGTACTTGACGAGAAAAAAAAGCATTTAATCTAAAATGATCGCAGCATTGAAAGTATAAAAGGTGGATTTAACCTTTATATAGCTGACTATGCACAAGTTCTGCCAGGAGTAATTTACAATTATAGCTGAACATCATTTTAAAAATCTGCTCACAGCTATTTCAAAACTAACCCCAAAATAGCCACTGCTTTCCAGCAGAAACTGTGCAATAAAATGTAAACTTAAATCTAGTGCATAGTTTACCCATGATACAAATTGTATTTTTATTGGTGTATAGAAGATCAAAGCAAGTTTTATTAAAACTGTATATTTGCAGAAGAGACCTTGAGGCAAAAGTAACAATGTCCCAAAAATGTATGAATTCCAATATGCAGTCTATGGTGTCCTGCTTACAGCAGTAGACTGTATATTTAAACAGAATGGGGAAGATCTATCTGCAAAACTGAGCCCTGGAGCCACTTGAGAGGAGAACTGCAGTCAACAAACACTGTTCAGTAATCATTGTAAACAGAAAAAGTTACTTAACTGCATATGTGTGTTTTGTTTTTTTCTAGTCAGTACTCAGGGCCGGTGCTGCCACTAGGCAAACTAGGCAGCCACTTAGGACGCACAGTTGCCTAGGGCGCAGCCCTGACCACTCACCCCTCATGGCGAAAGCCATTAGCAGGCTGGCTATTGCACCCGCCCACTGAGCAGAGGAGTGGAACTGAGAAACAACTTTATCTCTCAGGTTCGCTCCTCTGCTCTGTGGGTGGGGTTTCATAAGCCAGACTGTAGGCAGTTGCCAGTGACAGGGCAGCCTAGCTGGCTGCAGGATGAAGTGGGTTAACAAATGTATATAAATACTTCCAGCCGATTTGATATGTTTATGTGTAAATATGTTCAGAACTGTTTAGCCTCTATAATTGTCTCCAGCACCATTTTGGAGAAGCCTGGTGTCCTGATAGGACAGGAATTCTCGGGAGATTTGGTCGGCCATTTTGGGGTGGTTATCTTATATAGGAAAGCCCAGCCACGTTTTGGGCAGAACACGTGTGGATGTAGACAGGGACAGATACCCCGCTTGTGAGGGAGAGTTAGTAGAGTTCAGGGAGAGTGTTCCGGCCTGTGAGGGATAGTCCAGGGTTCCTACGGAGTCCTGCATCGGCAATCCTGGTCGGATAAAATACTCCCAGTTGCTTATAGCCAAACCAGTGGCCTCGCTGTGAGTGCGGGAAGAGTGTGCCAGACTCATATCTCCTGGTACGGAACGAATACCGCTGCTTCCGGGTAACGTGTTATCAGCCTTTACAGATACGCATTGTGTACTTGGATTTATACTGGGCCAGTTAGTGGGAAGTGGCGATAGTGCTAACGAATACAACTACCGTTTATATCAGAAGTGACTGTACTGTGTACCTGTGCCTCCATGCCTGGAGTGAAACTGCTTGCCTTACTATTGGAAATATTCTTCCTACTACTGGCTCTCCGGTAATAAACATTACCTTGAATGATGTGAAACCTCGCGCCACTACTCTAGTCAAGTTAAGCAGCAGCTGAAATCTGTGTGGTCAGATATAACGTATGAAATTAATGGTAAAAGCCGCGCTGTGTGAATGAGACCGCAAAGTGTCAGATATAGTAGATACTTAATAAACATTATCTTGTTTAAAAGACCATTACGTGTGATTCCCTCTGTGAAGCCGCCACACCCTAATCCCGCTAAGAAGACTGCTATTGGCTATTTCAAATTAAAATAGCCAATAGCAGCCTGGCTATTGTTCCCGGCTGCTTATATCCATCTGTCGGCTGCTTATATCCATCTGTCGCCTGCTGAAGCTAGCCGGCAGGAGAATGGAGCCATGCGGGGGGATAGGGGGTTGCCCCGCAGGAGGGTTGGCTGAGGGTGCAGGTAGCTGGTCTTCCCTAGGGTACAAAATAGCCTAGCACCAGCCCTGTCAGTACTATGCAGCCCGATTGGCCAAGGGACCTCTGCTTCCTAACACCATCAATATAACATGCTATAATTAGGAACAAGCACTCAATGTGCAGGAAGTTTTCACTGCATCTATGGGCTATTCACAATAGCCCATACAGCAGCCAAAGGCAGCCGAGCGGCTCACCCGAGCCAAATGCATATGCTTCGGCTCGGCTGCGCTGTAGTCACAGCTGAAGCTGGGAGAACGTTTTCCTCCCAAATGACAACAACTGAGCGGAGTCGGCTGTGATGTCTCCGCTGTGATGTCACACCTGGCTCTGCCCAGTTGTTGTCGTTTAATGACAGCCCAGCGTCCTCAACTGACCTGAGGACGTTGGGCTGTCCTTAAATGAAAACAACTGGGCAGAGCCGCTGGCTCCACCCAGTTGTTTTCATTTAAAGGAGAACTATGAGGTGAGTGATTTTCACTCAACCTCATAGTTCAAGCCGACGTGTGAAAATGAAACTGTCACACGTCCGCTCAATAGATCGGGAAGTGAGCGAACACATACCGTCGCTCCTTCACTTCTCGATCATCTCCCTGCAGAGACTGTGACTGTCACTCACGGCTCCCTGCAGGGATTCTCCCCCTCCCCGCTCCGATCCTCCAGCGATGACTGGCGGAACGGACTGGGGAGGGGGCGGGTACAGCTGGCTCTGCCTCTAGATAGGCAGAGGCAGCTGTCACTCACGCAGCTGGGTGGATCTCGACAGTAATGTTGGTGTCAGAGACCTGCTGCTTCTGCGCATGCGCCAAGCCGGGGTTCCCATAATGGGCCGGTGCGCATACGCGCACCAAGGACTGTCCGCGGAAGAACGCTCTCCAAAAGGCTCACAGGAAGTGATGCTCTCCAAAAGGCTCACAGGAAGTGATGCTATCCAAATCATTTCCTTCACTATTTAAACCCAGACTCCACACCTACTCATTGCTGGATTGTCTCTTCAACCGCCCTGAAGTCTCCTGATCCTTGTTTCCAGTACCATTGATTAACGACCCAGATTGACTTTGACCTTGTTTGCCTGCAGCCTGCCTTTGACCTCGGAACGTTTGACCATTCTTGTTTGCCTATACCCTTGACCTCGATTGCTTCACTAGACTGCCTACGCCTTCTCCTTTTGTACTTGCTCTGCCTGCTCGGTGTGACCTTGGCCTGTTGACCTCGGATATCAAGATTTACAAGTCCCTGCCGCAAAACCAAGGAGTGGCCTGCACGGTGGAACTGCCTCTGGCCGTCCTGCCACTCACTGTCTATAAGGACTCTGTTCCCAACACCAGAGTCCCTAGGACACGAGCTGCAAGGGAAGCCTCCTCCTACATCCAGTCTCCGCACAGGTACGTGATAGTTGGGATCCGTCCCGGCTGCGGCGGTCTCAGTATACTGCGAGCTGTAGCTCGCGATATACTGAGCTTTAGGTCACGGGAGGACGCTAGTTTATGTCCTCCCGTGACCCTTAGGAGAACTATAGGGAAAAACACTTACCCCATAGTTCTCCTATAAGGACAGACCAACGTCATCAGGTTATTTTCATTTGTCCGGTACCAGGGGGAAGACTCTGCTAGTCACCACTAGCTCCACGTAATTGTTTACATTTTGATGGCATCTGTCAGAATCTTAATTCTGCCGCGGGAGTTCGTCGCGTGGATTCGAGTTGGCGGGCGTCAGGTTTTTTTTTTATTTTGATGAGTCGTCGTCATTGTTAACACTGCTGGACATCATGATTGACTCCTGGCTTACATTGATGGATCAATTTTTTTGGTCCAACAACGTTTTTTCTATTTCTTTTCCTATTTTTTTTGGTTCCAGCAGACTCCAACAACCAACGCCCCAGGGCTTGTGGGGAAGAGGCCCTTGTCTCCATTGGCATGGGGGCATGGTGCTTTTCCAGGGGGGACCCTGGAAAAGAAAGCACCCTCCCAGTGCTGAGGGCATGTGGCCTGGTATGGCAGGGAAGAGGGGGGCACTCGCTCATCCCCCCCCCCCCTTTCCTGCCATACCAGGCCTGTGCTTGGATCAAGGGTCTGGTCTGGAATTTTAGGTGGGACCTCACGTTTTTTCCCCCCAATTTTCGGGAGTGGGGTTTCTCCTTAAAATTCCTACCAGACTTAAAGGGCCTGCTCTGGAATTTGGGGGGGAACCCCACACACTTTTTTTTTTTTTTACATGTTTTTTATTAATTATTTTTTTTTCTATTCTGTTCGCTACCTTGGAGGCAGTAAGCAGAAAAGGCAAGACGAATACCGCTCGGGGCATTCAGCTATTCACTCACTGCCATTCAGCCCCATGAGAATAGGGGCGAATGGCAGTGAGTGAACTGCCGGAGGTTCAGCTCAGTCGAACGGCTTCTGCACTTCGGCTTATTCGGACATGCAGAATATGTTCGGCTGACAAAAAGTACAGCTGAATTTAGCCGATGTACGGCTGGAATCAGCAGATATTGATTTTTTTAAATATTTGCATTGGCTTGACCAGTGTTCTCTTTCTGACTAATTATCCATTTTTGTGACTTCAGTTGGGTTTTAAATGTCTATTTTGACTAAAGTTTGGATGACAATATATGGCTGCTAGCATACCAGAGGCATGTATAAAGTCCTAGAAAAGCTGATTAAATCTTTTTAATTTCTGTGTGTATCAGTTGTTGTTCTGTAGGAGCTCAGGGGTAATCGCTTCCTCATTACTGTTGATAATGAGTGACAAATAAAAGTAAACAGTCACAGAATTTTTAAGATTATCATGTATAACCTAAAATGCAAAAAATAAGAAAGATAAACCTGTAAAAAATATATAAACTTACATACAATTGTAGTGCATCACTACAGTGTAATACACCTTATGTAGATGATATTATACTAAATAGGTTTCCTGAAAAAAACAGCAAATATAATAATTGGCAATATTTCAGTATAATAATACGACATAATATAATAAAAAAGCCTGAAATATTTCCTAATCAATTAAGTTATTATTCAGCGCATAGGGACAGGATTGTGGAAATCTGCCTTGATTTTAGTTATAAAGTTTCTGCATTAGAATTAGATATGATGGAGCTAAAAGAGACTCTGCACTCCATCCGCTATTACCGTGTTTCCCCGAAAATAAGACACTGTCTTATATTTTTTTGGGCTCAAAAAAAACACACTGGGTAGGTCTTTTCGGGGTAGGTCTTATTTCTGTTTTTTTTTTTTTTTTTTTATGTAATCCACACTTATTCATGTACAAAAATATGGTGATCAGGGCAACTGGGTGCCGTACCTTTCCAAGAGCAATTTGCTAACCAAAATTGCTGTCCAGAATGAGCAAAGCACACTTTCACTATCGATTGCTTCACAGGTGGAGTGCATTTGGTATCACTCCGCCTGTGACAGGAGCACAGGGGAAACAGGGTAAACTGAACTTATACAATATTCGCCATGGACATTCTTCCACCATTAAAGTGACACTAAACACAAAGTGTCACTTTAAGATTTCTCCAGTAATCCAGGGTCAGATTACATCAGATTAACATCACTGGACCCTTTAGGCAGACCAGTGACGTGCTGTGCTTTCTGTGCTGGGTGAGGCATCCAGCTCGCTGAAGCTCTGCCCCTCTCCACCGAAGCCCCGCTCCGTCCCACTGAAGCCCTGCCCCGTCACGCCAAAGCCCTGCCCCCATCTCGGTAACCAAGCTGTGTGGGGAGGAGACAAGGATGAGCCTCCCTGTCCCTCACTTGCTCGTCACTGGTGAGTCACTGATGAGGCATCGAGATCGATGTCCTCACTGTTTTTTTTTTATTGGACAGCTTGGACCAATGGCACTTTGCTATTAGTCCAAGCCATCCACAGAGCTCACGCCTCTAACACAGAGGGGTCTATTCATGAAGCTGCCGAAGGATCTGGCCGTAGCTTCGGCCGATCCTTCGGCTAGCTTCGGCCCCAGGACCCCTTCGGTTCAGTAGAACCGAAGGGGTGCTGTATGGGCTATTCACAATAGCCCGTACAGCTCCCGATCATGGCCAAGCGGCACAGCCGAGCCGAACGCATATGCAT
>NW_017306645.1:89876-129342 GCF_000935625.1 Nanorana parkeri | reverse complement strand
CCGATGTACGGCTGAAATTAGCCGTACCAGCCTGAAGTGAATAGCCGAACAGTGTTCGGCTCACTTCACTTCAGATTGGTCATTCACTCGGCTGCCCTTGGCAGCTTCGTGAATAGACCCCAGAGTAGAGGCTGTGACAGCTCTTGCCTCACCAAGTTAGGTTACACAAGCAGTGGGGAAGCCCGCTGCTGTGTAACCTTACTACCTGTCAAAAGCCGGATGCAGCGGTGTCTGTACTTAACAGGCAGCGCTCCGTCCATTACAGGTTACACAGCGGGGAGGTTTTCCCTGCTGTGTAACCTGTAACAAGCCGATCTGAACGGAGAAAAGCTGTCAGCTTCAGACTTGAGCCTTCAGTTCAATGAAATGGAAATATACTTCCTGCCATCTCGTGTGCTATGCTGATGGACAGGTACACACTAATCACGAGTGTCCTCACAGAGTATTGTATTGCTGCTGAAGAGAGGGGGTGTGTATCACCAGGTCTATTAGATTAAGGGGAGCGTTGAGCAGCGTGTTCAAATTCTGGTACCTATTGGACAGCACAGCCATACTTAGACACACTGTGAAACTGCTATAGCAAGAAAGAGGAGGTGACTTGAGTTGAGTTTTAAATGGCAATTTTTTGCCTAAGTCAAGAAGACTTGAATATGGCCACTAGATGAGCTTAACCGAAGCAGATAAAAAGTTATAGAAAAGCTGAGAAAATCATGAATTCTGTGTATTAGCTGTTGCTGTCTAATAGGATAGTGTGGAGGTCATGGGTATTCGCTTCCTTGCTACGGTTGATAATGAGTGACAAATAGGATTCAACACATAATTTTATGAATCCTGGATTGCAGTAGGGAACTGATGGACTTTAAGAAAAGATAAAGCAGCAGGGGAGTTTTCATAGTATATGCATTCATAAACTTAGAAATTATAAATGTAAAAAATGTTAATACAGATTTTAATATATTTATGTAAATAAGTTACTAATTGTTTCTCTTTCAATCTTCCCATTTTAGTGTATGATTGGATACCCAGTGTGGAAAGAGATAAGATTTTTTATCTCTTCCTGATATTTCTTTATGCTTTCAGGAAAACCTGTGCTTACTGAAATACACTGGTTGCACTGATGACCTTTTGTTCTGAAAATCATAGCTGCCTGGCTGTTATGCTGCTGAGTCACATTTACTATTTATTCTCCATTTAATCCTATGGAGAGTTGCTACTCCACTGGAGCACAGAGTACAAACTTCCCATGGCATGGAATAGAGAATGCACAGCACATGCACAGGGGTGGCTCAGAAGATTTTGGCAAGTGGCTCTGCAGCTTTGTAGGGTATATCTCTACTGACAGGGATAGCTTGGTGCAAAATAATCTTAAATATAAATGTAACTGCACCAAAGCTGCCACCTGGCCATGTTACAGTCTAATTGTACAATCCCCTTTAGAGCCCTTTCACACGTGCAGCATCCGTTCTGATGAGCAGGCGATCTGTGCACAGATCCCCTGCTGATTGGACCAGTATGGAACAGATGTCACTTTTGTGACATTCATGTCCATTCAGTTTTGTCTCCATCTTTCCATGGAGGAAAAAATTTAACTAACCAGACCCATGTTAGGTCTATGGGCAGTTGGGACTCCGTTCTGCATTTTTCTGATTAGTAAGTAATCAGATGTAAACAGTACATCTTACGGCCCATAGACTATCATTGAACTTCTGATCAGGTCCATCTGAAAAACTGAAAGGCAGACCTGATCGGTACACTGTTTGAAAGTGGTCTTAGATTTACCAGCACCAATGTTGTCTGAGAGCATGCCTGGAGAGTAATACATTGAATGGATTGGTAAAGTATCCCCTTGCACTATATTACTTTTGATAGCAACTTGTGTGGCCAGTTTTAGACTCGCAGTATTGTAAATGTAATTATTTTTTATTAACTTACAATTCTGGTCTGATAAAGCTAGATTCTGGTACTTATACTAACAGGATTTAAATAACTACTTTTAAGGATTCCTAATAAATACATTTCTGGATTAAACGATGAACAAAGTCGTATTATCTGTCTAGAGTCCAACTTGAATCAATTACAGATTAAGTACAGGTATAGCATCTGTGATTCAGAAAGCTTAGTATACCCAAAAGGGTAATATATTAATTTCTCCTCTGGAAACATATTGTCGAGAGACATGATCCACAATCTTTTGTTATATACACCATGTGGGGAACTATTAAACAATTGGGGGGGGGGGGGGGGGGGCAGAACGGGGGGGCCGAGGAGCCGGGCAGAACTGTGAGGACCAGCACAGGAGGAGGTAGAAGACAATAAATACAGCAGAATGTTAAGCATTTAAAGAAACATATATAAAGAATGGTGGAAAGTGTTCTTGTCCAGAGACATTATTCACAATAATTCTCTTTTTTGTTTACACCAGAGACCAATCCACAATCTTCTCTTAGACCCCGTTCACATTGAGCAAATTACAGCGCGATATCGCGCTCCAATGCAATCCAATGGGGCAAAGGGTCATGTGGGGACCTGCTAAACAATGGGTGGGGAGCTGTGATGACTAGCATAGGTGAAAGTAGAAGGTATTAAATACATCAAAATGGTAAAATGTTCTTGATGAGATACATGAACCACAATCTTCTCTTTTTTACACCAAAGACCAATCCACAGTTCCCTTGTATATACACCATGTGGGGAACTACTAAACTATTTGTCAGGGAATCGGGTTCCGTCCCCTGGGTCAGCCGTGCCGGCGTCTGGTTGCTAGGCGACCTGCCGGTCACGTTCCCTCCAGGGCTTCTACTCTCAGACGTCGCTCTCAGACACATACAGTGTCTAAGTGACAGGCAGAGTAGGCCGGCCTTCACACAGCATTTCCGTTACTAGGAGGAGATGGTTGGGAGGGCCACTGCTGACGACTCCACCCACACACACCTGCCTCTCCTACAAGAGCTAACAAGGCTCACTTGCTCAGCGTTCTAGCGAGGTAGAAAGTCAAGCAACTTGCTAGGGCATTCACCTCCACCATCCTGAACCTTGCTGTCCTCCTCCAGAGGATTCACAGCCGTGAAGCTTCCACAACCAGTGGCTCGGGGTATCTGGACTGTTTACACCAAATCGCAAGTACCACCTGTATTCTCAGTCTGATACAAGATTGCATATCCTCCATTATATTGGATGGTAGAAAACAAATACTGCAGAATGTCAAACATATACACTGCTTGGCTAGAAAAACAAAAAGTCACACACTCTATCATTTATTTGGACCGCCTCTAGCTTTGATTACGCCACGCATTTGCAGTGGCATCATTTTGATAAGCTTATGCAATGTCACAACATTTATTTCCATCCAGAGTTGCATTCATTTTTTACCAAGATCTTGTAGTGATGATGGAAAAAGCAGACCACTGTGTAAAGACTTCTCCAGTATATCCCAAAGATTCTTAATGGGGTGAAGATCTGGACTCTGTGGTGGACAATCCATATGTGAAAATGACGTCTCATGCTCCCTGAACCACTCTTTCACAGTTTGAGCCCGATGAATCTTGGCATTGTCATCTTGGAATATGCCCATGCCATCAGGGAAGGAAAAATCCATTGATGGAAACACGTGATCATTCAGTATATTCAAGTAAGCAGCTGACCTCATTTTTGGGGACATAACATTGCTGAACCTATTAATTATCCAATGAAAGGCTGTTACCTATTTCCTTAGCTAAATCCAGGTGGTGCCTTTTCTTGCCCAGGCAGTGTATAAAACATCCACAATTTTCTCTTATTTACACCCTCCACATTGTTTAGCTGTTCCCCACCCCAGATAGCAAGGATAACTTGCCACAAACTTGTGGCAGGGTTACATTGTAATTCTTGTTACCTTGCTGCACACATTCCTGGCAAGTTGCAGACTTGCAGAGCACTTGCAGCACAAGTTCTAGTTGACACTTTCTGAATTTGTAGCAAATTTGCTTGGCAAGTCTACAGAAAAAGTCCTGCAGGTCTTAGCAAGAGCTCTGCAAGCTTGATGGTCTGGAGACTTGCAATGCAGACTTGCTATAATTGTGCAACAAAATTGTGAAGCTTGGCAAGTCTGCAATAGTTTAGCAAGTCATTTTCAAACTTGCAGCTCAATTACTTGCTATCTGGGACATGGTGTACATTAGAGAGGATTGTGGATCGAAGCTGTGAGGACCTGCATAGGTGAAGGTAGAAGACATTTAATACAGCAGAATGGAAAAGTGTACTTGTTGAGGCACACAAGCCATAATCTTCTCTTTTTTACACCAGAGAGCAACCCACAATCCTCTCTTACATACACCATGTGGGAAACAATCAGGGGGTGGTGGGGAAGCAGAACTGTGGGGACCAGCATAGGGGAAGGTAGAAGACATTAAATACAGCAGAATGGTAAACCTGTATAAAGAATAGTTGAAAGTGTTCTTGTCATATAAACAATACATTGCCAGCTGTCACTTTTCTAGTCTATATTATAGAATGAAATAAAGAGCCTAGCTGATTATTATGAACAACTATATAACATTGTTCTTCCATTGTTTTGAACACTTTAGCTCCAAGTACCTAGTTCCCATCCAAAAGTCTATCACAAAGAACCAAGTTTATTTCAATGTGCATTTCATTGTTTATAAAACAAATTTTGTGTTTGCTCACATTATATTTTTCAGATCAGCTCTGCATACTTGCACAATATGCCAAGAGCTCCTAGAACCCACAGAGGATTTAGTTCTGCTTTAATTTCACTTTTTCCGCTGACTCCAATGCATTTAGCTGAATAGTCAAACGCCACCAAAATGTCACGATTTTTGTCAAAAAGTTTGGCAAAGTGAAAACTCCCGATTTATGATCGCCCGTATTAATCATCACTTGCATTCCCTCGGCTGCACACGTTTTAGCAGAAATTAAGAATCCGCATTGTTCTGGTACTCTTACAGAAAATTGTAGAGGGTATATTGTGATTTTACAATATGTTTTGATTTCCAACTATGGAAAGATATACCGTATTTTGCGCTCCATAACACGCACCTGCCCATAAGACGCTGGGTAGGGTTCTGTGTAGTTCCTGACAGCTGAGACAGGTGGCGATGTGATTACAGCGCCACGGTCTCAGTGATCAGACAGCAGACTGCTCTACGGGCTCTATGGTGAGCTATTATGCCGTGGTCATGGGTCCCCCAGAAGAACGGGGGACCCAGAAAACCGCGGCGGGGGGCGGACAGGATCGCCGCTGCTCCTTTCATACAAGTAATCTAATCCGATCACTTGTATGGAAACGAGCGGTGGCTCCACACTATACATTTAGCTTTGCTTGTCAGGAGCAGGGCTAAATGTACAAAAAAACTACTCGCCCGGCGCCCCGAAACTGCATGTCCCAGGCGTCTGGAGATAGGGAATACCTCAGCTCTCACACATTCGTTCCATAAGACGCACAGACATTTTTTCCCGCCTTTTGGGGGGGGGGTTACAAATAGTATGAAATTGTCACGGTGTGATAAACAATTTTGTGTCATACACAACACCTGTGTTGCACAATGCCTGTTCTCATGATGGTAAGAAAAAGCTCTAGGTCTAATGGTCTAGACCAGGGGTCAGCAACCTGCGGCCCCGGAGCCGCATGTGGCTCTTTCATCCCTCTGCTGCGGCTCCCTGTCCAGGTGTTCAGTCCTGAAACAGCTGTTCGGTCCTGAAATGCAACTAAACACCAACCTGCACATTTCAGAACCGAACAGCTGTTCCAAGGCAGATCAGTTCTACTGCACATACGATTTGCGATCCCGATCTGCCCTGGAACAGCTGAGAAAGCATTGAAATGCTTGACATATTGGCGGTCACACATTCCACCGCCAAAAAACTGGGCGGGATTACATTGAAATGTGACACCTAGTCACCGGTCAGACGTTGTAACATAGTCACAAACTTTGATAAAACAACTCCATCAGGGGGGGTACGGCCGGTACCCATGTGAGGGGTCTGGGTAGCCTGGGGGGCCTCTTACATGAGTATCAGCTGTATCAGGGGCGGCATGGCAGAGGTGACGGGGGAGGGGGTGGAGGCCGGGCCCCAGCAGCAGCAGCAGGTAAGAGGTGTTGGGAGGAGGTACAGGGAAAGGGACCCCAGCGACCAGCCGGTCTGAGGCCCTGCAGAGCCCACCATAGAGAGTCTCAGATGGGCTGTGCAGGATCTATGGTGTGCTCTGCAGGGTGTGCTCTGCAGGGTCATTCTCAGGTGGGGTCTGTGGGGTCTCAGGTAAGCCCAGTACGTTACAAAGCCCAGAGTCCAGTGCGTTACTAAGCCCAGAATTCTAGACACTATACACCATAATAAACATGGGGGGGAAGTGCTAGTGCATCTCATAAAATGAGTACATATAGAAAATCTCACAAGTGATGTACAACTCCCTCATTAATCTACATAACCACATGTGAAGTCCATTACTTCTGGATACATTAAAGTCCTTGAAATATGTGAGGATATATCTTCCAACTTTTATAATCAACACCACGTCCGTGAATGCAAAAACAATTAGTGAATCAGTGCTCTCCAGCCTTGCCAGTTTGCTCCTTGTCCTTCTGTGGACTTCTGAAAGGTCTCCCCAGTCTTTAGTGTATGTTAAAAGCGTATCTAAACCCAACAACAAAATTTATATATACTGTATAACAGCTTCTTACCATCTGTTTAGATGTGGTGCATGCTAGACCTCCTACTGATGTCCAATATTGTGAATGACCATCTTATTAATTAACATTAATCACTTCAGTGGGGCTACCTACAAATAACAAAGAACCCCCAAATGAAAGAAGAAATCCTGAAGGAAGTCTAGTAGAAAGCAGTAAGAGTGCCACACCAATGTTTATAGAGTCCAGAGTGAATAAACAATAACATTTTAAAAATTCAATGCATTTTAGTGGATTACACACTTCCCCTAATGTTATATTATTATTATTATTATTATTATTATTATAAAGGATTTATATAGCGCCAATAGTTTGCACCGCGCTTTACAATATAGGGAAGACATTACAGTCACAATACAATTTAAGACAAGATGGTAAGGAGGGCCCTGCCCGTGAGGGCTTATGAAGCTTCATACTGCATTCCCTCCGGTGTTAACATTTTATACGTATAAAAGTTTAAAACCTTTCTGGGGCCAGGCTTTTCTGAAGTTACATAACATGCCCTGATGAAGGGGGAGTGTGTGAACCCCCCATAACAAATTGGCAGTTGTTTATGATACACCATGTTTTAGCAAATAATACTCCTTTTCTGACAAGATTTTCTCAGCCTTCTTTAATAAATGATGGCCAGCATCACTCAAACCAGTTCCTCTCAGCCCATAACTGCTATGCAGAATTAGCACAGTGATGGGCTCTTCCATCTGTCATTCTGTTTTGTCCTTCTATCAGCAAGCTCCTTGTCAGCTGATTGGCTCCATGTGCTGCTTTTTCCTCACCCACTGCTGTACAAGAGGCTGATACCAAGTCACATTTAGGTCTCCTTCCTGTAGTTAGCCACATGTAAAGTCCCAGTCCAGCAAGCAGTAAATAGGTGGGGTGGCAGAGAAATGGACAGGCAGGTGTTCCTCCCCTGAAGGTACAGGTGAATAAGTGTAAACAGACCTGGACCAGCAGGCAGCAGACGGGTAGATAAACAGGGGTTCTAGCAAGACGGCAACTCCATAATGGTATTCACATCTATCGCAGCAGATTTGGCCTCAACACAAACTCACTATAGATACATTGGTAAATTAAAATCTCCTGTTCACGGGTCCCAGCTGAGCATTTGAACCACATTCCAAAAGACTGTCCCTTGTGTCAGCTAAGTTTAGTGAGCTACTGTGACGCTCGCCTGTATCGGCTGTGGAAAACGTGGATCTCAACTGCGGTTCTCAGCTAAAGGGTGAGGACGGGAATCAGATAGCAACTCCTCCACCTCGCTATGCCCAGTTTTGGAATAAGGCTGCGAGGAAGTTGCAACACATCATACCCCGTTTGCACTGAGAGGTTTAACCAATGGGTTTAGCAGACCTCAATCTTAATTGTATATAATCAATTGAGGACAGCAAGGTTCAGCAGACATCAATAGTAATTGTATCTAATCAATTGTGGACAACAAGGGTCAGCAGACATCAGATAGTAATATGTATATATCAATTGTGGACAGCAGGGGTCAGCAGACATCAAATAGTAATTGTATGTAATCAATTGTGGACAGCAAGGTTTCCTACTCCCAGGGAGATTCCCGGGTTACTTGCGGTTTTAGTGCTGGCCTCAGATGCTCAGATGTGGTTTGTAGGCGTCAGGTCCTATGCAAGGCAAGTGGGGAGCTGAGCTGATCAGCGTCCTGCACACTCAACAGAAGACGCTGATCAAGTGCTGAGATGCGGCTTTTAAGCCGAGTGCTGCGTCTGAAGGGGGCGGAGTCCCGTGGCGCGCCTGCGCCCGATGTGGACGGTTTTCGAGGGAGAGAGAGAGGGATTTCTCTCTGCGCCTGCGCAGGGTTTTGCTGGACGGCGGCGGTGGACGTCACCCTCTGACGTTGACGTCTCAGAGTCGCAGACCCGCGGCGCGCCTGCGCAGTGAGCCCACGACCCGCAGTACCGGCTCCGATCATGGTCCGTCTGTTACAGAACCCCCTCCTCAAGGGAACCCTTCCAGGGTTCGCCCGCGGAGAAGGACGGCCAGGATGGAGTCGGTGGAAGCGAGAGACCTTTTGTGGAGCGTGGACATTGCGATAGTCCTCGCACGAGTCCTCCTGAGGCCCGTAGCCCTTCCAGCGGACGAGGTACTGCAGCCGATTCCGGAATCGGCGGGAGTCGAGTACCTCCTCCACCTCGAACTCCACTTCACCGTCCACCACACATGTCTACACAAGTGTTTGGGAGGGTTGGTTTTATTAAGTTTGGTTGGCACTTTGGTTTTCTACATAATCAGGGCTTACAAAGACAGGTAGGACAGGATTTAATTAGACTTGATCAAATTACTCTGTAGGGTTTGAACCTTTTTAGGTACCTGCGTGACAGGGCATTACAAAGACTTGGTGGTAGGGTTGATTAAATAAAATGTTACTTACTTTGTCCAGTATAGGCTTTGGCTGCCTCTGTTACATTACCATAATCCAAAAGCAATAGCTTCCACCCACACTGGCCTTGGTGTGTGTAAAGCTGGATTCACACCACTTTCATTAAATTTAGCACACATTGATGTGAGCCTATTGGAAACAATGAATTTGGGATTGCATTGCATTGGGCCTGTGTTAAGCAATGCAGCCAAGCACACATGGCATAAATGGGCTCTCAGCGTGGTAGGAACTCAGGCTGTGTGCCTCTTCAAAATATTGTTAGTTATGTGTTTAGATGAAGCACTGAGATCTTGAGGAATGCTGAAGTAATGTTTACTTGTTTAGAAAAATTGTACATCAGAATACAGCATTATACAGCATACAGAGAGAACTTCCTGTATATATCATAGATAAGCATGAACATACAAACCAGCACAGACTAGCATTGCACTACAGCTCCATCTACAGCTAAAAAGACATGGGGGGTTATCTGAGGGGCGTAACTTTAGTTCATGGGGCCCCATACAAAAATCTCATGGGGCCCCTCAGCGACCTCCTTACTGTCAATGAAGGTCGGGTAGCAGGAGAGCTGTCTGCATTGTCTCCTCCTGTACATTTTATGTCAGCTGTTCTTGATGGAAAATGTCACAGAGGGTAGAGGGTCACTGTCAACAGCAATTTCTGCAATGCTTAAGGGGGCCCCCTTCCGCGCCCAGGCCCCATAGCAGCTGCATGTGCTTCTATGGCTATTGTTACGTCACTGCACTAAGCTGCCAAAGGCAGTACTGCAGCCCTTTGGTTTAGCCGAACCGAAGGGCTCCTGCAGCCAAAGGGAGTCGATGGATTAGCTGAAGCTATTAACCCCTATAATATATAATATAAGGACTGATAGGATGAGTTTCTTGTACACTGGAACATGCAACTTAATATTTAATTGCTATATAAATAAAAGAGATAGATTAAATATTGTTTTCCATGTACTGGAAATAATTTCCTTTCCCAAAATCAAATAGCTGAAGAAAAAATATAATAAATGAAAATTAGTACAAAACCAAAAATAGTGTAAAATCATTTACTTGTTGTCTCTTAATATCAACGCTTTAGGCATGGCTTTAGCATGTCTAATGTGTAACAGATTACTCACCACCCATGTCATAAATCTATGCCAAGTCTAGTAAAGTGCAGACACCAGACAGCGATAGATACAGCCCCATCTGCTGTGGGTTGCTGAAGGCCACATCAACATTCCGTTCTGCAGACTTATTATGAAAGGTTTAGTCACTGTGTATCTGCAAAGCTGAAGTTATACATATCCTAACCTTGCACATTACCCGCTGTCACACATTTTACTCCAGCCCCTAAAAATCATTCAATCTCCCACAGCACATGGATTACACAGTACATTGCACACGCATTAGCCACAAATCTTTGCACACACATGTTCATTTACATACAATCTATGCACCTCACACCCTCCTGGGATTACTTCAACATAAATTGTGTCTTTACTACAGTTTACTTAAGTCTGAGTGGTTTGCAATTAAAGCAATAAATGTTTACGCAGGAATAAATCTGTTTTAATGAAACTTTCTCCCCGTCAAGTTTTTAAATCAAACCTTGAATTTGCAATTAGAATATATATTTCCTGTCTCACTCTCCAGCTGTTACTGTCACAGATCCCAGAAATGATACCAAGCTAATCCCTGCAGGCTTCACCAACCAGGGAGCTTCAAGATACTTGTAGGACTAAGCGGAGAAGGTGGGGACAAGACTGAACGTGTCAGGATTTTATCTTCGGGGACACAATTAGCAGTTGCTTAAAATACACACAGAATGAGTTATTATTATGTATGTTAATATATTTATCTGTATTTTTAGTGCTGGAAACAGGGATGGTATTTTAGGTTGATCCATGGGGAACTGCGTGAAAAATTCACCTAGATTTACTGAAATGTACATATTTTTGCATAGCAAACAGGGACGAAATCCATGGACCAAGCCCAGTTCTGTCACCTGCATAGTTTCTAACTGTCCCTCATTTGAAGGGTCTGTCTCTCTTTTAAAACTAAATCCCTCTGTCCCAATTCTCCTACCCCACAGTGTTCCATCTTTGTTTGTCTATTGCATAGATTTTTGTACAACCCCAATTCCCAAAAAGTTGGGACACTGTGTACAATCTACATAAAAAAACAGAATGTAATGTTTTGCAAATCTCATAAACCCATATTTTATTCACAATAGAAAAAAGAAAATACCATATATTAAAATGTTTAAACTGAAAAAATTTACAATTTTAAGAACAAAATAAGGTAATTTTGAAATTGATGGCAGCAACACGTCTCACAAAAGATGGGATAGGGCCATGTTTACCACGGTGTAGCATCCCCTCTTCTTTTAACAACAATCTCTAAATGACTGTGATCTGGGGAGACCAGTTGCTGGAGTTTTGGGAGAGGAATGTTATCCCATTTTTACCTGATATAGCATTCTAAGTCCTCGGTCGTCTTTGTGTATTTTCCGTTTCAAGATGCACCAAATATTTTCAATTGGTGAAAGGTCTGGACTGCAGGCAGGCCAGTTAAGCACCCGGACTTTTCTACTATGAAGCCATGCTGTTTTCATATATGCAGTATGCAGTGTAGCATTGTCCTGCTGAAATATGCGAGGCCTTCCCTGAAAAAGACGTCTGGATGGGAGCATATGCTGCTCTAAAACCTAGATATATCTTTTAGCATTGATGGTACCTAAACCAGATGTTCAAGCTGCCATTCCATGCTATCAGAGATGCAGACTTTTGCACTGAGCACTGATAATGAGCTAGAAGGTCCCTCTCCTCTTTAGTCCAGGGGATGTGGCGCCCGCACTTGCCAAAAAGAATGTAACATTTTGATTCGTTTGACCACTGAAAAGTTTTCCACTTTGTGACAGGCCACTGTAAATGAGCTTTGGCCCAGAGAAGATGTCAGCATTTCTGGATTATGTTCAGATATGGCTTCTTCTTTGCATCATAGAGCTTTAACTTGCATTTTTGGATGTACGGCAAACTGTTTTCACAGACAGTGATTTTTGGAAGTATTTTTGAGCCCATGCAGTGATTTCCATCACAGAATCATGCCTGTTTTGAATGCAGTGCTGTCTGAGGGGCCGAAGATCAAGGGCATCCAATATTGCATTCTGGCCTTGTCCCTTGTGCAGAGATTTCTCAAGATTCTCTGAATCTTTTGATGATATGTTGTACTGTAGATTATGATATATTTAAAGCCTTTGCAATTTTACCTTGAGGAACATCATTCTGAAACTGTTTGAAAATTTTTAGATGCATCTTTACTTCTGAGAATCTCTAAGATGCTGTTTTTATACCCAATCATGTTACTGACCTGTGGCCAATTAATCTATTTAGTTGCAAAATGTTCTGTCTGCTCTTCCTTATTAGTACCACTTACTTTGCCAGCTTTTTGTTGTTCTGTCCCAACATTTTTGAGATGTGTTGCTGCCATCAATTTCAAATTTACCTTATTTTTTTCTTGAAATGGTACATTTTCTCAGTTTAAAGATTGGATATGTTTTCTATTTTCTATTGTGAATAAAATATAGGTTTATGAGATTTGCAAATCACTGCATTCTTTTTTTTTTTTTTAATTCTTTATTTATAAACAGAGAGGTGAGAAACAGAGAGTACAATCATAATATATGGGTCACAAGACATCAGAACAATTTCAATCCACAAACCCGACCGTAAAGTCATGACAGTAAATAGCTGAAAACAAAACAGAAATAAAAACCGGTGGAAGCATTGAGGTCATTTCTAAAGCAGATGTAGTCAACAAGATTCGTACTTTCCGCCATGTCAGGTGTTAATGAAGCTCTCTTCTTCTCATCCCCTAAGGCATTTTATATTTTTATAACAGGAGGGGAATAAAAAACATAAACCTATATGGATAAAATAACACAACATAAAGCAGTACAAAGAATGTACAACACAGAACACATAAGGGTAGAAGGGGAAAAGAACAATTCCAGGTGTCGGTCGATTCCAGGCCATCCGGCCTGGATTACTCCTATTCTTAACAGCACTGAATAAAAGGGGGGTCTCCAAGTGGAAGCTATGCCATCTCGAACCTCAACCCCGACATTCCGTCCGGAAGTCTGTTGAGTCTCTGAACAAGTACCACGCACTCCAAGTAGCCACAAATTTGGCCTGTGTCCCATTTAGGGAGGAGGTCAGGTCCTCCATCAGCTTTATCTCCTCCACTCGTCCAGCCCACATCCCTGCCGATGGCTGTACGGCCTGTTTCCATAGAGCCGGAATGCAGGCCCTAGGACGTCAGCCCCATCAAAGTCTACAGTCCCCTGTCGCCAGGCTCTCCGCAAAAGCTCCTCCTTAATGTTGAAAAAGTGTACCCGACACAATACGTCTCTTGGTCTGTTAACATCAGCCCCAATAGGGCCCAAGGCTCTGTGAACCCGATCCAGTTCGATGTGTTCTGTCGGGGGTCTTTCTAGCAGGGAGTTGAATATAGCCGTGACCGCTGCTCTGAGATCTGGGCCCCCAGTTGCCTCTGGGAGTCCCCGCAGCCGCAGGTTGTTACGGCGGTTGCGGTTCTCCGAATCCTCCAGCCTCAGCTGCATCTGTGTCATGTGTGACTGCTGGCGCAGCATGGATGTTTCTAATTGTGTCACCCTACTCGACAGTGCCCGATCCGAGCCCTCTAGTGTCTCTAGTCTCCGTTCGTGCTGTTCTACCCCCGCTCTCACCTCTGCCAGGTCTGATCTGAGCGCAGATGCTAGGTGGTCGATCATACCCTGTATGTCCGCCCGAGTCGGGAGTGCCGCCAAGATAGACCGGAGCTCCGGATCGGCGCCTAGGCCCGAACAGCCATACTGGGAAGGTGATGACATCCCGTGTGTAGATGGCTCCTGCGATCCCGATGCTGGTGGGGAGAAGGTCGGAGGCTTCGTGGGGAGCGGCAGCGTTGCCTCCTCAGAGGAGTCAGAGGTGGTGTGTGTCGGAGAGGTTTGGGGCCTGCACGCCGGGGCCAGACACGCGGGTGTCCCCATCCGCTCTCGCGTCTTAGGCCCCACGTCTTGCGGCGATACATAAGCCTCCATCCGGGACTGTTTTTGCGTGCGTACCGGAGCACGGGGTGTCTGCCACTTCTTACCGGTGCGTTTCATGAGGCGATGGGACGGATAACTTGTAGATCTCCTGTAAAAATCACCCTGGGTCTGCAGAGCTCTAGGCTTTAGCTACTGCTCAGCGCCATGTCCAGGCCACGCCCCCCTGCATTCTTTTTTTATGTAGATTTTATACAAAGTTCCTACTTTTTTGGAATTGGGATTGTACAAATATAGTTTTTAAAGTGTATCAATACCCAAAACCTTTTAGTTTTGGGTAAACTAGGGAAGGGTAAAAACCATCATCAGGTTGTTATTTTATTTTATTTGTTGCTGCCTGAGGCTCCTTGACCCCAAGGAGAGAGAGCCTTGCCTACTGGGATCATGCATGGTCACAATAGGGTTAACATTAAACCCTCCCATCTGACATGAATCAGTACCTTATCAGTTGTTTAGAATTTAGGGAGGAGAGAGGGAAGCCTTCAAAGGAGGAGAAGGTGGGCCGTTCCAGCCTCTTGGGATACGACCAGCAAGAAGTTCTGGGTGCTCACAGTTTAACTGTGACGGTCACATACGGTATATATGTGTTTTGGAATAATCCAAAAATGGTTGTTAGATAGGCAGTGCTGCAGCTTTATTCTTAAGAGGTTTCAACATTTTTAATAAAGATTTGGTGTCCAGTGTTGTCTATTAGAGTTATGGGCGGGTATTTGGTTAAATAAGTGGTATATATGGTACTATGATCCTCAGCAGTCATAAGTACCAATAGAGAAATTTCCTTTCACCTCCCAGAGATGCAATACAAAGTTAGATGAAATCTCCCAAAGGCAGGGGAATTCTCTCTTAGCTTAGTGGATGTGCTAAGGAATACCCAATCATAAACAAGAAAAATGAAGAAAAAAAAAATAAGCCCGTAAGTCTTCCCAACTCTATCCTCAATCCTCTGTGCTGAAGACCATCACTTCCTGTATGGGAAGATAATAGTTGTGAAGTGCAAGCAATGTGTGGTTATTAAGAAGTTTCTCAGGAAGCTGGAGCCAGGGACTCAAGTTCAAGGAACTCAACTTCACAGATCATGTCATCTGGGTGCTCAAAAGATGTAAGAAGCTAGCGATTTTACACCAACGCTTAGGGTTGACCTGCCTAGTCAAACTAACAAAATAAGTAATTTAGGAAGGTTTTTCAACATTGACTTATTACTTGTAGTGTTTGATCTACACCAAAAATATCTGAAGTTGACCTAGCATTAGATATATTTTTATGTAAAGTATATGCTAAATAGTGTATAAGTAGAACACTTACAGGTACTTATTATCTTTTGCAGACCCCAGTACTACTCCTTTCATCTGCGTTTCTCTCAAGAAGGATGGTTCCATTTTTGTTCAGGCCTTAGCCAGGTTTAGTATCTACTTCCTGGACTAAGATGCCAGCTCAGACATGACACAATCATATAGATCTTGGTACCTGTATAATTCTTGGTTCCTACGCTTCTTCCTACCTGCAGTAAACTGATGGCATAATCTTAGCCAAGGCAAAGCCATTTCACTAGTGCTCAAGCGTGGCTATTTAATGATAAATGATGGAGCTTTCTTTCCAAAAATATACCATTGGAAAAATATACCATTGTTATCAGAAATGCATTCATGCACACTTCTAGAATTGCTAAAAGATCCACTTTAAAAGCTGAATGGGGCTTTATTATATGGTAGCAAGCTATGCCTCAATAGATAATAATACATTTGTTCGATTTAATAACAGTACATATGAAATGACTGATAAATCAGATCTGTAGTTGTATGATAAAACTGATATTCCAAGTTTTCAGGGTCATTGTTCTCCCTGCGGTTTTGCTACAAGCAGACATAATGTGTATAAAAGAAAAATGGATATTTAAAGTGAATTTGCAAGGGCAGTCTGCTCATCAATTTCCTGCTCTGCTCAAATGTTATTCTTGGTGATTGAATTTGACCACACTTATCTGAATCAGCTTTAAAACTGACGTTAATTTTGCTTGCCATATTCTTCTCTCAGGAAGGTGCCCAGGAATCGCTCCCCTCCCAGTCGCAGATTGGTCGTGAAACATGACAAGCTTTGAGGAACCATGATTTTATTAAGGCAGGTCCCATGATGTACCACAATGTGATACTACTGAATAATAGCAAATGTTTATAGAAGGGACATCTCCAAACTTACTTAGGTTTACTATCGGTGAGTTGGCTGCCTCAGTGTCATGGGACTGAATATTGAATTTAACTCCTATTCTGCTCTTGCCTTGTACAGAGAAACACAGAAGATAAAGTAAGCGTCATGAAAATGGATTAACATGAACAATAATGTCAGAAGATAACTACTGTATATTTCTCATGGCTAAGACACAACACAGAGCTAATTCTCTGCCTGAACCAACGTTGTGTATAATCACAATAAATGCATTCACTTTCTGCAAATAAAATATAGGAATAATTGTATTATGTTAATCAGATCATTAAAATCTCTTACAGGCTTTAATACGGTAAAGTAATTTTATTCAGTCATTTATACATGTTTAGCTTCCTGTTATAGGTTGGCAACGCTCTGTCTCACATTTGTGCTTCTGTCTTGTCCCCCTGTTACATGGGCTTCCAATGTAGAATAAAGTTGACTGTTTTAAAACACAATATGCAGGCATGGCCCACTGTACACTTATACAGTTCTTTTGATTATGTATTTGTCTCTCCTTATAAATGTGGGCAAGCCATATTGACTCAGTGTATGTTCTGTATATTGTCTAGGACAGACTTAGGCAATTTATGGCCCATGGACTACCCGGCCGTTTGTCTGTTCCTGTCTGGCCCTGAACTGTGCTCTGTTATGGCTGGCTGACAGTGGATGCGCCGGCCTCCAAGGCCAGTGCTTCCATTGCAAGCCATAGCCCAGCACAGTTCGGCAATCTTTCCGTGCCTGGACTGATTTCCTCCTCAGTCATTGGTTGCTAGGTCCAATGGTGTCCTAGCAACCAATGACATCAAGGGTCCTCCTCCTCTGCAGTCATAGGTTGCAGTCCTAAGAACCAGTGACAAAAGTCTTCCCTCCCCCAGTATTACAGGAGGATGTCCGCCCTCTTCTGCAGCTCCTGGGGGTGTCTGTCCTCTCCTGCAGCTCCACCTCCTGACTCCAGCCTGTGGCCTGTTAAGAAAAAAAATAAGCAGGTATGTGCCACATACTATGTGGGTACAAAAAAAGGCTTAGTTCAGGGGCCTTTCGCACCTTTTGCAGTTCATTAATTGCTCCGTACCGTGCGATTAACGCACAGGAGCCACGTGAGGCACCTACTGTGTGTTACAGTGCGGTAGGAGTGTTGCATGCACCACTTTATTTTAACTATAGTGCAAAGTATGTTATTGCAGCACAGTTGATCGCATTGCGGCCCGGAGGTGCCGCAGAATGAATTTCAGCCTATTGGTTTGGCCCTCCACAACAGTCACATTTTCTCAGGGGGCCAAATCAGAAACTAAGTACAGGACAAATGTGCTTTATGTGCTTTAGAGATAGTCTTTGGATAGTTTAGACCCATAATATTGTTACTGAGCTTTAGTAGGTTTAATTGAATTTCAGTAAGGGGAAAAAAAACATACAATTCACATATGTACATATGAGGACAGTAATAGTAAGCCAATGGCTCTACCCATACACTAAACAAAAGAAAATACAAGCAGCGGATTTTTGTGTAATTCCATTTGTGGTATCAAACAGTTAATGCTTAACAAGGAAAATCTTCTTAGATTAACATAAAATTAACTATCACTAATTAGGGGAAATAACCATCTCTAGCTATGAGCATACACTTCATAATTAATACATTATCATATATTATACGTCCCATAATTAGGCTTCCTTGATTAACTTATTTTCCTCATGTATTGTGCTACATTATTTGCTGTGTAAGGTCAAAGGTTCAATTGGTATCTATAATTAGTGAAGAGTATTTTACACCTGCTTCTTATAGGGTATAAAATTGAATGTCCGCCAAATATCTGGCGGCCTCACACCAGGCCTATTGTTGTGTGTAGTATGGATCTTGGGTCACTGACATCAACTGCTGAAATTGGTGGCGCTCATTGGGTTTTTGGACAATCTTGTAACTGCAGCTAAGCCAATTCCTTATTTTATACTATGACGTTACATTAGATAACGGAAAATTGTTATCACATACTTACCATAATTTTCCTTTCCTGGCTCTCCTCATGTCGGCACACTAATAGCTATGCTGACATGAGGTGAGCCAGGAAAACGGAAAATTGTTATCACATACTTACCGTAATTTTCCTTTCCTGGCTCTCCTCATGTCGGCATAGCTATTAGTGTGCCGACATGAGGTGAGCCAGGAAAATATTATACCATTAAACAGGATGTGCAATATGATTGAACGCTGATGTAGTCGAATTTGCCAAACTCAGCATCTGCGCTTGCGCACAGAACGATATTATCGAGGAAACCGGGATATATTTACAAAGTATTTGGTTTAAATAGTTAATTGTGACCTTTAATAATATGCCACCCATCATTTACTGCCATGGACGGTATTTTATTGACGGTCACAATTAACAATTACAAACGAATACTTTGTAAATAAATGCCGGTTTCCTTGGTAATCCCGTCTGTACGTAAGCGCGGATACTGGGTTAGCGTTCTCGACAGAACACCGCACTAACTTTTTAAACAAGCAGCTGCCCGAGGTCCTGCACTTGCTGGGGACCTCGGCAGCCTTCCTGTTAAACATGCGGTGCCATGCTGGTGGGGGGGGGGGGCTATATGGTTTCTTGCACCGGGGCCCTGAAGGTTCTAGTTACGCCTCTGGTAAAACCCTAATATCCTGTTCAGTTTGGGGCACCAGCTCAAATCAAAGATTTGAACTGTCCTGGAAAGCGTGAAAAGAAGGGCAACTTATTGACTAAAGGGCAAAAACGACCCCAGAAAGATTAGCTAAACTGAATTTATAGTCCCTTGAGATTAAGGGTGGGGATATTAAATATATACAGTAAGTCGTCTACACAGTAAACTTGATGGAAAATTGTTCACAAATATGCCATTGCACATGGTACAGTGAAGTTTCCTCGCTACATATGAACAGGAGTCTTTACCGTAATAGCTCTGAAAATTTAGAATAGACATTCACAGGACCTAGTTCAAATCACCATAACAGATGCTTCAAAAAAAGTTTAGATGTGTGTAAGAGACTTACCAGAAATCCAGTCCGTGCTCAGAGATGTGCGTATACATCACGCAATTCTACGCTAAAAGTTCCAGGTTGATGCGCATTGGCGCAAAGGCATGCGTGTACTGGATTACTTACACAGAAATGATGGATAGGAGCATGCACATTAGCGCAGTGATGAACGTTTTTCAGTGGCCATGCTTGGCCTATTTAAACAGACACGAACATGAAGCCAGTTACTGAGTGGTCATCAGCTAGATCCTGTGTTCCTTGTTCCTGATCCTGTTACCTGTCTTCCTGTGTATGAACCTGGCTCCTGACCTACCAACTTTACCTTTGTCTTCTGATCTGGTACCTGGACATTCTGCTTATCTGTGTATGATCCAGTCTTACAATCTTTGACTCTGTTCTTGATTATCATTCTGGTACCGCTAAAACGCTGCTTCCCTATGTATAACCTCGGCTTATGATGCTGACTCCGATATTGGCTCTCCATCTGTTGCCTGGAACTCCAGCTGTGTTGCGTCTATATACCTGATCCATGTTCACCTATAGTGCATCATCTATCGTCTCTAGCATCCAGGGGTTTCCTTGGTCATCCCGATCCTACAGATTCGGTCATCTGCTCTACGTTGTCAAGCATTCGCACAGACTGCAGCCAGCCATCAGCACTGGTGTATGTACCACTCAAAGTCCTAACATCCCCTGTTACCACCTTCATAGTTGTGGGAAGAGAGATGCATGAGCAGTGCCCTTATTAACTCGGTCTCCAACCGAGAATACACATATGTCCTAGCATAGACTTGCATTGATCCAGTGCAGTAAAACGCAGATTAGTGCTGTATGTGTGAACGGGCCTATAACCTTGAGATTTATAAAGGGAGTGTAGCCAAACTACTTTGTAGATATGTTTTTCATCTTTGTAGATATGTTTTTCATCCAAACCTAGTTTGGATACTAGCTACCCTACCCCACTTCCTTTTGTTAGTAATAAGGAGATCCTGGAACACAACTGTCATTGATTTTGGAACACCCAGCAAGGTTAGCTCAATTGAATAAACTGTCTGACTTTAACTCAGTTGCTGTGTTTACCGGATATTATAAGCAGTTCACTGAATGCTTTTCCTTGTTGCCTGCAGACTCTCATTATCTCTACAGTTGTCTTGCACTGTAACTCATGGCTGACATACACATTGCCAGTAGGGAGCATATCAACACATTTATATATGAAATGTGATCATGAAAAATATGACAGAGCAGTTATATGAAAAAAAAAAAAGTGCAAACATTTTATCATCAGTCAAAAAGCTATTTCACGGTAAGTGTCACCATAACAACACAAAATGAAAATTGAAAAAAAAACCCAATAGGTTTACTTTAAATGTATTATAGTGACTGTGTGCTACTGCAATATAATATCACTTATATTCATTTGTCCATATGTACAGGATTTAGTTTTCAGCATCGCAGAAATGAACATCATGTGTAAGAAAAAGCCATTTTACTGGAACAGGATGTAACACTCGGCTTACCGATAGCTTTTGCTATAGTATTTCATACACAAACTAATAGGAGTAAGATTCACAGCTCAAAGCCTCTAAAAGTCGAGTCAGAAAATAACCGTATGATGCAATTTGGCCTGTGCTCAGCGTTTCAGATTAGTGGCAGACTTTTCAGACAGTCCACCTTAAAACTACAGCCTGGGTAAATGCCTAATAGCAATGTTCAGTTTATTAGTACCAGTCATTACATTATTGATGAAAACCAGCAATAAACCTGTGCACTTTCCCTCCTGTGTCATTAGGCCTCAGGCATTGTTTAAATTAGCTGTTGGTATAGGCAGGCATCCTTGTAACGTTTATCTTATGTGACCATTTAGAACCAACAAGGGTGATTTATGTACCATCCTTATGTGTCTATATATTAGTGGGATGGCTACAAATAGAGTGAAGCCTCTCACATTATACAAACCCTTGGTTTAGACGATTCTGTCATTCTATTGCCCATCAACTAAAAAATGACAGCATTCCGTAGGCAAAAACTAGATCTAAACCCGATTGCTAAAATCACTTATAAACATTTCATATAAGTTGAAAGAGGTTTTTTTTGGTCTTTTAATCTGCAGCTTTCATCAAAAAATACACACCATGAGGGTCCTTGTTTAAGCACTTCCTCTTCTGGATTCATAACTGTCTTCCAATTTTGCTCCTGCGTTGTCAGCCTGCCACACACTTCACTGATGATGACTACAGGTGGTTGGGCACACATGGGACTGCATGCCCTATAAGCCACCCTCACCCCAAATATATGTATCCCTGTTCACACCTAGGCATTTGTTGCTCAAAGCTAAGCTAAAACGCTCAAGACAAGGAATCCTATTTATTTATATGGCCCTTGTTCACAACTAAGCGTTTTGTCACAAGCAGAAGAACGCCTGTTGGTGGAAAAAGTAAATGAGCCACTCTTTGGAAGATTACAGCACTTTTTGATCCCAGAGGCTTCAATGGGAAATGCCTGGAATGCGTTTCAAGTGTTTTTGCACATTTTGTTGAGCGTTTTGTCGCACTCATTTTCTCGTTGAAGTCTATGGGACTAAAAAGTGTTGTAATCTTTTAAAAAGTAGCTCATAGACTTCAAGGGAATCTTAGTGCAAATAAAACTCAACAAAATGTGCAAAAACGCTTGAAACGCATTCCAGGCATTTCCCAATGAAGTCTATGTGGTCCAAAAAGCACTGTAATCTGCCAAAAAAATTAAATTGACTTTTTTCATCAACAGACTTTTCTGTTTGAGATAAAATGCTCAGGTGTGAACAGGGGCTATAGAAATGAATGGGATTCCTTGTCTTGAGCGTTTCATTGTTCTTAGCTTTGAGCGACAAAATGCCTAGGTGTGATCGGGGTCTAAAGCATCAAATTAGGTAAATAAAAACACGACAAGCCAAAGCATTGAAAAATCTATAGGCCATGACCCCTTTATTGCGTTAACATTTTAATTTGTTAAAAATGTAATTGAATAAATCTAAATAACAAACAGAAATAACTAATCAAGGGAACCATAAACTGACCAAAACCACTTACTCTTTAAGACTCAAGCTAACAACTGTAATCAGACCAAGAATACACACACTGTCCACCCACCAACGCCATGTAGATTGACTGGCAAAAAAGGGGCGGGGAAAGAAGTGTCCCGTTAAAGGTTGGAAGTCCCTGATGTCACTGCTGACAGCTACCTTACTTCCAGGATATTTAAAGGGCACAGGAGAGACAAGCATTGGACAGCTGTTTTCCCTCCAAAAGTTGATCAGCTTGCTGCTTGACACATATTCCACATAGCAACAGCCACAATTATCCAGCTGTTGTAGCCTCACATTTTTCCTCAGCCCAGCAACTCCAGTCACCATCAGTCTTGAAAGAAAGAATAGAAAGTACAAGCAAGCAGCCCAAGAACATATTAATATCTGCAGTATCCACTAATACTAAACATTAAAATAAACCAATAATAACAGTAAAAATATACAGTACTAACTGCACAATAAGGGTGACAGAGGTGATAATCCCATGGGGCCACTTCTTTATTTTTTTTGTGGCTATACATTGCACAGTCATGGTCGGTTGCTACAAACAGGAAGCTAGATGCATTAATGTGCAAACAAAGGCTGGACTGCATGTAGGCAGGGAGTAGATGAAAAAGGTTTCAATTAGCAGCTGCACTCAAAGTAAAGAAGGTTGAAAAAAGGTTAAAAAAAATATGTCAGGCCAAAACTGAAAATTACTATTTTTACAATATATTTTTTTAAATGATTACATTATTTTGTAATTATTTTATTTTTATCAATTTTTTTTTCTTCCTGGGGGCCCTTTGAAAATAGAAAAAGAGATTGAGGACAATCCTCAATCTCTTTTTCTGCAGCCCCTGTTATGAATTAACTGGAAGCCTCTATACTGAGTGCTCCTGCGCATTTATACATTGTGGATATTTTATACTTATTATGTCCACAATCATGAATGAATAGGAAGTGATATAGATCACTTCCTATTCATTCTAAACTCTACACAGTAACTCACAGTGTGTCCAGTTATTTACAAACATTCAACAATCAGCTGATCATTTAGTGTTTGTATACCGCTCTACATCCTGAATCCCCCTGTGACAGATTATATCTGTCACCGCCCCACACCGCTCTCCATCCTGACAGAGAAGGCGGAGCCGGGTGGTGCGGGAGGAGAGCCCGGCCTCCTAAAATTATGACAGCTGTCACCGCCGAGCACCGCACAGCATTTAGAAAGCTTCTCTCCTTCCTGCACCACCCGGCTCCGGTGGTGAGAAGCTAGGGATATATTTAATTTTTGGCCGCAATTTGCTAAAAGTGCCATTTTCAGTCGAAATTTTGGTGCATCCCTAAAAATTACTTCAGTAAAAAAAATAAACATGACAATGGTTGTGTTATTCACAGTGCTTCAGCAAAGTAAAAGTTGTCTAATTCATATTTTGATCTACTTTAAAGTGCTTTAAAGGCTCCTGTATAAAATCCAGTAACTATGTGATGCACAAGCTTCAAAAAGAAACAAAAAAAACAATGAATTTACCTCCCCTGACTGAGCTAAATCTTCCTTCATTTGTGTCTCACTCACTCACCCTCCCAGACACTGCAACAGAGAAAGCTCCAATTCAGAACGTAGTGGGCAGGACAGGGCCTCCAGCCTGGAGGTCAGCTACAAAAACACTCTGTGAAGCTCATGGACAAAACACGGACCAAAAGTCATCAACAACCAATCCAGCTTAAAAAAAACCTGAGTGGTTGCTCTGGGATACTGCTCTACTTCTCCCCTAACACAGCAGCAGGTTGTTACCATGGTAACTAGAGGTGCCTAGGTCCCAGCTCGGTGATCCCCCGCATTCAGACGTACTGCAGGCTCTCTTCCCATCGCTAGACGAGAAGCGCGCACCCGCCTCTGATTGGTCCTGACGTCATCAGCCACGGCCTGCACTACGAGTCGCATCTTAGCGACGTCGTATGCTGAGAAGCATGTCGGAGAGGAAGCGGAGGGCAAGGAGAAGCCGCAGTACGTAGCCAGGGACAGTGAGACTCTCACTGAGACCGACGTGAGACTGCACAGGTCATCGCCGCTGCGGCCGGCGGGGACTCGTCCTTCAGATGCCGCTGCCCGCAGCGGCAGCCCACACACTGGTTTCGATCGTGCGACTGTCACTGCCAATTTTCCGTCCTGCTCCCTGGCGCTGTAAGGCAAGTGCCCATGTTGCCTTGCGCTAGCGCCGGCCCTGGGGCAGGACTGGGTATGGCCAGTTGCTGATTGGCTACAATCAGTGGGTGTGGCTGTGGCTATCAGTGACAATGCTGATAGCCACACCCATACAACATTGTCTCATTTTTTTTTTGAGAGAGTAGTGGATAATTGAAGGAGGGAAGGGAGGCGTCATGATGTTTAAGTAGATTTTTTATTTGTTAAGGATGTTTTGGTGTAACGATTTCTTTGTCTATCTCGATTGGTGTCTATGTGTATGATGTAAACTAAGTTACATAGGGTTCTAAACTGGTTATACTAGATGTCACTGGGTTTTATAATATGGGAACTCACTACTATGGATATTACTATAGGTAACTGAATTATATAATAGTATAATATTACACTAATTAGTGAAAAGAATTTCTACATGGGAGGTTTTTTTTCCCCTTTTCATAATTATTACCAAATAACAATTTTTATACTTATTTAATGATTTGGACAATGAGTATTTTCTCACATTAGTGTAATTGTTTTGTATGCACTGATGAGCAATTTAAGGCCATTCTAGGCCATTTATAATTATAGGAGGCAATATATTATCACAAAATATGAAATGGGTAAACGTTAATTATTTTAAATTGTAATTATAGTTAATATTAATGCTAATTCACAATATATTTTTTTTAACTAGTGTAACTGGGGACAACAGCCCTGGTTAGAAACTAAGTTATGGATATCAGGTATAATATAAGGGATAGACGGAAATAATGTAGTTTTGTTTTGTATTATTGTTGAATGTGTGTCAGTTGTCTAAAATGTGACAAATTAAGATTAATGTTTGGAAACATTAATAAATATATACTAAACAAAAAAAACATTGTCTCATCCCATTGTAGAGCAGCAGGCATTGCCTAGATGAGAGTGGCAACTTTGCTCTGTAGTCATTGCAGCATCATTGTCACCCCATCACAGAACACTGCATTAGACGGACTTCATTGACAGAATCAAACAGTATCTGTGGGACTTTGTATGGGGACTAAGAGAAAACTGTAAGCGCAGATGCTCTTATATTTAAGTGCTGCAGCAAATATTTGATTTGAGAGTCCATAGTTCTACTTTTAAGTGTATTTCCACTTTTTTTTGCCAAATTGGGATAACACCTGCTTTATATTTGTTGCACGTTCACATTCATATAGCATAACTTAAAAAATATCTGTTAAAAAATGTATTTTTCTTGAAGACGTTTCACTGGTCATCCAACTGGTTTTCTCAATTCAGAATGAATTGAGACATTTTCTAAATTCTGAATTGAGAAAGCTGGTCGGATGTCCAGTGAAACGTCTTCAAGAAAAATACAGAAGTCCAGTTACCTTGACTTATTTTTTTACAGATATACCATGACTTGGATGGATGAGAACCTTAAAATTTGTAGCTCACCTTTTTTCAATGATGTTTCTGCAAACTCCAGGACTTCATTGTTAAAGTCTGGTCAAAAGTGTTCTAAACCCTTGCAGTAGGGCTACCCCCACAGTCAGGGCTGGTGCTAGACTATTTTGCACCCTAGGCAAGACCAGCTTATCTGCACCCTCAGCCCCCCTCCTGAGGCGCAAACCCCCAATCCTCCCCCTGCACGGCTCCATTCTCCTGCCGGCTAGCTTCCGCAGGCGACAGATGGATATAAGCAGCCTGGAGCAATAGCAGACTGGCTATTGAAACCCCACCCACAGAGCAAAGGAGCGGACTTGAGAGATAAAGTTATCTCTCAGTTCCTCTCCTCTGTCAGTGGGCAGGTGCAATAGACAGTCTGCTATTGGCTTTTGGTATTTGAAATAGACAGGGAGGCGCCATGGGGGGTGAGTGGTCGAGGTAGCGGCCTTGGCAGCAGTGCATCCTAGGCGGCTGCCTAGTTTGCCTAGTGGCAGCACCGATCCTGGCCACACTGCAAGAGTTAAATGCTCCTTTTTGCCTAGGTGCTAAAAAAAAAAAAAAGTTACTCACCTGAACCTCGGAGCCGGGCTGCTTTTAGACCCCTCCTTGGAGCCTCACTCCCCCTCCGCTGCAGTGGTCTAAGGATCCTTGAGTCATCCTGTTCTACGCACGTGTTCTACGTGTATAGGACATGAGGACACCAAGGGACATATCATTTCTGCAGCGGAGGAGACAGGCTTCAGGGACCGGAGCAGAAGCCAGCTGGCTCTGCAGTTCAGGTGAGTATAATCTTTTTTTAGCACCTAGACAAAATTGAGCACTTAACCCTTGCAGTGCGGAGGTCTGTCCTAACAAAGGGTTAAAGAACTGAAGACATAATATGTTAATTCACTTTTTTTTTTTTTAAACTGTCCTTCAGTCAGTCTCTTATCAACTCACAGGCATTCAGTCTAACTACTAGGAGCTGTCTGTAGAGTTCTATGTATAATCCTGCTGCAAATAAACTGCTAAAAAGGTAAGAACATTTTTTTCAATTATTTTTAGGTATACTGTGTTGATAGAAACACATACATATTTAGTGGGGTTTTCTCAGGATTGTCTGCAAAAGTGTTTTTGCACTTTAAATAATATTAGAATTGCATCACCATATTAAGCCATAAGCCATATTATATGACCAATTAGTGAGGGCAAGGGTGATATATGTATCACCCTTGTGTCTATTGTTGCCGGATTGGTGCAATAGGCTCGATTCACAAAGCTTTAAGGTGCCCATACACAGTGCGATTATCTCACGATAATCGCGGGAAATCCCGCGATCATACGATAATCGCAAAGTGTATGGAAGGCGTGCGACCGTTTTTACTGTACGGTCGCACGTCTTTTGTCTAAGGAGCATGCTAGAAAACCACGTACCTTAGGGTGGCGGGCTTGCGATGATCGCAAGTACGATCTGCCTGTCCAAGATGGGCAGATCGTACGTTTTTTAAACTACTTTACAACCATCGCAAGACTGAGGTCTTGCGATGGTTGTAAAGTGTATGGACACCTTTACACACGGATAAGGAGCTTTATTATTAGTCGTGTCACTAAAGTTTTCAAGTCCCATTGCATTTAGCTGAAAATAAATGTCACTTTTCTGAAAATAAAGTACCCTTATGCTGGTCTGTTAGCTTTGCACATTGAACCTATTTCTTATCTATTACCATATGTAAAGTAGGCACTGATCTTATATTGAATGCAAGCGGTTAGGTGCAGTACAGCCATCAACATTATATGGCCACATATTTGGTCAACGACATTGACCTAATATAACCATGTGGCCATATGACGTCAATGATGTCAGGACAAGCATCCCACCCCCTTGTGTATGTTTAGCTGCGGGGCAGGGAATGCCCTGGCTAGCAGCTGATTAGGTGGGAGACCCCATGTTGCTTCCAGGTTAGAACCGGGAACTTTGAAAATGCATTCCTCCATAATGACTATAGCTATAGAGGTGAATGGGGGCTTGTTTTAGACTGCTTTCACTGCTTGTTCACAATATTTAAAGCTGAAGTGTAGCTTTTGCATATAATACCTCCCCCCAAATTAACATTCAAAATTCTCAATGAAATCATATTTTTATGGTCATCTTTTTAAAAAAAAGAATTGTTTTGAGACCCAGTGGTTGGAAGAACACATCTCCAGAATGCCTTTTTATGCATGTCTGCTTCTTCCTGCTGGTCACTGGGTGTGCAGTCTGCTGATTGGTTGAGTGTAGTTGCAGGCATAGCTAAAGGGAGCCAGAGATGTGTTTTTTTACATAAAGAACCAGCACAAAATGATTTATAGCAGAGAAAGCGAATAGCTGTGAGAGAGGGGCCAACTAATGGCAGGGATCAGGGGGAGAAGTGATTGATGAATGATCATTCAGACAGGAAATTAAGGTGATCTCAAGATAGCTGCTGTAGCTTCAAAGGGTTATATAATGGAGATGTACAAGGGGTTAAGAGTATTCAGTTTCAAGAAATGAGAGGGCTTGCTCCAAGTGTGGGCAACAAAGGTAATGCTGGAATTCACATTTAAATACTTTAGTGTGCATAGTCTGGGCATAGGTTCACATTCAGGATTCTTTGTATGTCCATGAGTCCAATGCATGTTGTATGTGTATGTAATCTATCTGCGTGTATGTTATGAGTGCACATCAGATTTTTCATTTTACTTTATCTGTTGTTTTGTACATTTAAAAGCTACCTTTTAGACCATGTTACACCCATATTCAGGGTATAACATCAAACATGTCCACATTTCACAGGGCTTACCCTTTGGGCATCACCCTAAATCACAGTGGTGCTTTCACTGGTAGGGGCATGTTTCAGTGTTGATTGACTTTCTGTCTACTTAAGTAATGCTGTATCTCAAGGCTGACTTTATGCCAGGCATATTTCCATACACAATTACACGATTTGTGCATTTGTTTTGCTGCCTCCTGTTCATTTCTAGAGGGCCCCCATTGCATATCAACTCAGGAAACAATGCAACTGACCTGACCCCTCAAAGCACCACTGTGAAAACACGTGTGTTGTGGTGTGTTGCAACATCAAAAATGTGTCATGTACTTTTTTATGGTGCATTATCGATCTTAAAGGCCCCATAGGAATTGAAATGGCTGCTCAAGCTCACTATGCATCAATACGCCAAAGACACACGTCAACACACACTAAAAATTGAACACAAGTGTGTAAATGGACCCTTACAAAGGGACTATAAGAGGTTCAAAATGTTGGTATTACGCAACAATGTCCTTCTGCCTATTTTTTGTTCTACAAATGCAATGCAAAGACTGTTCAAACATCAAACATGAACGTACAGATGACACACAGCTTTATATTATATTTACAAACCAGTGAAATCATCTGTACAGAATGAAGATGAATACTTTTTTTATTATGGATTCACAAATGTTCAGTCTGACAGTTATTGCTCTGACAGCATTGTGTGTAAAGGAATGAGGAGAATGCCAGGTGTTTATGACCTGTGATCCTTCTTTCTATGTTATTCTGGATATCCGTGCATTTCTTGACATAGCATCCCTGATGGATTTCTATACTCAAGGGATCGTGTTTGGGAAAGCCTGCTGAGTGAGAGCATAAATGCAATAACAGGGATGCTACACAGCAGTCACTAGACACATCCCTGCCATCCTGCTTATGGCCCTGTGTGCACGAACATGTCTGGCGAAGCGTATCCAGTCTTGAAAAACTGTTACAGGTTGGAAATTGTGTCATTTCTTTTTACTGACCCCATCATGACCAAAATTTCCAGATCACCAACTTCAGGCCAGAGGTTGTCTGGGTTGGCAGAACTGTACGATGAAGGCGCCAGCAGAAAATTGTTTCTAAAGACAGCGACTAATTCAGCTGTTCATGCCTATGGACTATTACATTGTGTAGATCCAATATTCTCTTCATTTCTGACAAATGTAATAATGTAAGGCAGTAAATTGAGATAATCCACTCTGTAAATATCATTCATTAGACAAATTCTGCAATGCTGTATGTGCAGTGACTACATATGTCCATTAGTGACTCAGTGTTTGCTTAGAGGGTGAGAGATTTGTCTCATGACACTCATTTCCCCTCCAACCTAGTTCATACGCTTTTTTAAATACCTTCTGGAGCATTTTATTCTCAACTAAATCCATCATCTGGTTCCTTCATAGGCACCATTTCTGGATGTGGGTAACTTAATGCAGTGCTGCAGATGTGATTCTGACAGCCGCCACCAGCGGTACCCTTGTACCCTGATGTTGCACAGCAAATAGGAAGTATCCATGTCACCGACTGTGTGAAAGAACGATTCTGCTTCCTGAAGGAACAAGAGAGATGGGCCCGGAAAGGGAGAAAAGACATGGACTGACACAACATAAGGTGAGTAAAAGGGGCATTTCGATTATTTTTATTTTTCATGCCAGCAGTTAGTTAGAGGGGGTGTTGGGGAAGGGCTGGGGACAAGAGAATCGGGAAGATTAGCTTTGAAGCAAATCTGCCGCTAAGCTAAATGTACCGCATCTGTCTTATGCTGTTGTTTCTTTACTAAACTTAGTGCTTTTATTGCTGAACTGTAACTGACCTGAGAATCGTTTTTTCTGTGTTCTGCAGATTTTCCAGTCTAAGCCTGGTGTGTTGATTGCTTCCACCCATTGCTGGGTGAATGCTCCATGAAGCGGTGTGGGAGGGTTAACCGCAAGTTATGAATATTTATCTGACCCACCCAATCCCTGAGGAGCTGGCTCAGAGGTATGACTGAGGAGATGATAAATGTTTGGGAGCACCTTTCCATAAAGCTCTCTCACTAGGAGGAGGCCTGTGTGAGGATACTGTTAGCATGTGCCATGTGCTGGGGGCCCTGGATACTAAGCTACTGCTGGAGTGGATACCTGAAAGTAGCTGTGCTGGAGAAGGGATCTTCTTGCAAAATATTGTCGTAGAGGAGCTAGGTAGAAGCTACCTTCTGGACATTGTGAGAATAATTCATTGCCTACAGATCAAGGTATCATATAGAAGCCAATTGGTGCATTATAAGGACTGTGACTTCTCTTACAGGGTCAGAGGTTTACCTGGCTGCCCTCTGTCTATAAGCATCTATTTTTGGAGGTTGCTCTCATAGGACCTGATGGTGCTGCTACTATTTAGAATGATCTGTCCTCCATTTTTGTGCTTTCACATTTCCTTTATCCCTATACCCTCTCTCCTGAGTTTTTATATTCAGCAATAAATTGTAAAAAGACCCTGAGACTCAAGCCTGATCATTACCAGAAGATATAATTGTTGCTAGATCTGGAAAAGGGCAGGTAACTGCAGAACAGGTAGATCACAGGCCCAACCCCAAAAATTACCAGTGGCTTCTGCAGAAGTCACCACTACATAAAACTGTAGAGTAAAGGAATCCTTGCTAAGACATTGGATACTCACCTCTCCTACTGCCTGCACTGCCAAGTTCTGCAGTTGTTAGGAGAATCAACCAGCTGAAGATCCTGCAGAATCTGACATTTCTGGTGGTGACTTCTTGGTCTCTCATTGCATGCTGTGCTTCCTCCCCCTGGCCTGCTACCTTTCTACAAGGCAAAGTAGTGATGTAGAGGCTAGTAGATCAAACCACAGAGCACAGTAGGGGACAAGGGCTCTGACACTTCTGGAAGTTTCAGGTTCTGCACAACCTTCAGCTAGTGATTTCTCTTCCATTCTGCAGAAATCAGTAAAGCTGGTAGCAGGATAGGTAAGTTATCAATGTCTTTGCCGGGAACCTTTTATTGTACACTCTAATTTTATCAGCACAATTCCTTTAAATCAAAACTTGTGGACTGCCTCAACATTGGCCCCCTGTGCTCAAAAATACATGATCCAAATAACATCGCTGACATGATTGTCCTGATGGTCTCTAATGTACAAAATTGCTTAAACCAATGACATAACCAAAAACATTGTCCCAATAGTCCCAATGCGTTTCGCAACTTTAGCTTCTTCAGGGGACCGGTACTTTATAGTCATGCATAAGCAATGCCTGAGGTAAAAACAAATGTGCGGCGGATCAAGATGATTGGGTGGCTGGAAAACCACCGACCCCCACATTCCGTCCCTTGTTGTGCCTGGGACCCCGGGGCATCAGGGGGAGGAGCGCCTGGGAAGCTTCACAGGAGCCCAGGCTGCCCTACTGGGATGTTTCTATAAAAGGCATCTAGTAAGGAATGGCCTCCTTCCAGTAATGTAGTGGTCCTAATTCCTCAACCTATTGGAAAAGAGGATAGGAGATTTCTAAGAATTGTAGTCATGGGCCAAAATTCCTTCATGTCTCCACATTAGAATTTTTCCTCTAAATGTATTTGTATAATTCGACACATACATATTTGCCTTTTTAAGTTAGTGTGAGCCTGTCAAGTATTAGGTGTGTTCCAATCCAAAAGGTCCCTGTGTTTAGTCTATAATGTGTATTGACTCTCGACAATGTCACTGCATGTGGGTGAGATCAATTAGCTGCAACCTGCCGTAAAAGGTGCACCGTGAGTAGTGGCTGTGATAAGCAGCCGGACAACGCTCAAACAGAAGCTCTCAGGGCTGAAGCATCCATCCACCGTCTTGTTGTGCTCAGATCCCGTCCCGTCGTCAATGACAGCACATCTGTAAGAACCTCATGACATATCCTTCATTGAAGAGCACAACAAGACGGTGGATGGATCCTATTTTTTCTTACAATTCCTTTAAAGCAAACCTGCACATTCTCCAGTCACGACAAGGCAAGAGGTTTGGTTTAATCCTCCACCCCTCCCCAGCAGCTTCTACTTACCTTTTCCTTACCTACCCCTCCACTCAGGTATGAAGGACTATGTGTTCAGGCCATGTGTCAACACTGAACCAATAAGCATTGTAACAGATGGAGTCCATTGCCATGTGTAAGGTTTGATTCTGGCAAATCCCAGTGGTTTCCGTTTGTTCTTGGTAGCTAAATGGAGCCGTATCCTCTTTAGCTCTGAAGCGAACAGACATGCTGCCCAGCGTAAGCTGCTGCTACTGCTCTGTGTTGCCTACTGATCTCAGAAATGGGAATGTACAATAAATAAACTAAAAATTATTTTCCTGCGTCTGGAATAAATATCTCCAATTTGCGTATTTAGCTACATTAACCAAGCAGAGATGCATACAGTATATGGAGTGATATGAATAACAAAAAAGGACCATAAATGTTTCAGTTGTTTAAGCTATTTTGAAGGATCTTATGAAAAGGCTCCTACAGTGGAGAAAATAATTGACAAAAAGCAATATTAAACTAAAAGATAAACAGTTCTTTTAAAATCTGTACAAGTTTATAAAACTGACTGGTTTCCTGTAGGTATATGGACTTCTTTCCAGGAAAAAAAGCCCCAAAACTCGCAATAAGATGGTTTTGTCAGGCTTATTGCATCCTTTCTAAGTCCCACAGAACATAAATCCTGCATTAATGAATCAGCTCTGAATGTGAGCACTTGTGTTATCTGTATGTCCCCAGGGAGATCGTTCCCTGTCTGAATGCTGAGCTCCATTGATTCTTCTTGTGCATGTTCAATATTGAGGTTTGCAAAAGGAACTATCCATTGTTACACTTTTTCCGACTTTGCCTTCCAAGTATTACTATTCATAGACTGTCAGCTGTCATTATGGTGCATAGTCTGGTTCCCGCTGCCTTCATATTGTATGTATAATTTTGGCATGCATATTTTTTAAGTGCCACAAGGTACGATGTGATTTCTCATTTTAACAAACACCACAATACAAATACATTATGGGAAATAAATTATTCACATAGTATAAATGCTAGGGAACTGAAATTCAACATGGGGAGCACACTCACCCTCCCCCTGTCTCAAAACCATTTAAAATGTAATTGCAGCAACACACTGAGAGACAGAGGCACATTGGGGTGCTAGAATACAAAGCAAATAAGTCATGGGCTATGGATGGGACCATAAACAAGTTCTGGATTCAGCTTAACAATTCTTCATTATTAGAATAGATTCTGCTAACCACTGAACCAAATCCAATTCCTAAATTGTTCATCCCAATAAAACATTCAAGTGAAACAGTTACAGAGCTATTTCTTAAATCATTATGTTTCTTAAAGCACACATATGCTTTTCTCATGTTTAATGCCCCTCATTGCCAGCAGTGCTTATTCATCTTTCCTTCGCTCCCCCACCTCTCTCTGTTCATTTATCAGAATTGAAGTAGATATCCTGTACTTCTAGATATGGAGGAACATGTGGAATGAATTGTCCTTCCTATACCTTCTTCAGTCGCAACACTATATTGAAGAGAAAGGGACCATAATGCCCCATTCACACTTTTAGGTGGGTCAGGATCGCAAAAGGATCTCAGATTCCTCCGTGATACACATGCGATCAGCTGTAGGTGGAAGGCTCTGTACAATACAATGATGGCAGACACTGCCCACACCTGTTTGCAGGCCATTTACATATAATTGCATGTGTCACAATTACCCGCAAACAACCGAAACTGGGAGCAGACTGTTTGCGTCCAGCTGCTGGGATGAATTGTTCCACATTGCCTACAGAGATCAGAGATTGCTTTAAAGTGCATGAATTTCATATTTTAATGTTAATTTATAGCCTGACAAGAGTTACACTTTAAAATTGCTTAGTGGCACAAAAGAAGGAGTGGGGGAACAGTATGAAGCTCCAAAAACACCAATTTACAAGCTTATTCTAAGGTGCTAAACTTTGCCACTGTTGATGCTGTTCATGACTCTTTCATTCACAGTGTTTGTCATTTAACATAATGAGGCCCCTTTACATTGGAGTGCTCTTCTTTACATCAGAGTCGTCCCTTCACATTAGGAGCCGCCTCCACATCAAAGTGCCCACTTCACATCAGAAGTCCTCATTTCCATCAGTATTCCTCCTTTACATCAGGAGCCCCCGTACATCAGAGATCCACTTTCAATTCAGAAGTCCAGCTCCACAGCAGGAGCCCCCTTCACATAGGAGTCCTCCCATTCACATCAGAGTGCCCACTTCATATTAGGGTCCCTTTATTTAACCTCAGAGTTTCCACTTCACAACAGACTTTCCCTCGTTTCCCATTAGAGCCCCCTTCACATCAGGAGCCCCCTTACAGCAGAGACCTCCTTTTGATTTAGAAGCCTCCTTTCACATCAGAAGTCCATCTTTGCTTCAGGAGCTCCCCTTTACATAGAAGTTCTCCCCTTCACATCAGAGTACCCTCTTCACATCAGAGTGCCCCCTTCACATCATGAGACCCCTTTACATGAGAGTCCCTCTCTTCACATCAGAGTCTCCCCTTTCACATCAAGAGCCTCCCTTCATATCATAATCCCTCCCCAATTCACAGGTCCCCCCTTCACATGGATGCCCCCCTTTATATCAGAGGCTCCCCTTCACATCAGAAGTCCCCCTTCACATTGAATCCCCCACCGTATCAGAAGCTTCCCTTCCCGTCATGAGCCCCCTTTACATCAGTGTGCTCTTCTTTACATTAGAGTCCACCCCTTGACATCGGAGTTCACCCTTCAGATCCGTAATCCCCCTTCCTCCCCTTCACATCAGAGTCCCTTCATTTCACATCAGTGTCCCCCCTTCACATCAGAAGTCCCCTTTCACATTGAAGTCCACCAAGAAACATTATAGACCCTATTCACATTTGGGTCCCTCCTTTACATCAGGAGCCCCCTTCAGATCAGAGTCCTTCTCTTCACATCCGATGCCCCTCCTTCCACATCAAAGTTCCCTCCTTTCATGTCAGAGCCTCCTTCACATCCATCAGGAGCCTCCTCACATTAGAGACCCCTTTTTAAGTCAGAAGCCTCTTTTCACATCAGAAGACTACCGTCACATCAGGAGCTCCCCTTCACTTAGGAGTCCTCCCTTTCACATCAGATACCCCCTTCACAACAGACTCACTTTTTTCACATCAAAAGTCCCCTCTTTACATCAGAGTCCTCAGTCCCCCCTTATCATCAGAGTCCTCAGGCCTGCCTTTTCATCAGAGACCTCAGTTTTCCCTTTGCATTAGAGTCCTCAGTCCTCTCTTCACATCATAGTCCTACCTTACAGAGCTTTCTGCATTGCTGCTGCAGCACTGCATAGGGTGGGAGGAGCAATATTTTTGGGCCGAGGTTGCTGCCCACTTTGGATCAACGTCATACATTTTCCGGGCACCAGGAGAGACTAGCTGCACCATGACACTGTGCGGCACATGAAAATACAGGACAAACTGTTTCCTGTATTGAAGCAATATGGGACACTGCATTTTACTTCTCCGTCCAGGATGATACTATATTTTACAGAATGGGTGCCAACCCTAAGTATGAGGCTGGCAGGCTGCCAAGTCACTTTTGGCAGGGGGAGCTGGGCTATCCAGAGAAAGTAAAACTGAGAAGCTGCTTCTTCAACTATTGAAGATTAATTACTCCGCAGTGGCTGCATCAAGTGAGGTCAATGATGGTTATGATTTATTTGCTGCTTATAAAAGATATGTAAATATTTGAATGTCCATAGCATGACCACAGTTCAACTTTAAAGTTTGACTCCGGCAAAACATTTTGTTTTTTGGTTTTGGTCAGAGTAAAGAAGAGTTATAACCTCTGTGACAAGCAATCCAAGCTGCGGAGACATTAAAAAAGAGAGGCTTTAAAGTCAAAGTCATTGACTTTGATATCTTCTTTTTAATTTACTGTGTCTGCAGCCCAGCTTGTGGCTTTGAGTGTTTGTGCGGACAACTGCCATGGCATTCTGTTTTCTTTAGGAGGACAGATAATTTTTTTTTGCTTTATTTGCATGTTTTGTAAATAAAAGGAAGTTAAAATAACAGAATGTACTTTTTCTTTTATGTATGCAAATAAATGTTTTTGACACTGTATATACGCTTATATCACTTGTTATTTATATATATTATTTGTAAAGACAGCTGATTGCAAGTGTATGGAAGTATTTGATTACTTACTCCGAAATGCATTAACAATAATCTGCACACAACTTGAAATTGTATAAAAACACATTTTAGGGCACGTTGGTTGATTGAGTCAAGCGACTGTGTACATATATTGTAAATTATGTTAATAACTGTGGCTGATGGCTGTCTATATCTTTTTACAATTAATTTTCTCAAAATATTATGGTTTTATTGCATGATGTGTATATTAAGTGCTGAAATGTAAAGTTCACAACAGAAGCCCCCCCTTCACATCAAAAGTTCCCCTTCACAGCAGGAACCCCTATTCACAACAGAAGCCCCCTTCACATCAGAAGTGCCCCTTCACAGCAAGAGCCCCCCTTCACATCAGAGTCACCTCCAGTCCTCACATCAAAGGTCCCCACTTTACATCAGCGGTCCTCCTTCATATCATCTTTGTACCCTGTTCATATCATACATGCGCAGTGTTGTGCATAAAAATGCATCTCAAAAGACACGGTGTGAACTAGCCCTAAGGGCCCATCATTGTTGTGTTTTGACATGCTTGCAATGTTCTAAAACATATGTGTTTGACTTATAATAACAATAATTATAATCTGACTGCCCAAAATAATCATAGTGCCTGTCCCCATATCTGTTTTTTTCCCATAGATTTGCATGTGGAAAAACAGCAATGAGTGAAGAATCATGATACAATTAAGTTTTAATTTAATTGAGATTTGTAAAATGTTTTTGCATAGAATGTTTCAATGATGTAACAGGACTAAAGTGCACTTGAAAGATTAAAGTGAAACTGACATTGTAAATTAAATGCTCATACAAACAGAAGAAAAGCTGGCCTTACATCGGGATAGTTTATTAAAACATGTACCATATCACTGATGCCCACCCAAGGTCCACCCTCTGACACGCTTCACCTAATGACCGGCTTAGCTATAGAAATCATCAGAGGCGGTGGACCTTGGGCGGGACACCAGTGATGTACTACAAGTCTCAATGGACTATCCCAGTGGAATGCGGTATGCGGTTAGCTTTTCTTCTGTTTGCATGGGTTGATATTGGAGCAAGGACATGCTCATTCTTTTCCTGAGCTGTGGAGGAGTGATGCTTCTTTTGTGTGTTTTCCTTGTAAATTAAATGCTATTCTGTTCCATAAACTTCTATAGGTTGCTTGCCAATCATACATAAACAAATTTTTGGACAGTCCATAGAATTTAATGTAACAGACTAACCTAGATGCAATAACGTGTTCATCTCGCTCAGAGAAACCTACATAAACAAAAGCAGGAGAATTGCCAATTTGTGGCTGCCGAACATCTAATCTGAGTTTTATATTTTATATTAACCCCAGATGGTGGGTAGGGTGTGGAAGCCTCTACTGAAATTTAATTTACTATTTCAGTTTCACTTTATGTTATATAAGTTGGAGAACTGCAAGAAATATAGATTTTTATCACTGTGGCTTAAAGTTATTTACTACAATAGGGCCACTAAAAAAAAAAAACAAATCACACAAACAGTAGGTAATATTTGTCATTGTAAAACAACAGTAAAATAATTATAATATATGGTATTATATAGGGATGTACCGAAATTAAATTTTTAGACTGAAACCAAAATTGAAAAAATTGTGAAAATGACTTTTTTTCAACCTTTTCACATTTTTAAAAATTATTTTTAAATTATATTATTATTTTTTTTACTTTACTGTTAGGAGCTTTGGGAAATATTAGGGGTCTAAACAGACTCCTGATATTTCCCTTTTGAAATAGAAAAGGAGATTGAGGATACAGAATCCTCAATCTCTTTTTCTGCAGGCCCTGTTATGAATGAACAGGAAGTCTCTATATTGAGTGTTCCTGTCCATTCATAAACTGAGGAGATAGTGTCAGTTACTATGTCCACAATCAGGAATGAACAGGAAGTTATATATATATATATATATATATATGTACACACACTGTATATGTGTGTGTATATATATATATATACAGAGTTATACCCACTCTCACACTTTTAAATATACAAATATACTGTACAATATTTTAGATGCACATGAATTTTACCCTGGTTAACACTTTTTGTTGCACCATTACTGTTTGTGACTGATAAGGTTTGGTTCCCCGTAGACTCCTCCACAGGGGTTGCAGACACACACAGTAATGTCAGAAATCCTTTGCTAAATGAGATGCAGCTGAATTTGCACTAATTATGTGCTTGATTCTATCAGAAACTTGCCTAATAAATCTCCCTTATTGTTTTTAAACGTATCATTGTTACCATCACATTATTATGGAAGAAATGAGATCTAAATACTTTCTGGTTGAAGAATTCAAAGCTGTACTTTAAAGGCAATGTACAGAGATTTTGTATGTTATTTATTACGGTCAGGGACAAAAAAAACAACATTTGAAAAATGTCTTATATTTCATACAGCTAAATATAAACACATCAGG
>NW_017306645.1:65865-89802 GCF_000935625.1 Nanorana parkeri | reverse complement strand
GAAGTACCCAACGACAACACTTGACTACAAATAGAGGAGGGAAATGCAGGACTGTCAACAAGAAGCTCTACCTTCTTTTAGAAGGAGGACCTGGATGTAAACCTTCATTGCTGCTTCCTATAGCACTGTTGGAGAGATTTCACTTCCAGTCCCTTGACAACATGTCAGCCCTAGCATTTCGCCACTTGGGACAATGAGTGCAGTGAGCTCTGTGCTGGGTGAGGCATCCCCCCTGCCCTCCCCAGCCCAACCCCAGCCCAACCCCAGCCCTGCCCTCGCTGACACCCAAGCTATGTGTGTGGAGGAGGGAGGAGACAGGGAGTGGCCTCCCTGCCCTTCACTAGCTCGTCGCTGGTGAGGCATGGAGATTGATGTTCTCAGTGTTTTTGTTTTGTTTTTTTTGATTGAACAGCTTGGACCAATGGTTTCCCTGCTATGTAACCTGTTAGAAGCCACTCTGAATGGAGAAAAAGTTGTCAACTTCAGACTTGAAACTGACAGCTTTTTTCTCCATAATGCTAGGTGAGGCTCTGTCTCATCTGTCTTCCCTGACCACACATCCCTGACTTGGGATGCCTGGACAGGAGGAAAGGGGACCCGGTAACCAGTCTGGGGCCCTCCATCCATCACGCTGCGTCTGGACTGTGTGCATCACAAAGCTCCACAGCAATAAAGAAACAGTAATGTGCAGTGTGGATGACAGACCCATTTTAATGACAGTAATGAGCCAAATGTTGTTTGGCAGAGATTCCCTTCCTGCGCACAAATAACTGCAACATAATGTATTATTACAATATTCTGTTCTGTAAGCAACACCTAATTTTCTGGTAGTGTCCCTCCCAAGGGTTCTGGATCCAACTGCAAAACGTTTTCCAGCACACTCACCAGCCAGCATGCAAAAAAAAACTTGTCTAAACACTAAGGTTAAAAACAGAGGTTTTAGATACACGTCTTCTGCAGAGCATGTGAAAGCTGCACTGCCTCGTCAAGTTCTAACTCTAACCTATGAGAGTCCCCATCTTGGAGCACATGTAGCAAAAGATAAAATTGGGTGCAGGTTTGCCAGAAGGCAACCCAACCCCCTTTAAAGGCACAGGGACACACAATGGACCCCGCACATCACAACGGCAGCTGAGACCCCCAATGTGTCACTGCACCAAATCAGTCAAGCAAAACAAATCTCAAACACACTCATCAACTTATCACCTTGCTTTAAAGCTGGTGATAAGTTGGTAAGTGCGTTTGCCATTTGTTTTGCCAGGCTCTGGATCCGCCCCTGCTTCCTGTCAGGGTGACAATGCTGTCATCGGGACAGAAAGTAAGGGGAAAATCTCCCCAACAAGATGGTTCTAGTCCTCCTTTACTCCAAAACGAACAAAAAAAGTTTGGGTTGGAATTGATCTTTAAAAAAGCGTTTCTTGGAGTTGTGATGGAAGTGATGACAGGTAAACAATGGCACATGGGGCAGTCCTCTGGAAATGGGTTTAAATGCCCAGCTGGAAAGTATTTTTTAGGAAGAAAATGTTCTAGTATAAAATGACAGATAGGAAGTATGTTTTGCAGGGCACATATAGAACAGAAAAGTGAAAATAACAGATTTATTAATAGGATACCATTTTCTGTAAATGTTTGAACTACTGAAATCAACTACTGACATCTACACATTCAGAATTACAGCATCCTGCTGACTGATATCCCTTAAGCCATTTTGCTGACCTTAAAATCATCTTTCAGTACACAATGCAACATCACAAAGCAGAAAAATACGGCATTGAAGAAAAAGAATGTGCATGAACAATACAAGAAAATAAATTACAACAGCATTGATGAATTACTATGTCTGATAACAATAAATCCCTACTAATAGGGATAGAATTATAGCCTAATCAGTTCACTTAATCAATCATGAGGGCAGATTCTGGTTTGCAAAAAAAATTAAAAATACAGAAAAGATACAACCATTGGCAAAAGAATGCACTTTATTAATGGCACAAGATTAATAACTTAATTTCAAAACTGGATTGGGCAGAAATTAATGGAAACCACTGATATGGTCTTTCTGGTCCAAGTCTCACTATTATGCATCTATCCATTTTGTTCCACCGAATAAAAGAAAATCCCCAAAAGCATTAAATGCATATCAATATCAGTGTGCAATGGCTGGACAGCATTTGGGAAAGACAGGCAGGAAAATGATTCACTTCAAGCGTTGGAGCAAAGAAAACCATAGTTTGGAGCAGGAAAAGTGATCCAGATACACCTTAGAAAGAGCTAGGTTCTAAATCTGGAACCAGAATCAAGAGTTAGGTGAGCTGCAGAGTCAAAGCCAACAAAGTAATTTACTGTACAGACATTACAATCAACAAAGGCCAACAGGGAAGACCTCACTTGCAGCCACATATGCAGATAGTTTTGGAAGCCCTCTTCTCCTTAAGCTTAGATTGATTTAATAAGATGATTTCGAGATTTTCCATGTATGAATTACATTGCTGGCAGAAAAAGGGTTGAAGTTATCCCTTATCATATCTTGGAAAATTGTACAAGTAAAGGGTTAGTCACCATTGTATACGGTGCAGCTGATCTTTTTCCATTAGTGGCTTCCCATGCCTTGTTCTGCACTGTGTCTTTGTGTGACGGCAGCCATCTTGGAAACAGCAGGGCTTTTGCTTCCCCATCTCAAAGTAGCCCCACTGCAAAAGTTACGATTATTTCTGCCCGTAGTTCTTCTTTAAACTGTCTGACCTGTTCAAATAAGATGACTTGTCCACATTTCTGAATTGGCTGCTAAATCTTTGCATTGAATACAAGTTGGAACCTAGAATTATTTGTCACCTGAAAGCTTGATGCAAATTGCATTCTGAATTTTTAGATGTGCGCTTACAGTGATCTAAATGTTGCACTTCAGTACACAAATCAATATGCACATTCACTGCAGACTCTTTCAGTAATGTTTTTCTCCAAGTACTTAATTACAGCCCTTGCTATAAAAGAGCTGTGCGCTCATAAATGATATACAGGTTTTTTATAGAACCATATTGTGTTGTGGATGTCAGGAAAGGAAAGGTAAATAGTGAAAACAGAAATATTATGTGAAATGAAAACAGCAATTTTACGATAAAACTGCATTAGCATTACAAATGTATCTGTTGCAATATGTTATCACTGACAAGATAATAATGAAGAGGCAGTCAGCTGTGGAACATAAATCTCTCTTGCAACAACCTTACTTCACTTTCGTTGTCCTGTACGCTGCCTTTTGGATTTATTTGTCTACCTTCTATTTTTTCACTGGTTTGGGGATCTGGGGCGATTGACTATATACAGGCAGTCCCTGAGTTACAAACATCCGACTTACATACGACCCCTACTTACAAACGGAGGCTATTACTGTACAGCAGGGGGTCTCAGGCTGCAGCCAAAGTGTACCGCACAGCATTTCAATAGTTGTTATGCTACCGTGCTCGTGCCGACGAGGAGTGCCTGCCTTTTTGGGTCTGGTTCGTAGTACTACACATACATTACAGGAAGTTTGCTCTTGTTAAACGTGCAGACGAGGGTGCCCTTCTAGGTGCTCTTCCGGGTCAGTGTGAGGTTTTTCTGCTGTCTATATCCTCATTAGAAAGATTTAATCTCACTTCCTGTCATTGGGACAACAGGGAAGGGAAATTCACTCCTGTAAGAGTTATCATGGGAAAAAGGTGTCTCAACTGAAGCTTTATCACCAAACCTTGTTTCCACGACAAGCCAAAATTTTCAAAATCCAATTGTCACAGCGACAGAAAGTGAGGAGAAATCTTCTGAACAGGAGCACACAGAGCAAAACAAATGTTACAGGGGGTTAACCCTTCCCTATCCAAAACTAAAAAAAGAAATTGGCTGGAGTTACACTTAAAAAATGTACCTGTTCCAACTTACATACAAATTCAACTTAAGAACAAACCTACAGAGCCTATCTTGTTCATAACCCGGGGACGGTCTGTATGTTCTTTTTGAATAGTGCAATGCATGCGCCATTGATAGGTGACATTGTCAATGAACTAGGTCTTCCAATTGTACTCAAAAAGTAGCACTGAAGCTCAAAGTGATGTTAAAGTCAAATGTTTTTAAGCTATTTTAGATGCTGACAAAATCACATACAATGGATGCTGCTCCTTGATGTTTAAACGTTTTAGATCCCTGCAAAATCAGCTGGTCTCCTGAGCACTGGCCCTGATAACCTGTTTTAGGGTGGCTCCTTTCCCTTGCAGGATCCTATTGAGCCACACTTGTGTGTTCTAGTAAGCTGTGTGTGTCTCCACAAATACAAAGGCACAGCAAGGCAATCCACTCTCCCCTCCCCCTGCTCTTCCTTTCTTCAAGCCAGTAGATGGACAGCTGCTGAAGACTGCTCTGTCTTGTAATCTTGTACTGGACAGGAAGTTCAGGAAACCCGAGCTGAGAGAGCTTGAGCTGTTTGGAAAATATACGTTTTCAGGCAAAAATGTAAAGAAATACTTTGATGGACAATGTTCATTTGTTTGATCCACATTTACTATTAAAAAAAAGATTGAGGGATGACATGTAAATTTTGTTTCGTTCCGAATGGATATTTTTTATAAATTTTGTTATAGTCAGACATACGGATGAATCCGAATTTCCTAAATCGAACGCGTCCGTATGTGAACAAATCTGAATGTTTGTTTAACATCAGTCCGTCGATCTGATGTGACTGCTCTCTGGCCAATCAGATGTGTTGGGAGCTGTATTACAGGCAAGGCCATGTGACTTATTGTTGTGGATCCTCCTGAAACGAAAATTTGGACGGATACAAAATCCAAATAATGAACCGAATTGACTTTCGCATCCGAAAAATGAAAGAAATAAAAATCCAAATCCATATGAAAAAAATACACATTTTAGGCAGAGTTACATATCAAAATTAGAGTTTAATACGACTTTAGACTTCTTTTTTTTTTTTACTTTTGGATAAATCAAAGAATGACTTTACATCCTTTACATCCTGTCTGACAGTCACAACCGGAAATTAAAGGAATTCCCCCAAAGTGAGGAAAATCCCTGGTGGTCAGCAGGGTCACCAGAACTAGTGCCCCCATTGGAAGATTTCACATCTATTCATATTCTGTTTTTCACTCACAATGATAACCGTCATCAGGGCAAATAGAAAGGGCAAATCTTCCAAATTGGGACGTAGACAACAATAAAAATCTAACAGGTGTTCTAATCCCTCTCCGCTCTATCCAAAACTCAAAAAAATACGTTTTGGCTTCAGTTGAACTTAAAATTAAACCTAACATTTAGTGTAGGCAAAGGATGCCTTCCTTTGTTTCCCCCTCCCACCTGATCAACATGCAATTAAACAAATATAATAATAATAACTGTGAGCACTTATAACCATGGTTTACTGTTCTATTCAAAAAGTTCTTACACATGGAGGCGGCGCTTTGTTGTTTTTATCTTCTATGTACAGTATCTCACAGAAGTGGGTACATCCCCTCACATTTTTGTAAATATTTTATGATATCATTTCATGTGATGACACAGAAGAAATGACACTTTGCTACAATGTAAAGTAGTGAGTGTACAGCTTGTATATCAGTGTACATTTGCTGTCCCCTCAAAATAACTCAACACACAGTCATTAATGTCTAAACTGCTGGCAGCAAAAGTGAGTACACCCCTAAGTGAAAATGTCCAAATTGGGCCCAATTAGCCATTTTCCCTCCCTGGTGTCAGGTTAGTGTTACAAGGTCTCTGTTGTGAATGGGGAGCAGGTGTGTTAAATTTGATGTTATCGCTCTCTCATACTGGTCACGGGAAATTCAACATTGCACCTCATGGCATAGAACTCTCTGAGGATCTGAAAAAAAGAATTGTTGCTCTACATAAGGGTGGCCTAGGCTATAAGAAGATTGCCAAGACCCTGCTGGGATATATAAAATCATAAGGCAATGGTACAGAAACGATGGACGGGAACATGCGCAGAGATTAATGTGGTATTAAACAAACAGTGCTCGCATTAAAAGATTCTAGGAGAATACAATAAAATGTACACAACAAGGACTGCACTACATGGCCCTCCTTGGGGCAAAGTTTGTATTCCGAGGGATACGTAAGGCATTTCCGTGATGACCAATAAAAGAAAAATATTGACACTGCATGCATGAATTTCAAGAACTGATTTAAATTCGTGTGTATACAAAAGTAGACAGGAAAGAGGGACGTTAGAGCCGAAGAATCATGGAGAAAGGGGACATTAAAAAAAAAGGACTAGCCAAGTAGAGGAGCAGAGGGAGAAAGAAGAGAGACAGTGAAAAGAAGAGGAGAAGGGAACCCTGGGAGTGTACTAGCAAGACACTGAGATTGACCTGGCAGTTATAGCATCTAGGTAGCCAGAAAAATCCATTAATGGAACGTATGAAGCAAGGCAAATTACAAGAACGCACGGATCTCGGTGGAGGTCAAAAAATGCAGGCACAGCCCCCACTGAGTTGTAAATTTGGGAAGGGTATCTGTATCTGTATCTTTAGACTAGGTGCTTTACGCTAGCATGTCATCACTGATACTGTATGTGATGACATCTATCCAACCAGCACAAATGACCAAAAAAAAACTGTCTGTAATTTTGTAGTCCATCCAAAATATGACTACAGAAGATTCAGAAGTGGTGACAAATTAACAAGGTGTATAGGTGACGTGACCACATCATACTATCCCAGTGGGTAATGACTTGTTACCTGACAAGGTTTGGAAAGCACAGCTCTCTAAAGACTTGAGTTGCTGCATATTACATCTGTATTTACAAGCTCCTGAGCTGAATGTGCACATACTTCACCCTACAGAAAATTGCTCTTTACCTTGATTGCAGGAGCCGATACTTTACATACTTGGCAGAAAGACATATGAACCTAAAATACTTACAGCAGATCTAAACGCTCACAATTTAGTATAGTATGAAAAGCAATTGCTATTTTTTTCTTAGAAAACATTGTTTTCACCACATTTCCATCCTTTATTACATCTTTGCAGCCACTTCCTATCATTGCTCAGGATGGGCTTGGTGATAGTGACAATGGCAGAAGATGGGTTACAATGTAGGTGAGCAACTGGGGGATAGGAACAAAGAATCATCACCCTATAAGAGGGTCCTTATGGTAGGTCTATCAGGTATTATTTTAATATAAGTTGCAGATTTAAAAACACTAAAAATGACTTTGGAATTGCATTACCATGTTAAAGATAATATATATTTTAGTAATTGGGTTTTGATCTACATTTATGAGACCCTATGTCCTTACTATTAATATCAGCAATGATCTTCTCATTAGAATATATATAATTCACCCCATTTTCTGCATTTAATCTCTCTGGAATTATTTAAGATATTATGATGTTTAACAGGTGAGAGACGCCACCATCTTGGATGTGACATTGTTAGCCACTGGCAGAATCAGAGCTGTCACTCAAATCACCTCCTGTTCCACTGCTGTGATTGATTTATGTTTTTGGCTCACTGAGCAGCCCATCTATCTGATGGGGTGTGCAAGAAGAAGAGTGCCAATAGAATGAAGAATTGATGTTATCAAGATTTATGAAAAGCCAACACGTTTGGCCATTAACTTTGCAAAGTGAGTTTTTATTTACCTTAGATAAAACAGTGACTGTGTTTACTTACCCAATCAAGTGCATGAAAATTAAAAAAAGGTCAAGAAAAAGTCAGCACAGCTCCACCTTATTCATTAAGGTAAGTGAACATTTTGTCTTTTACTAAGTGCAACAGACTACACTGAGTGGCCAGTTTATTATGACCACCTGACGTTTGTACGCAAATTAGCTATAATTAGCTATAATTTCGCGCTGAAGTTGTTAAAGGGCCAGACCATTATAAATAGTGATTTTCTGAAGATATGGGTAAACAACGCGATTTAACAGCCTTTGAACGTGGGATGATTGTTGCCGCTCGGAGCCATGGAGCGAGTATCAGCAAAACAGCAGAATTTGTTAAATGTTCAAGAGCAGCTGTTGTTAAAGTGTTTAAAGACTGGACTGTCAGCCGAAAATCTGGGTCTGAATGTGCGAATTGTGGCCGTCAGCGACTAGTCAATGTTAGGGCAGAACGGAGAGTGGCAAGACTGGTACAAGACAACAGAAGGGCAACAGTGCAGTGTCAGATTTACTCGCATCACCTTTCAACATCTCGTGGAGTCACAAGGCGGCCCAACGAAGTCATCTCGTGGCCCAATGAAGTACTGATGGGGTGGTTATAATAATCTGGCCGCTCAGTGTATTCTCCTTTAGCAAATGTACCCCAGTGTATGCACAGTCCAAGGGCTTGTTCCCACCAGCCTCTTCCGTATAATACATGCGAGATAGTGTGCCATGTGAAGGGCAGTGATCAACTCGCACTGAGTTTTTTTTCCTCTTTTTTTGTTTTAAGGTTATTTAAATGTCACAACAATTATATTTTATTCAACCCTGTGCACAGAAGCAAATTGCAACGTGCTGCAGTGCGATGAGATGCCACATTTTTACACAGCGCACTACAATGCACCTAAAATGAAGCGTTATAGTGCACCCTTGCATTCAGCCTGCGTTGATCAACATAAATAACTGCACATGGTGTAAATGAGTGCTAATAGGCATCAGAGTTTCACCACACTATCCAGTGCATTCTCACAGTAATGTACAGGGGCTTGGTGCCATCACCTTAGTAACATGTAGCGGCAGGACCAGCAATGCCCCTGATGCAAATGATTGTGTAGGGGGTTGTGTCAGTGACAGTTTTGAGTGGGCTTGGGTGAAATTGGTTCGCACCAAGCCCCTGCACTTTACTGATTCTAACTGACATGGTCAGGCATGCCCCCTCTCTTTCTCAAATGTTAATGTGACGCTCCAGTGATGAGTAGTGTGGCCATTACTTATCTATGACAGCACAGAGCACTAGAGTGGGAGTGCTAAAAGTACAAGTAAAAATCAGTTAAAAATCATAACATAAGGAAGTACAGGACTATAAGGAGTAAGAGGTGTGAGACCTTAATTGAGCCTTTACAGTAAAATTCACATTTTTCTTTTTTTTGTTTGGTTTCTAAAGCTCTATCCTAAACTGTACTGCACTGGTCTCCTGGCATTGAAAATTGACAATGCCTTGGACCTTCAGTAAAGTATTCAGCTGCCACATGAAACCGGGCTTTTTATAAAACTGTTAAACTCACTTGGTAATTGTAAAGACTAGCATAAAATATGATAAGAAAACTGACATAAAACCCATGTAAACTAAAATCTTCCTTGCCATCTGGAATGAATAAAATTTGCAGTCATAGTGCAACCGAAATTTCACGGGATGTAAAAGACTGAAACAAGTGAAACAAAGCAAGCTCTCAAAAGAGTAATTGTTTTCACTCGCTGCTGCAGGACATGATTTTCTGCATATATTTTATGAAATGGAGATTTCACATCAGTATTTTTGGATGTATTATATTTACAGCATTGATTTTGGTATTTTTTGTAATCAAAGCAAACAAACTGTAATGTAAGAATGAAACTTTACAATGCAACTGTGGCACAAATGTTGTCCTAATGACAATGAAAGCATAAGCAAGGTTTTTTTTTACTACTTACAATAATTTTAAGGCCCTTCAAAAATATCCCATCTGAAAATACAAGTTAGAAGAATGAATTTCATTTCACTTGTTTTTTTTTTTTTCAATCCTTACAACTTAATGGCGTTGGAGATGACAAAACCTGTTACATAAGGTTTTTGGAGACTACTTGCCCCTGCTTTACTTTTTCCAATGCCTCAGATTTGATAGAAGGTTACACATGGGTAACAAAGGACTGTAGTTTAAAGTACATTTAAAGCCAAAAATGTTTTTTTAGTTTTGGAAGTAGTGAAGCATACCTGCCAATTTTTTTATATGACTGGCGCCCAACTTTACTTTCGCATCCCACAACTGGCTAAGGACTGTGGTAAAATGTCAGCCCACGCCTCTACAGTCCTCCTCATGCTCGTTGAGGTCAGGGGGGTGCTACGCAGAATGAAAGTGTTTCTGAATAGCTACAGACTCAGCTTCTTCACTAAACATGGATAACCTGGTCACATAAGCATTTCTGATTAAGCAATGGAGCAGGGAAGGCATTGCATGGAGCAGACCTCATGTCCTGGAAATAACACCTTAATATCAGTCAGACAACACATTATTATCTGTTTGAACATTCAATCCTCAGAGAACAGCTGTGTGGAGGTTGCTGCACAAACATTAGACCATCTGAAATAGCCAGTGGAGGAGACTGCTTGCCAATATCTATGGCCACCAGCAAGAGGACCTGCATTGTGAAAGCTGTGCCCAAAAATGCAAGAGGAGGTCAAAGGACTAGTCACCGCTTTTGCCTGTGGGCCCTTCAGCTGATCTTTGCCCCATTACTCAGTTATCATATCTTGTTCTGTGTCTGTGTGTGAAGGTGGCCAGTCTCAGTGAAGTAGCAGGGCTTAGCTCATGTAAGAGCTCCACCCCCGCTCCCAATGACTAGTGATCTGATGGCTGGTGAGGTAATGTTTTGAGTAGCAGAATGTTAGATGTAAAAAGGGGCATAGCCACAGAATGAATAAAGCAAAAACATGGAGATCTTTGCTCTGCGGGTCTACAGGTACCGCTTTCTCTTCCACAAGGAGAACAGTGAGCAGCACAGTAGTGATATCAAATATCACTGCAAATTTTTGTTAGACCAGCAGTCAGAGGCAGAAGTACCTTAGATAACCTCATACTGCAGATATACAGTTTTTTCCACATATTAGGGAGAAATTCAAGGTAAATTGTAGAATATTCAGGATACCTTTTTAAGCAAAATTAACATTGCTAGATGTTCCCTATGAGATCAAGTCTTCAGTTTTTGAGTTCAAGTCCACTGCTAAATATACACTCACAAAAATAGTTGTTTGATTTCATTTGTTCCTGACTTTAAATAGTCAAATGATCAAAACCGCAGTGGAAATCTTTTGAAACCTTGGCAGTTTCAACTGAAAGGCATATTCAATAGATTTCCTAGGCAGTTTTGATTGTATAGTCACTTAAAACTGGAAAATTATTGAAACCATGATTGGCAGATTGCTGTGCTTGAAAGTTGATAGAAAACTTTAAAATTGGTAAATGTGTGGCCAGAATTATGCTTCAGTGACTTCCAATGATTCTGTTCCCGAGCTGTTCTCTAATCTTCTTAAAGTAGTAACTCTCTATAAATCCTAATACCCAGCAGCAGTTGAATCATTTGTGGATAGTCCACAGTCAGGGGTAACTTTATTTTTGTGGAAATCCAGTTGTGCTAAAAAAAAAAGAAAAAAAAGAATATCACCTAAATCAGCCATTTACATTGTAGCAATGTAATCAAAAGCTATGGATGAGCTCTATCTGCTTCTGTTCTACATATACCGATATATAGGGTGCATTATTGCCGTTGCTCAAGGTGAACATTGAATGGTAGATTTTTCCTTTGCTATATCTGTAATGTATTGCATTATTATCTTCATCAATGTAAAGAGAAAAAATACTGCATTTCTCCAGGGGTGCAACTATTAGAGTTAAAAACAGATATTAAGAAAACACTAATGTATAACATTTATTTTCAGTAAGAGCTCCGGGCAACATTTTAAATTTACCCTTGCAGTGGGGCTACCCCAGCACTGCAAGGTTAAGTGCTCATTTGTGTCTAGGGACTTTTTATTTTAGTCCCTAGACACAAAATAGCAGTTAACCTGTGTAGTGCGGGGGTAGCCCCACAGCAAGGGTTAATATGAAGGCTGCCCAGAGTTTTTAAGATCCAAATAGTATAAATACCTGAATTTCACTGGGTGTTTGCCTCTTGTAATCCTCTGTAACTATCAGGCTGGAAGAAGGTGGGGATGAACTTGGGTACAGTGAAGAATCCTGCATTCACATGTACCAACAAGGTTCATGCTGTTGCTACTCCTTCAACCTCCAATCACAGACTGGGGGCAGGAAGGTGACTTATCTATGTTGCGTAAAGTGCAGCTGAAGCCAAAACGTTTGGTTTAGCTTTGTACAGAGTGGAGAAGAATTAGGAGATTCACCCTCTCTATTTGTCCTGGTGACCATTATCTCTGAAAGTAAAGGAAAATTCCACACTTTGGGTTTTTATCATCAGATCAGGAATAGAGGGCAAATCCTCCAATGGGGGCACTAGATATTGGCACTCTGCTGACCTCCAGAGATGTTCCTCACTTTCAAGGGATTTCCTCATCAGGCTGACAGTTTTGCAGGGTAGGAGGTCCAGAAGCAGTGTGAGGCGCTTGAACATCTGTTCTGTTTGTTATCTTGTTGCTGGTCTCAAGTAGATTTTGTGAGTGATGGCCATAGGTTGGTACATATCATGTGCACAAACATATGTATGCAAGAAAGCGCCAGACACTTATTTGTACAGTCCAGAAACCATTTTATTTTAAATTACAGTCAGTAACATCGAACACATCGAAGACATCTCCTTTATAGGTATTTCAACTTGTATTTAGCGGTTTTCCTGGACTTCAGCTTTAAACCATTTAATATAACTATCCATCTATCTAGACTCTGTCTACAATATCTTTTTTTCCTCCTTTAGTAATTGGTTCTTTGGTCAATTTCTGCTGAAATAAATCCAATGTTTTTGGTAATGAGCAAAAATCATTTGCTCAATAATGCATTTTCTTTTACATGTTGATTTGAAAATGCTATCAACAATATGTCCTGTATCTTTCTGAGACTTTCTGTTTTATCATTGATTACCAATTGCAGCATGATAAACGACTCATGCATTTTAATTTATACACATTCCGAATAATATGCACTACATGAAAAACAACTAGGCCAATATTTTAAAAGACAATTATTCAAAATGTATTGTGCTGTCGATCATATGATTGGCGTTGAAGGAGGTTGACAGTAGGTAATGAAAAATCACACGTCTCCTTTAAAACCAACATATCCTGAGGAACAGTTTGCATTTGTTAACTAAAATGATGACTTGAGTCATTTCCCTAACGAATGATAAGGTCATATCTGGGTTAATTAAGCTTTGCATCCCAGCAGAAATCTTACAAATATCTTATTACATTAATTAGTTGCAATGTTTCTGATAACCTATTTGCATATAAACAAAATTGCTGTGCAGAGATAAGATATTTATTAACAGCATGTAGTGCATGGCTATATGTGACCACTAACCTCGATCTTATTGACGAGCATTGCATCACTCGACAGGTATGGTAAAATTTAGACAGGATGGTGTTTTGGAGATGATTGCACTGTGCGTCTGTTTCGCTCATTATTTTCCCTTTCTACACAGATTTAAAAGGTGGATTAGGCGTGGAATAATGTTTATTTTCGTCTTTGAATTACGCCAAGATCAAGGCAAATATATGCGTTTACATCCATTAATTGTGACAAACTTAGTCGTTTGTGTAATGAGCTGAGTTTGCCTAGGAAAAACCTCCTTAGTTAAGATATTAAAGCAGAATTAGCATAAATGTGCAATCTTTAATATGGCATATGAAATGAAACAAGTCATTTCGGCCTATTTAGTTAGAGAAATGTGGCAATTAATAAAGCTGTATACAGTGCTTCTTCTGTCTAAGCATGGTACTGTCCAGCAAGAAACCATTAATTAAAGAGTAGGTCATTTCATGAGCAGTTAAATCACCTGTGAATCGCTGACAACTGCCACCTGTAAGTAGATAATTTGTCGTATTGCAGAAAAGTTACTGGCTTGTTTACGCTAACATATTATCTATATGCATCTGAGGGTTCTTAAGTCTTGTAAATCCATTAGAAATATATTGACAAGCATTTAAACATCTGTACAGGTATAGGGAATTTTCTATGCATTATATATGTTGTTAATATAATCATTAGCACACATGTGCTTGTTGATTGAAAGTGGTAGAAATAGCAGTTCCTGCGGTATAAATAACTAATCTAGAGGTTCGTGAGTTGGCCAGGGTTTGAGTCGCAGGGCATTAGTCGACCTCATTGTAAAATTCAGAAATTGCAAACTTTAAATTGAAATCAAATTGAAATCAACAGAGAGAGAATTATTGAAAATTATTGAATTGTGAAATTTATTTCTGGCCATTTTCAAAGCCAAAAGGCAACGGTTTCTTAAACAAAGGGCATAAGCACTGCCATAGGCCACATGTACCAATGTAAAACAATATTTTAAATACAGAAGATGTTTTCTTATTCAAGCAACGTTGATGGCAACATACAACATCACTCCTTTCTTTAAATTTTACATTGGCTTAAATACAGCAGCACCCCATTGTGATTCATTTTTTTATACCTACTTTTTTTTATCTGGCAGTATTAGGTCTAAACTGAGCAGTAGAAGTAGCAGCCAGATCTAAAAGCATACCTCCCAACTTTCTGAGATGAGTAAGAGGGATATCCTCCAACCCAATGGGGAGGAACAGAATCTGGAGCAGTTGCTTATAGTAACCAATAAGCTTTTCTCTTCAGTTTGTTACGTTTTGAATATGAAATATAGAAGATGATTGGTTGCCTTGCACAGCTTCTTCAAATTCTGTCTGCTTCAGTTTTAATAAATTCCTCTCACACCCCTGCCACGCCACCAGTTATGCAACCATTAAGAATTCATATATTCATATACCAAAAATGATGGGTTAAGCCAATAATTCTTTTTCCACTATTCATTTTCCCTTATATTAACTTTTCAAAATTGGAAACAAAATAATTCAGAGATGAGATAAAGATTTTAGTGCAGAATAATTAGGTATATCATATATATATATATTAGATCAAAAAGTGCGACTATTGAGGGGGTAAAGAGGGACAAAGGAATTTGGTTCCAATGGAGGGACAGTTCCTCTAAATGAGGGACATTTGGCCAGTGGCAAAACAGTTGCATAGTATAGCTTCTTCGTATTTGACAATACCACACAGTATTGTGTTAAAAGTGTATGTCAAAACAGTCCACAAAAACCCTTGAAAAACACAACCTCACATTCCAGAGGTATAGCTTAATTGGGTATCAGATGTGGATGGTAGAAGCCCAGACGCAGGGAGACTCGCTAATACTAATGGTACCTCAGCTCATGTAGACCAGTATAAACACACAGCCTCTTGCGTAGTGGTGGCCAGCAGGTTTAAAATAATTAGTTACAAAAAATATAAAAAAATTAAAAGTCACATATGAAAGGTAATAAAAAAAAATAATGTAAAGTCCCCCGCCCCCAAATACACATGCAAACATTCTTTGAGTGCGCCTACGTGCGGAAACGACGATTGCATCCATTACGCCGCACGTCACATATCGCCGCAAACGTCGCAGTGAGAGCAATAATTTTAGGGCCATCAATCACTGATGACACTAAACTGAGGAGCGGTAAAAGCTTTTAAAGCGTCGCCTATAACCAATTTTGGGTATGGAAGTTTTTGCAAGTTCGCGGGCGCACGCAATTTTAAAGCTTGACATGGTTGGTGTCTATTTACCCGATGTGACCCCGTCTTTTATATTTTGCCAAACATTGGGGTAGTAATAATTTTTTTATAACATAACGTAGGGATAACAGGTTTTTTTTCTAAATTTTCGGTACTTTTTCATTATATAGTAAAAAAATAAAACCCGCAGTGGTGATTAAATACCACCAAAAAAAAGCTCTATCTGTCCCCCAAAAATTGTATAAAATTAATTTCAGTACAGCGTCGCATGACGGAATAAATGTCAGTCAAAGTACCGCAGCGCTGAATACTGAAAAATGGCCTGGACAGGAAGGGGGTGTAAACACTCCGGTCAGCAAGTGGTTAAAGTGTATATATTTTACAGAAAAAGAAAGGAATACTGTACAGACTTCATAAACAGTATTTAAACATTTAGGGGTATATTTATAAACATTCACATAGCTGTTTGATCTGCAAACATCTGATTTCCACCGCAGTATAGACACCAGATGGAGTTGAGGAGCATATGAAATCCAAAGAGATTTCTTGTACTGCAGATCTTCAGGTATAATGTCCTCTACAGCAATGAGAACAGTGAGCAGCACAAGAATAACATTACCAAATTCCACTCAACATTTAGTTAAAAGTAGCATTCAGCAACTGTGACAGTCACAGTTTACCACAGGAAACAGTGGAAATGCATCAAAAATGCATCAAAAAAGCATGACATTCAATACAAAGTATTAGACTGCTCCTGACGAAGACTGTGAATGGTGAAACGCATGTTGTAAAACTATGTGATATAAAATCATCCAGCTATGCCTACAGGCACATACGTTGAATCACTGGTGGTGCGCTGTTTGATAGAGTCCATTATGTTTTAACTTAATGCTGGGCACACAGATTGTGAGCTTTTTATTTGATTAATACAAATAGTATTGTGCTATTGGACTTCTCGTCCTGGATTTTAGTTTGCAGGGTGGAGAATACTGTCTAATAATAAGGAGGAGATCTGAATTTTCTTATAAAACGCTCAGTTAGACCTGCTTTTCGCAAAGGGGTCTGTTTCCAATTGAAGGCGATTCCTTGGGAATAGAGGACACATTATCAGCACAATTGTGAAGTGAATTTTGTACTGGAGTGTGAGAAGGAGATATGTTTATATCTCCTTTTCACACACCAGTACAAAATTCACTTCACAATTGTGCTGATAATTCTACTTAATACATATTTCTTGCACTGTGTAGCACTACCCTGAAAGCAGCCACTGGTAAATGGTTCTTCTGTTCCTGCTGATAACGACCTACTAGGTGGTGCCAAACTCTGCAACACATTTTGATTCTGCAAATAGGTTTATTTTTATTTGGGCAAACAAAGCCCATCAAAGCAAAAGCATAGACACCAAAAACATGATAATAATATATAACAGCCTATATAGTAGTTTGAGATTACCAAACAATGTTGCAGCAGGTAAAACACAATACAGAATGCAGAGTCAGATTTCCGGTCCTAATGTCTCTGTGCTAAAGAAGGGGCCCTAATTAAGGGAAAGTAGCGCTTTAGGACCAAACAAATTAGAGTCTTTCACTAGTCCACTGGCCAGTGGTCCTTTAAATACTGTTGACTGGCTTTGGGGCCCAATATAGTAGTTTGAGATTACCAAACAATGTTGCAGCAGGTAAAACACAATACAGAATGCAGAGTCAGATTTCCGGTCCTAATGTCTCTGTGCTAAAGAAGGGGCCCTAATAAAGGCAAAGTAGCCCTTTGGGACAAAACAAATTAGAGTCTCTCCCTACTCCACTGGCCAGTGGTCCTTTAATTACTGTTGACTGGCTTTGGGGCCCAACATCTACAGTATTTCCTAATTTGTGATGAATGAAGCAGGAAGAGCTGTGCTCTCAGCTAATCCCATCATGACTCATGACTCAGCATCCCAACTTTTTTGGAATTTGGGTTGTATATTGGAACAAGCATGCAAACAAATGGAATAAACAGCACATCAAAAATCAATCAAAAATATGTGTTCACTGAAAATGCACTATACGTTCCCTTTAATGCAGCTCAGTATGATAGAAAAACAAAGAACGGCTAAAGCCAAATAAATACTTTATGACAGAAAATGATAGGCAGTTAAGTTTAAATAAAATTTAATTATTGCTTTGCGGCATGTGTTTTCTCCAAGCTCTTGGAGCTCAATGCATGTGTTGCGTGCTTTGCTATATAAAGATTAGTATATTTCAGAGCTGTTTCTTTTTTTAATGATAAGTGAGGTGGATTGATCTCCTCAACATAAAAATTATCTCTTCCTAAAATAGACAGCTGAGCCTGGCGTGCGGCCAGCTCCCAACTTCCAAATCATTTGGTTGAAGTGCACCAGCGGCTGCCTCTCTTAAAACTGCGTCGACTCTTAAGGGACCATTTTTAAGGCGTGAGAAGTGCATTTCCATCAGAAAATATGGATTTATGGGATTTTTTTTGTTTTTGTGCATTTTGCTGTATTGTAATTACTCTTCTTCTATAGCAAATGTAAACAATAATGGCTATTTTATAAGCAATTTTTAACCTGGCAGTGAATGGCTAAGGTTTTAAGTCGTAATTTTCCTGAATACTAAAAATGTCAGAGCATTTAAGAAGCTAAAAGTCTCGTTATTAGCATATCCCACAGTTCGCAAATTTAGTTGACAATGCAATATGTTCATACTGAAAAATTAAACAGCGCAAACATTCAGAAATAACACGTCTTCCTGTTTAGTGTATTTTTAAAACGTTTTTTAATTCTTGAGCCGCTAAGCAGTGCAGTGAAGAAAATGAAAAAGCAGCTTAGACCACAATACTCACCTCCAATCCAAAGCTGTTCACCGTAGACGTTATTTTTCCTCACAAGATGTCCTCAGTATTTCAGGTTGAATGACATCCCTTAATGACAACCCATAAAACAGAGGACATGCTATAAATGCAGGGTGTCATGGCTCCACCCCTGAGGGCACTTCAGCACAGCACCCTTCATTCATATTGTATTAATGCAGAGAGCGGCTCTGATGTCATGCTTATCTTAAACTCAAAGAGCTGACCAATGCTGGAGAAGATCAGGAGAAGAAGAGGTTACGTGACTGGCCAGAACACATTGATTAAAAGGAAGCATTTCATACACACTGGGGAAGCCTCATGGAGAGAGAGGGCCTCACTTGTGGTGGGACCATGGAGCCCAGAGTTGGGCTTTAAAGCTAAAATTCAGTTGCGTGTTCATGTACAATTAATGAAATCTAATATTACTTAAAGCTAGCATAAGTACATCAATATGTCTTGATATCATCCTCCAATTATCCCTTGCACAGCAGCACACAGACTGGGAAAAGAATGGACAACACTAGGAGCCAATGAGACTCTGCAGCACATATGCAATAAGGACTAATTGTTGCTGTGGGTGGGGAGGAAACATCACTATATTTCTTAAAGTCATAGTAAACTCAAGAGGATTTTAAAGTGACATTAAAGGCAGTGCCCCCCCCCCCCAATGCTGCTGTGGGCACTTACTTTAAGTGATAACTCTTGATCCTATCATCTTCTTCTTTCCACATGTTTTTCACTGTCCCTCCAGTGCTGGTGCAGGTCTCTGATCCACCGCAGACTTCTTGTGTCCAACAAGTCAGGAAGCCGCACGGCACATACTGACCCGCCTCCTGGATTCCCGATTGGTCAGGAAGCCATGCTGCCTAGCAACAAGTGAAGCTGGCTTCTTAGCCAATCAGGAAGCTTGGAGGCGGGTCATGATGTGCCGCCCGGCTTCCTGATTGGCTAGGAAGATGGCTTAACTTGTTGCTAGGCAGCCTGGCTTCCTGACCAACCAGGAAGCCGGAAAGCACCTCATGACCTGCCCCCTGGCTTCCTGATTGGTCAGGAAGCCAGGCAGCTTTGGCAAGAGAAGCTGGTGTTCTGTCGAGAACACCAATTTCCCAGGCAATCAGGAAGCCGGGCGGCCGATCATGACCCATCGCGACTTTCTGATAATTGGGGCACACGGCACCAGTATTGGTACTCAGTATAGCCGCCAAGTACCGGAAAAAAAATATTGGTGCTTGTACTCGATACCGAAAGAACGGGATCGGTCCATCCATAATTATCACTTTAATGTTAACAGATAAAATGGGGTCCCCTGGCTGTGCTGTCTGATAGATGTGTATCAATCACAAAAGTGGCTGTACAGAATGATATGTCCTTTGGCAAATAAGGTAGTTCACATGTGTATTTCATCTGTGAATTTAGCTTTTTGCCTGGCGTTTAGCTTTTCAGCATGCTAGCAGTAAATGCCTAGTGTAACTAACTGGCTAACTGCTTGAAAATGAGTCTGTTACTCTCATTATAAACTGTAATTTTGAAAATTATATGTTCAGTGGTAGAGTGGTAGAGAATTCTAATGGTCTGGCTGTCTGAGTCACCAGTGCAGTTTACTTACAAGCTGTGCATGGAAAAGAAAAAAGAAAATATCTAATGTATAGAAATTGATAATTGTGCATTTTCATTGAGCTGAGTACACACAATATCTGATGCAGATTCACTGCCATTGAAGGTACATTTTGTCTAATATCCCTATTACAGATTCTTATTAATTTGCGTGAAAAGAAAGGAAAACAAATCAACCCACGGAGAACATCAATTGCCATATTCAATAAACAGTTCAAGGAGCACAGCACAAGTGCAAAATACAGTAACTGACACCAGCCAATCAGAATTCCCTTTACTGAAGTCTGACCACCAATCAAATACATTCTGATTGGTTGTTATGGGTTTTCCAATTTGTGTTTTGTGTTTGCTCCTTTTTTTTTACTAATGCTAAACTAAAGGCAGAGAGACACAAATGAACACATTCATTAATACACCATTACATTTTTAACGTTGTCAGTGTAAGTACTTGAATTTGACTTGGTATCAGACACTTGCAGTCCCTGTACAGATTGTAAATGCAGCAGTGCAAGGAGCCAATCAGTTCATGTGTTGATAAGGAGCATAATGATAGTAGGAGAAACCAAAATGACAGAGAGATGAGCTTGTTACTCTGCTTCTTCTCCTGCCTGAGACTCCAGTCACAGAATGGGGACAGGCCCAGAGTAAGTGGGTTTGATGATGCTGGCCACCATTCAACCTGAAAACTGAGGATATCTAGTAGTGGGAAAGAAGTACTGAGTGGACAGCTCCAGGGTGGACAAGAGTATTGCAGCAAAGACTGCTTTCTTTTTGTTATCTTATCATGGACTATTCATTTTATTTTCTTATTTGTAGCTGGAGTTCTGTTGTAAATGAGCCAACAAGAATCATTTAAATAGCAAACTGGGAGCAACAGAATTCAAGACTGTTGTTGCCAAGGAAGAATTCTAGCTGTACACACTTATTACTGCCTGCTATTGTAACATTTATCAGGAAATATCTTTATGCTTTTATTCTAGCAAAGGTTTACATTTTTGCTAAAGAATGGAAATGCTGAAAGAAAAAAACTGTGATGTAGGTGTAAAAACAAAAGTGTCTGCAGCAGTGAAATGTTCACATGTTGGTGCATTGAATAAAAATATTTAGATTAGAACATATGTCAGCTGGTAAAATCTGTAGGATTTCGGTGCTGAAAAAAGTCAAATTAATACATTTGGAATGATAGAAAAATTCTGTACCAAATGATGTACAGTATGTATGGTGTGTGTGTGCATACAGTATACAGTATCTATATACTGTATACACACAAACAAACACATATACACATGCACAAACACATACATGCACTCAATTGAAACCATGGATTCCATGCACTGAACTAATGATGGCCAGCAAGCCTAAAACAGCTGCATACAGTCTGGAATAAATGGCTGTATAGTATTAGGCTATATCTGTACTATATACCAGCAGTTCTAGATGCACAGTTAGCCATTGTGGAGTTATAGAAAAATGTACGTGGCTCCACCCACTATCCTGAAATTAAATTTTGCAAAATGTTTTGCTGAGAAACCTTGGATCCTGCCATTCATGTGGATGTTACTTTGATATGCACCACCTACCAAACATTGTCACTGACCAAGTACACCTGTTTGTGGAAACAATATTCCCTGATGTCAATGACCTCTTACAGGATAATGCACCCTGCCACGCTGCTAAAATGGTTCAAGAATGGTTTGAGGAACACAACAATGAGTTGTTGGCTTGGCCAACAACTCCAGATTCTCAATATCTCAATTGATGTTTGATGTGCTGGAAAAACAAGTCCAATCCATGGAGGTTCCACTTTGCAACTAACAGGACTTAAAGGATCTGCTACTGACGGCTTGGTTCCAGACACCGCAGCATGCCTTCAGAGGTCTAGTGGAGTCCATGTCTCGATGGGTCAGGGCTGTTTTGGTGGCAAAAGGGGCACCTACTCAATATTAGGTGGGTGGTCATAATGTTATGGTTTATCGGTGTATATATACAAGCACACATAAACACAGACCCACACATACTGTATATACCTATAAACAAACACACATATACACACTGCACCCACAGTCTAGCATTTCCTTGAGTGCAAAGTTAGTCTATGCTAGTTTTTCTATATGCATGCTTCTATCTATGATCTATATGTTTCATGCATGATACTGTATACACAAATATAATTACCCCCCCAAAATATTACCCAGGGAACTGGTGAGGAATGAGGTGAATACAGGAAGGTATATATGGGGAGCTATATACAGTTCAGGGAAGTAAGAGGTGTATACTAGGGCTGCAGCTAACGATTATTTTCAAAATTGATTAGTTAGCCGATTATTAAGTACGATTAATCGATTTAAAAATAAAATGGCTCCAGTGATGGGCTACTAGTTTGTATTGAGATTGTAGTCCATCACGGGAGCAAGCTTGGAGTGGTGGAAGTAAAAAAAAGTGTGGTGTGCAATATAGTACATTATACAGCGGCGCAATGCAGAATACCAGCAGCTATAGAGGAATACAAAAAATCCCAGCAATAATAAATTATACATACAGTGTATAATGTATTGCTGGGATTTGTATTCCTCTATAGCTGGTGGTATATTGCTCTGTATAATATACAGTACAGCGCAATCTACCATCAGCTATAGAGGACTACAAATCCCACTATCCCAGTAATACATTGTGCCATGTGGGGGGAAAGTGCAGGCTTACCTGAGCAGTCTCCTTGAGATTGTGGGCCTGTCTGTTGGCAGCTGCCTTCCACCCACGCCTGTTCCTCCTTGCTTCATTGTGCTCACCGTTGATGGGCGGGCAGCGGCGAGTCCGTGAGGAGAAGCAGCGTGAGGCGGGGAGGAGAAGCGGCGTGCGGAGAGTCCATGAGGCGAGGAGAAGCGGCGTGTCCGTGAGGCGGGGGGTAGAAGCGGCGTGCGGCGAGTCTGTGAGGCGGGGAGGAGAAGTGTCGAGCGGCAAAGCTATGAGGAGAAGTAGCGTGCGGGGAGTCGCAAGCAGGCCAACTAATCGAAATTCAACTAATCGATAATGGACAACGTTTTCCCTCATTGATTATAATCGACTTAGTGGATTAATTGTTGCAGCTCTAGTGTATAGAGGAAGGTATATACAGGGAATGATTAGGTGTACACTGGGTCTACCAGTTCACTTTTATACCTGGGTGCTCATATTTTTATTTGCACTTTTTGTTGTGTATTCCATGTGATATTATTTTCTCAGAAGAGTGTTACAATGGATTATTTGCATGTCTCGTCATATGTACTGTTGCTTGACATGTGCTATATGTTTATCAGGGGATGTTTTCCAGAGGTGGCTCTGGACTTTGTGAGCCCGTAGGCGAACCTCAAACGTGAGGCCCCATCTGCCATATACATACACTCATATATATATACACATGCATACACAAATGCAATGTAATTTACCTATGCATGCATATACTCATATACACCATTATTTACAGTATTATACAGGTTTAAGAAGTCAGAACAATTCTGGGGATCTTCTTAAAAAATAGCAGATGATTTTTTTTAAACATTAAGATGCATTTTAGACAATTACTACATTTAAATAAATGGGGACAGATTATTTTGTTTCTGATAGATTAAAGACACATATCTCTTAAAGTGGCATTAAACCCTCAGATTTTTTAACATAAACCAATACTGTAATGTGTGCCCTACTGTAACCCATGGTTGTCTCCCTTCTCTTTGCTGCTCTTCCTTTTAAATCCTCATGTCTTCTCATGCTTGGGGAGAACTTCCCTTTTCAGCTCAGGGCCTCTTCCTGTAGTGCTGGCTCAGGTTACAAGCCTATACAAACTTATACACAGATACCGTGTATCCATTCCTGAGACAAGGCAGACCTAACCCCCCCACGCGCCTCTCCGACAACTCCCCAGCACCCCTTCAATCACATGTCCCCTGCATCTTCATCACCTTTCCCCAGCCCTCCCCTATCATGGACCCTTCGCATCACATCTCTGCAGCCCCCCGTTCTCCAATCACATCTCTGCAGCCCCTCCCCCCCTTTTCAA